>NC_043714.1:20556967-20596758 GCF_006229205.1 Suricata suricatta
CTTCTTAGTTAAATCTATTCCTAGGTGTTTCATACATTGGGATAATATTGTAAATAGAAAACAGAAAAATAGTTTTCATAATTCTCTTTTCAGATTATTCATTGCTAGTGTATAGAAATGCAACGGATTTTTGCGTGTCGATCTTGTGCCTTCCAGCTTTGCTGAATTCACTTATTAGCTCTTGTAGTTTTTTGTGGATTCTTGTAGATTCTTTCATGTACATAGGTATATAGAATCATGTCATCTGCAAATAGAGATCGTTTTAATTCATCTTTATTCATTTAAATGCCTTTTATTTGCTTTTCTTACATAATTTCTCTAGCTAGAACTTTCAGAATAATGGTGCATAGCAGAGGTAAAAGTGGTATCTTTGTCTCTGTCTGATTTCAGGGGGAAAGTTCCAGTCTTTCACCATTGAGTTTGATGTTTGCTATGGACTCTTCATAAATACTCTTCCTGATGTTGTGGTAGTTCCCTTCTTTTCTAGTTCTCTGAATGTTTTTTTATCATGAAAGGGTGTTGAATTTTGTGAATGGCTTATTCTGTGTTAATTGAGATGAGCATGTGAATTTTCTTCCTTTATTCTTATACTGTAATATATTACATTAATTGATTTGCTTACGTTAAAATCAACTTTCCATGCCTAGGCATCTATCTTTCATACTTTTTTTAAACAAAGGCATATACAAAGTTCTGTAAGAATATAAATGAAGTAGAATTGATTCTGCAGGTCAAAGAAGGCATTGGAAGTGAGAAAGAGAGGAGGAGGAAGACAAGCCAGCCTGTAAAAGACAGAGAGGAAATGACCTTGAGTGATGAGCATGAAAGCCAAACTTTGTGGCAGTCTTTTTCTAATCCCTGATAGATGAGAAACCATATCCAGTTTCCAAAGATCCGGCTTCACTTTCCTTATCTGTAAAATGATATATTATTTTGGTCTTGACTATCATTATTATAATTTCTTATCATGCTCATATCATAAACCTTTCCAGTGAAGTTATGCAGTTTGCAGACTGTAAATTTTAATTGTTGCATAGCAGCCCATATACAGGTAATCACAGGAAGCATTTAGATTCATCATTATTTTTCATTGTTATCAGCACACTCTGATGAAAACAAAGTGGACTATTTATGAGACGTCTTCTAGATCTAAAATGTTGTGACTTTCTACATCTGTACACTGGTTCCTTCCTAATGTTACAAAGTCCTAGTCCCTAATCCCAGGTCATTGGAAAAACTCTCTACCAGGCAATTTCATTAAGTCTACCTTAATTCTTGTACGTCTGAATTCATACTGTCTCTTGCTCTGCCCTTGCAAAGATGGAAAATAGTGAATTTCCTGTCCCTAGTGGAAAGTTGTCTCTCTCTCAACTCACTCAGACAAGCATCCATTATGCACACCTAAAACCAGTTTGCTGTTCCAGTCAGAGCAGCGGGACCAGAGCAAGACACTTGCGGTGAGAACGTCCTACAGACACAGCTTTTTGGGCTCCCCTCACCTCAATTTTTCCCCTCCAGCTTTTTGTCTCTGATTTTCAAATTGGCCGCTTCCTGCCTCCATGGCAGGCCTCACCCAGAGTGTGTAATCCTGTGAGTTCAAAATCCCAGGTGAGGGTAGATCTATCCTGTTTTTAGCTCAGCACATAATACCTTTGGCATTTCTCAAATCATCTTCATTAGGAGCTAAAGAGGAAAACAAGACCAAAGAGGAAGGATCTCTTTCTAGTGCCCTTCTCTAGTCATTTTTGACTAGCATTGCCAGCCAGGTACTGGCTCCTTTCTTCACTCTCATACTATTTTAAACACTCAGAACTGGGTATAACTCTTTGGTTCATCTACTGTCCCAAGTTAACATCCAAAGCTAAAGTATCCTCGTTGGTGAGCACCATTTTCCCACCAGCTTCCTTTCCATCTGGCAGAATTTGGGGAGGCAATAGGATAGGATTGGTTAAGGGATCAGGTTCTGAGCTAGGGAGAACCAGGTTCAAACGCTGACTCTACCAATTATTCCCTGTGTGGCTCTCAGCAAGGCACTAAAGTGTTGTGAGCCTGTGTTTCTATCTGTAAATTAAAAGAATAACACACTACTAATGGTCTAATGAGAAGTTTAAAAGGGCGCCTGAGCGGCTCTGTCGATAAAACATCTGACTCTTGCCTTCACCACAGGTCATGATATCATGGTTCGTGACTTCAAGCCTGGCATCGGACTCTGCTTGGGATTCTCTCTTTCCCTCTGCTCCTTCCTGCCTTCAAAATAAATAAATAAACAAAAAGAAGAATATTATCTGTAAAGTATATAGCACGAGATTTAGCATATTTATGGTATTAATCTGTCTCTTCTGATTTTAAAGCTTTTGTCTCTTACTGTACTCGTTCAAGTTTCTTTCCCGTCTGGGGGATCCTGAGAACCACCAGATTATGTGCAGAGATGGTGTGCCGCATGGGCAGCAGGAATTAGCAGAACTCATAAAGCAATAGTGACTAATTATACGAGTGTCCTGGTTGTCTGTGATGACTACGCATTTCAAGTGGCTCCAGAGAATGGACTTTCCCAAATCATCATCATTTCATAACAAAAAAATAAGAGTAGCTGGGACTATTTTCTGTTACAATTGATGTTATTTACTGAGGACTCACTTTGTACCAGACAGATGGGGGTTATAATTTCATAAAGATACAAAATAAAAACCCATGATTCCTGTCCTGAAGACATTTACAATCCAGCGACAGGAAAAAGAATTAAAAAAAAAAAAAAAAGCATGCTCATGTAGGCAAGGCAATGGCATAGTTTCCTGGCTTTGTGTCTCTGAGTCAAATAGTCACTGTCACTCTTTAAGCTTTTAGCTGTTAGTGTACCCCCCTTTGAATCTGAACCCTTACGACAAGACCAAATTTGATAAGAACTGCTTTAAGCCAAAGGGCAGTGGTGTTCCCAAATGAATGGCATAGTTTCTAAATTCTGTACTCTTTTAAACTTGCCCTTTTAAACTTTCATGATATATGATGACTCACGATGACTTTGCTGTTCACTGTCTGGCCCAAGTTAGAAACCCTGCAGTCAATGTTAATTTCTTCCTGTCTTTCCCCACCCACGTCCAGAGTATAAACCAGTCAATTTGATTCTAGTAGCAAAGTGTTTCTCAAATGCACCTCTTGTCTCCCCACCTCCACTCTCAACCTGGGATCTCAGTCTGTCTTGCGTGGCCTGTCTAGGTCCTTTTTCCTTCAGTCCATCCTGCACACAACCAGCCAATAAGGCATCTAAAAACCTAGGTTCAGATGAATCACATCTCAAGGTATGAAAAAGGCATGAAGGTGTGATTCCAAAGTACCAACAGTAGATTTTGAGAAGTCACGGAAAAAGGTACAGAGTGCTTCAGGAAAGCGGTGGGAAAATATCCTACCAAAAAAGGGGGAACACTTGCTAGATTCTTGAAACAAGAGACCATATTTCAATATTTCCCAGGCTTCTAGGAGTTTAAAGAAAGTCATCATTTTTTTCCTCAGGATTCTTTTGGTTACATGTGATGTTTTCCAGCTATAATCTTTATTTGGGTCAAATCAAACACGATCATAGAATGCTTATCAAAAGTTGACAATCTTGTTTGATCATGTTTTAATACTAGTGAATATCTGCCTTTAGAAGGAAATAGCTTAAATACCACAATTGCTGCGCTGCTTTGATTTCTCTAGCATACCAAAGAAACCTTTTTGTACACTGGTGAGATGAGTACTTTGAATAGAAATGACGAGTCTGTAAGTCTGTAGTGAAGTTTATGGTCAACACTCGAATCACATAGAAATAGCACAGTTCCGTGTAATAAGTCAAAGGACACCTGAGATTTTGAGCTCACCGAAGACATTTAAAATCAGGTTGACTTTGTCCGTCTGCTCAGGTTTTAAGCCTCCCTGTTTGTAATTTACAACTGCGGGAGTCAGAATTGATGCTGTTTGGAAGACCCATAAGAAACAGAACATTTTAGAAACGGGAAGGACTTAAGGCTCCATCTAGCTCAGGTGGCTCATTGAAGGTGAGAAACCGAAGCTGGAAAAGCAAGTGATTGCCCAGGGCCACCCAACAAGTCAGGTCCTCGGAACAGTCTGCTTGTCACCCCAGGCAGACTCCCAAGTGCTTGGCTGGGACACATCGAAAGCAGCTGCAGAAAATAGCTGTCATAGTGCCAAATTCTTATCTGCTGGTGTCCTTCAGATCGGGTGGGCTGAATGCCAAGGGGAAACTCAGAGTCTATGAATTCTAATCCTGGACAGTTCTGGTCACAGGGTCTTAAATTTCCCTCCAGAGCAGAAGTTCTGGGACAGATCACAGGGGAATGAAGAGCATAAGTGCATCCTGTGGGCACATCTGAATCAGGGCATACTGTTGGTGCTGGGTTTTTTTTTCTTTTTTATGTTTTATTTATTTTTGAGAGAACACAAGTGGGGGTGGGGCAGAGAAAGAAGGACAGAATATCTGAAATGGGCTCTGTGATGACAGCAGTGAACTTGATGTGGGGCTTGAACTCATGAACCACGAGATCATGACCTGAGCTGAAGTCGGACTTTCAACAGACTGAGCCACCCAGGTGCCCCTGTTGGGGCTGGTTTTAACCCTGATTTCTTATTGTGGCCATATCATCCGTCTACACCTTTTCTATCCAGCCATCCTGACCATGCAGATATGTATTTTGCCGATCTATTCTCACACTCCAATAGGAGCTAGATGTATGGCTTGTCGTTTATATCAGTACCTTGAAGATTTAAAAATTCTGGGGTGCCGGGGTGGCTCAGTTGGTTAAGCATCTGACTTCAGCTCAGGTCATGATCTCAAGACTTTGTGGGTTCGAGCCCACGTTGGGCTCTGTGCTGACAGCTAGTGCTGAGCCTTGGAGCCTGCTTAAAATTCTGCATCTCCCTCTCTCTCTGACCCTCCTCCCCTGCTCATGCTGTCTCTCTCTGTCTCTCAAAAATAAATTTTAAAAAATTTTTAAAAATTAAAAAAAAATTCTGAACTTGCCAAACTCTAGAAGAGAAGTGAAGCAGAATCACAGGTAAAGGGTCAGATTTAAGAACTCTAAGTCATCAGGGATATGTTCTTTCAGCACTTTCTCAAGGCATGCCAAGAGGACACATAGTCACCTCAATGCGATGCCCACGTGGATGCTGATATAAGAGACCAACGCCTGTTGACGACTTACCAAGCCAGGCGCTGTGCTAAGTGTTCGACATCCACCACCACCTTTAGTCTTCACAAGCCCATCAGGTAGTTTCTATTATATCCTCATTTCACAAGTGAGGAAACTGAGGCTCAGTGATTTTAGGTCATTTATAAGAGTCCGTGCGCTGAACCACCATACTAGACACTAGCCCCCGTCACCAGGCTAGTGTTACTCCAGAGTTCTTTCTGGTGAGCCCTTCTCTCGTCTTGTCCAATACTCACTTCACCCGTCAGCATCGTGGGAAGCCTTCTGTGACGCTCGGAGCATGTGTGTTTTGTGCCCCTCCTCCCAGAGTGCCACCTTCTCTCGTGGCACTTGGCACACTGTATTTCGGTTACCGCTGCCTTTGTCCATTTTCTCCGTAGAGCGCTTTGAGGCAAGACGACTTCATTTGATCCAGCAGTCTCCTGGCTCATAGCAGATCAGCGTGTTCCTTGGATAAACAGCTGAGGTGAAAACTTCCCCAACAACATGGTTTTGTTACTTATTGCTGAGGAATAACAGCAACAAGAACAAAAAATTAGTGGCTTAAAACAATAAAAATGTGCTCATCTCTCACGATTCTGAGGGTCGGGAATTAGGACGGAGCCCGGCCAGGAAGGCTCACCCTTGCTCACGGTCCTCAGTAGCTTCTTGGCTCTCCACCAGGACCCCCCACAGCTAGCTGAATGGCTCCCTGTGATCAGTCCCGCTGTCGGGGACCTCAGTCCTCACCTCCAGCTGGGCTCCCAGGTCCCCCTGTGTGTAGTCTCAGGGCTTTTATGGCATCTTCTGGATTACTCACCTTCTTACATGGATGCTCAGAATCCGAAATAAGTAAAAACAGAAGCTTCTAGTTCTTAAGGCTTAGACCTGGACCCACCAGTCTTCCAGTCACTTCTGCCACCTACCATTGGTTGGAGCAACTCACCGGACCAGCACTGCACGCAAGCACGGATAATGGAAACCTGGTCCCTCCAGGACCAGTCTGGGTGTCTAAGTCCCTCTATTTCAAGAGGGTACACTCCATCCCTGCCCAAGTCTCCAAAGAAATGGTGTGACTCAGAGGATGATCAAGTCATAGAAAGAGAATAGCTCAGCCTATGCCTTCACCACAAGTTGAGGAAAAACTTATAATTAAAGCATGTAAAGTTAGAGGTTCCCAGAGAGGTTTGTGCACTTCAACAGCCAGAGATCTAGTGTCAGTTCTTGCCTGACTGTTTATATAACTTTTTAGAACTTATGTAAACTTTTTAGAACATTACGTATAGCCGGAGTCTAGCAACGCACGGGCGTCAGTGAATATTATAACTATGGTCTTTCCTCCCCTTACAGCTCTCTTTTCTCCTGGGTCCGGGGTTCAGCCCCCTTGTCCCCGCAAGCGCCCAGGCCTTGGCTTCCAACTCCGAGAGCACGGCCCCTTGTGGTTTAGATGCTCCTTACTTGGATTTAGCTCAAAGAGTTTCTGTTATTTTCGCACAATGATACTCCCTAGCTCTTGGAACAGTTTTCCGTAAGGATCATCCAAACCCCTTGGACCTCATGTGGCTGAGCTTTTTATTTTATAGGATCCTTTCTTTCTATATGAGGAAGTTTGCTTCCAAAGCATTTGAGTTTTTGTTATTGTTTATTTGCTTGTTTTTGTTTCTCTCATCCTCAGGTTTTGCATGTCGAAAGTATCCATTTAGTTACTTCAGTGATATGTCCTGTGTAAGTTAATCAATATTATCACAAATCTTTGTCTACCACTTGGCAAACTCACAGATTAAAAAAAAAACACTTTATTGAGGATCAGTGGAAATGATTCCAACATTTCCTTAAATAAATTTCTTCATCAGGACAGCACGATGCTATGATTCTAACATAGCCCTCAGAGAATATTAATATATGGGAAAAAGAAATGGGATTTTGCACTCAAGAGTCTGGGGCATCAATTTCCCTCTCAGCTGAAAGCCAGATCCAGTCCTGAGGCCATAACAGACTGGATGTGGGGCCTAAAGAGCTGGGAATGGGGCAGAGAGAGGGGGAAACAGTGCAGAAATCCTTCAGAAAGCAACCTATCTGACCCACCTCCGGCACTGGCCCTGCTGACTTGCCTGCGAAGTCGCAGCCGTATGGCAGGGGGAAAGTCTGCCCCGTCTAAGTGAACATGGTGCCTGCTCTCACAAATCTTCCTGGTCCCGTGTTTGCTCTCGTACCTACCTAGACATGATCACATGCTCCTGCCCTGCTAAGGCTGCCTCACCATTGAGGAAACATGGAATCCTCTCTACGGAAACGGCCTTAGGCATCAGCTAGGTCAGCGGCTCCCAGTTTTTCTTGTCTCTGGGCTCTTCACATTCGTAAAAATTATTAAAGACCCTGAAAAGCTTTTGTTGATGTGGGTTATATCTGCTGATATTTACTGGATTTGAAATCCAAACAGAGAAAACATGTTTTAATTCATTTGAAAATAATAAGCTAATTACATGCGAATGTAACAAACATATTTTTATAATGTTTATTTATTTATTTTGAGAGAGAGAGAATGAGCAGGGGAGGGGCAGAGAGAGAGAGGGAAAGAGAGAATCCCAAGCAGGCTCTGTGCCATCAGCGTGGCGCTCCACAGCAGGCTTGAACTCACAAACGTGAGATCATGACCTGAGCTGAAACCAAAAGCCGACGCATAACCAACGGAGCCACCTCAGTTTGTTATAGGTGCCATTTGTTATGGGTGCTCCCTCACAGACATATTTTTGATGAAAAATAACTATATTTTCCTAAACATTTTAATGAGAAAAGTGGCATAATTTTATATTTTTGCAGATGTCTTTCATATCCGACTTAATAGAAGATGCTGGATTCCCATTTCTGCCTTCTGCATTATTCCGCTGTGATACACTATTCTGATCAAAGTATACGAAACCTCACACAGATATGTAGTTGTAAAGAGAAGACGTACATTAATGGCCATTTCAGGTTAACGTGGATATTTTTGACGCTACACCAAGACTCCACAAGTGTCCTGTCTGAAAGGTGGGCTGCAATATGGAATCTGAAATCATATCAATGAGCTTTTTGTAGTCTATTACCTCAAAATCCATTGGTCTATCGCGCACAATTATCTTGCGAAATGACTACCTGAGTCGGTTTCTTATACCACTGATGATTTTTGATGCTGAGGGTTATGATCTTTATTTTTCAAGAAGCTAAATGAAAATTTCTTCTGAGTGACCAAAAAAGAAAGATGCATTAGTTTAAGAAAATTATGTGTGGACTAAAAAAACAGCAAGGTGATAACAGTGGCAAAGGGGATGATGGGAAATTTTTCAGATGAGGAGTAATGACACCTGAACTACTGTTAGAGGAAAGAAAATTAAGAATAGAATTTTTTAAATTAGCATTTATGGAAGATTTCTCAAGCACCTTATAGAACTATCTCATTTAATCCATTTTCTGTGGGGTAAGATATTTATTCTTGTCTCAGGAAGAGTGTACGGTGCCTAAGGAAGCCCTACTAAACTGTGGGACTAAACTGGAACTTGCTACATTTAATACTATGGTTTGCAATCTTTTAAAAATATAAGTTTTTTAAAAGAAAAGATCCAAGAAAATGTATAAATTCTTTTAACAAACTAGGAAGGGTCAAGGACAAAGCTTCTTGTTCCCCATTTCTACTGCTAATAGTAATAGTCAATACAAGATACCCTATTTTCACCAAACAGAAAGCCACTGCTCTTAATGCTCCAGGATCCTCTTTACCACAAGCAATGAAGGATCCCAAAGCTGGTTCATCACCTATCCTGCTGATGACAGAACTAACAAGGGGTCCTTGGAGATAATCACTACTGTAGTCCTACTGGTGTTTACACAATTACATGTGCATTTCAGGTGTCTGGCCTGAAACTTTCTAGACCTTCTTAGTGTCACAGATTCACCTTTCGCTTCTGTGGGAGAGAGAAAAAGATAATACAAAGCGCAGATGGAATATAAAAGGAGATGAATGATGAGTGCAAACAAGTCACCAGTGGGGGGACTGGGGACGCAGGGGCAGAGGGAGGCCCTCACGGCATAAGCAGAATTGCCCAGTGAAAGCAAAGTAGCCAGGTTCTCTGTTACAAAAGGAGGCAAGCCATACTTTCTGGTGGATTTTCCCGGAAGTGAGATGCTCAGCTGTGAGAAGACAATTATTAAATTCTCTATATTTTGCCCTTCCAAACATAACTAAAGTGACTTTCTCAGTTATTGGGTTTTTTTCAATATCAGTAACCAAGCTATTTACTTATTGCCTATTAAAACAGGATGTGTACCACTTAGTTCTCGTTATGGAGGGGGATATCTTTTTTTTAAAAAAACTTACAAAGCATTTATCACGGGGGGGTGGGGAGACAAATTGTACCTATTAAAAAAAAATCTCCTTTTAAATTATGATGGTCAATGTCCCTATCTGTTGAAGAAGCCATCAGACTGAAGTGGAGTTGTAACCTGAAGTCCAGTGCAAAAGAATACCCACAAAATCAATCCGACATCCACGAGCAAGCCTAAGGGTTTTGAGATTACAGTGCCGAAGGCATTTCTTTTAAAATAGTCATCTTAGGAAGAGCCTGTGAAAGGGGACTTTTTGTTCTCTTTGATTGAGTCAGTATCACTAATAATAATGCTTTGATCTCTCAAAAAGCCCCCTAAAGACTATTTTTCAGTTTACTCATTTTTATTTGCTATTCAGTACTTTACAGTTCTTAGAGCTTTCTCTCTCCACGTTTCTCACACAGCAGCAGAATCAAACTGAAATAACTGGTAAGAGAGACCTTCTTCTTTTTTTCTTAACCTCCTCCATAACCAGCCCCAGCTCCTATTTCTTCAACCCAAATTCTTAAAGGAAAAGAAAATAAGGAAGGAGTTGTGCTCCCTTTCTACTACTCAGAGTGCCCAATAGCCATGTTGCATCAGGGAAAGACTGGTCCAAAGTGCTTAAGAGCGCTCCCACAGCTACCTTAGCCCGGAGGCGTGCACAATTTACACTGATTCACTGAGACTTACTAGAAATCGGTCTCTTTCTTCCTCTTTTTAAATAGCATAATTCTTGGCATTGGACTCTTTACAGAAACTGTGGAGCAAAAATAATTCTTTTTTTTTCTTAATGTTTGTTTAGTTGGGGTGGGGGTGGGGCAGAGAGAGAGGGAGACACAGAATCGGAAGCAGGCTCCAGGCTCTGAGCTGTCCTCACAGAGCCCCAAGTAGGGGTCGAACTCACCAACTGTGAGATCATGACCTGAGCAGAAGTTGGATGCTTAACTGACTGAGCCACCCAGACGCCTCCAAACATAATTCTTAAAAAAGATTTTTTTTCTTCTTTATTAAGAGGCAACAAAAAGGAATCTGCATGGTACAGAAGAATGGACACTGTATACACATGAATCAGTGAAGAATATCACTTCGGTGTGAGGGGCGGGAATAGAGGAGGGGCAGGAAATCTGTGAGTTTACCCCAGAAGTGCCCTAAGAGAATATAAGTATAGAAACAAATATTTAAATATTTTTTATTTATGAAAATTTGCCCAAATATGTTCTTGTTTATTCACATGCTGCTTCTTATCTGTATTTACTACAAACGCAGCACCCCCCCCCTTTTTTTTTTAACTTTTTCTGTTTCTGCTTTTGTGGGACACTTCTGTTTTACAGTTGCAATCCAGGCACTTTAAAGCTGGGATACAAATATTAAAGACTGGATTCCTGAAATGCCCCACCTGTTTAAGACCCCCCTTTGCCGAAGCATGCCTCCCCATGGAGTCATGTAGGGGGCTACTCACTCAGCTAACTAGAAGGGTTGCTGAAATATTTTCACATTTATTTCTGATGGCACTCTTCCTAGGTAGGCACTATTATTCTATTATTACTCCCATTTTGTAGGTGATAAAATTGAGGCTTAGAGGGGTTGCACATGGTCACTATTCTGTGGGTGCCAGAGAGAGCTTCAATTTCAAGTTGGGTTCTGTGGACATTCCGGGTCACCTTAACAACATACCACGCTGCCTCCTTCCCTTTAAAAGGATCGCATTTGATGGAAGCTTTGGAAAAGAAGTAACCGCTGGCCTCCAGGAGACACCCCACCCCCAAGAGACAGGCCACCCAGAACTTATCAGGGGCCTAAGTGCCTTTAAACCACCATACTGGAGTTTCCGGTCACTAGCCACTCCTGAGTTTGCTTTTACCAGAGCGCGCCGGGTGTCACAGAAACCAACTGAATCCTGTGCCAACTTCTGCTCTTGCGGCAGATTAGACCCTGAGGGCCCGATCCCTCCGCCGATGACGGAAGCCCAAGAAAATGGTCTCAGAAAGCAGTTATCCAGAGTTTTGGTTTAGTTTAGTTTAAGACAGGAAATCATGCTCCCTTACCTCCCTCTCACCTCCTAAACTCCAGCTGTATTTTCTCTTCCTGGTCAAGAAAACTGCCTTTCGATTTTATAAAATAACGAACACACTCCAATTCAGGCAGTTGAGGTAGTTTCTCCTTTACACTTTTCCAAAATTTCTAAATACTCTACAAAGAGAATGCAGCTTTAAAAAAGACTGGCGTTTGAAAAACTGCATGATGGTTTCCTAGGTTATTACTTCCCAAGAAAATTGCAGAGAAAATGGAAGAAAATAACAAGGAAAATGAGGTGGGGTGTGTTAAAAGCACTGTATGAACATTATTTGGGGGTAGGGGGGAAGCTCTACTGAAACACAACTTGGTGCCTTGTATGATTTTATTCTGCCAATTAGACCTGAGACCTACCCCCGACTCCAGTGCGTGGGCTGTAGGGGTTTAAGCTTGAGGAAGCATCGTGTGTGCGTGTGTGTGCGTGCGCGCGTGTTAACTGTAAGAAGTGTACCTGTGTCACCTTGTAGACCGTATACCTTTCAAAGTGGCCCTCACCCCAAAGATTCTTTCAGTGTAATAAGCCCCTGGTTCTTGCCTTCCAGTTACCTTGGCCTTCAGAACAATCAGAGTCACAGAAAGCAATGAGAGCTACATTGGGAAATGCAGGAATCCAAAAGTGATCGCCACTCGTTCTGCGGAGAAAGAACCAATCCCAGTGCAGAGACAAGAAAGCACCTTTAAATGAACTTCGGACTCAATTCGGTGAAAGGCAACAAAGACCACATTCCGACGTGCCCATGGCCACTCAGTTTTCACAATGCGTTTTATTATTCATAAAAAAATAAATTTATTTACATTTGCTAGTTACGGTGGTCGGGCAGCCTCCTGACAGGCGCGTTTCCCCGGACCGGGGCGGGGGGGCACTAGGCGCGGGGCGGCGTCAGCGGACCACCCGGCGCACCGCGGCGGCGGGAAGAGCGTGGGCGGCGGGCCCGGGAGGTGGTGCCGCGGGAGGCGACCGGGGCCTGGAGGCGGCAGGCCCGCGGCGGATGGTCGGGGGGGCGGAGGGGCGCTGCAAGGAGGCGTGCGAGGAAGAAATAGAGGGAGGTTTGAAGGGGACGCGAGCCTGGTTGGGCGCAGGGTGCGGGGGTGGGAGGCTCTAGTTTAGCTGGGAGGGGTGGGGGGTGGGGAGGAAGGGTGGACCAGGGGAGGGGAGACAGAAGCCTGGCTAGGAAGACGAGGGAGCCCTGGGGGAAGTGAAGGGTGTGATCGCAGCAGGGAGGCAGAGCCCCCGGAGGCGCTGCGGGCAAACCCGGGCCAGGTGGTCCGGGAAAGTAAGCCCCCAACTCTCCCTAGGCGGAGCGGGCACTCCCCTTCCTTTCGGAGGCTGGGGCCTGGTGGGGTACAAACCTGGCCCAGGTATGCCTCTCTCGTCTCTTTGCAACTTAAAAACACGCCTCGATGTTGGTTTCGAGTGAAGACTGCTGTCTTGGAAGCGGGTCCTCCAGAGCACGTTCTAACCACTGCCTAATCGTCTGCCATCGTATACGTGCACCTTTCTCTGTCGGCAAACTAACTCCTAGGCGGTTTGGCACTGGACTTAGACGACCGTGCTTGGGTTAGTCTACACTGATAAAGCCTGAGGTTGGATCTGGTTCCACGTTGTAGAGACAGAAGGAAGGTCTTTTTGGAGAAGAAAATTGTCGTCGTTAAGCTCCCCGGCAGCCGAGGCAGCCCTTGGCGCCCTGCGATGACAGCCACATGGCCAACCCCCAGGCTGTGTCCCCAACGCCCGCCACGAGTCCTGCTCACAGTTCGGGTGGGTGGGGGTTGTCGAGGAGAATTTAGGAGAATCCGATAGCACTTCTCCCCATGCCCTGGGGGTTCTCACGCTCCCTTCTCTCCGTGGTCCCCAAACACGCGTTTAAACAATAATCCCAGCAATGAGTCCCATCTAAGCGGTGGTCCCACATAATCTGTTGGATGCGGAAACTTCTTTGGTGTCAGTGTCGGGTCGTCCTGAGACCACGAATGGCCATGTCTGTAAAATGAAACAGAGCGTCAGACATTGAAGGAGAGAAATAACGTCTCAGACCGAAACCGTTCTCCTAAATGAACCCTGGAATATCCCTGGCTTTGAGTAGCTCAGATTTTATCAGTGTCTGGGAATTTGGGTATCTTCTCTCTAAACTAGGATTTTGATTTTACTGGATTTTGATTGCGTGAGACCTTAAGACTTCCGTCCATGCTTCCTCCTGGCCCCTGCCCTCACGATGATTCGGTGAAACTTGCAAAAGTTTGGGATTTTGTCTGTTTAATTCGCGCGCGCTGCGCGCACACACATACATACACACACACACACACACACACACACACACACACACACACCCCATCAGCTCTCCACTCTTAAGTAGGAACTGGGAATACGTTCTTTCTCAAGCCGGGAAAGTTGGCAGGTTAGAAAGGGGCTTTCCAGACAAATCCCTTTTGGGGAAACCTCTGCTATTCTGCAAGAATTTACTTTTTAAACATCCGAGGGCTTATTAACTAAAGCTCGGCCTTCCCTCCTTCCTTTCAGTAAGCAGGGCTCCTTATATAGAACCTGTCTGACTCTTAGATGGAAAAAGTTGAGTAAGAGAGATTTGCCATTCAATCTGCAACCGGGTAGTGGACGCAGACGGCGTCGAGATTCACCCCAGCAGTAGGATATTAGCCAACTGCTGTCGCAGGGCAAAGCACCAGGTACAAAGATCAGACTGAAGAAGCACTGAAGGCTGGACGGTTCTTCTCCAAGAAAACGGCTTGGGAGAAACTAAACTGGACTCCTTACCACCCCTTCCAGCACACGCACACACGCGCGCGCGCGCGCGCGCACACACACACACACACACACACACACACACACACACACCCTTTCGGGTTCTCCCCGGGCTGGGCGTGGGGGGCTGACACTCGGGAGCTCCCTGAGCACTTCCCGGCCGCTCGCCCGGAGCCTCGCGGGCGGCGCCCCTACCAGGTTCACAGGGTGCACGTAGCCGTTCTCGTAGCGGTCCTCCTGCAGCAGCTGCCGCAGGTGCGCGATATAACTGGAAGCCAGGCGGAGCGTGTCCAGCTTCGAGAGCTTCGTGTCTGGGGGCACCCAAGGCAGACTGGTCTTGAGCCTGGAGAAGGCTTTGCTCAGCACGCGCATCCGGGCGCGCTCGCGGGCGTTGGCGGCGTTCCGCTGCGACTGCTTGCAGTCGGCCGCCGAGCCCTTGGGCGGGAGGGGCTTCTTGCCGCCGCCGCCCCCAGCCACTCGCGGCCGCTTCCTCTTGCAGCCTTGCGCGCCGCCGGCCGCACCCAGCGCGCACCGCTCTTCCTCGCCGTCGGGGTCTTCCTCCTCGGCCGAGGAGTTGTCACTGGGCGAGATGTAGCTGCTCTCGGCGCCGCGGAGGGGCGGCCTCTTGGAGGCGGGCACCGGGTACCCCCGCTGCAACCCCCGCAGCTCCATCTCCTCGGGGTCGCTCACCGAGCCGGTGGACATCACCGCGTCCCCCACGCCCACGCGCGCCCGCCTTCCTGCCCCAGGCCAGCCTCGCGGTGCCGGCCTTCCGCTCCCTCTGGCGGAGGCCGGGGCCAGGCCGAACCCGGAGGAGGACCGGAGACCCGGGTAGGCAGCGGCCGCCGGGGAGCGAGCCGTGCGGCGGACCCGGGAGAGCGCGGCCCGCGAAGCCCGCGCCCCCGCCCAGGCCCCGCGCGCACTAGCGCTAGCCTCGCCTTTTGACAGAACTATTTATTTGTACTTCTCGGAACAAACCACCGGGGCAACGAAGAGGGGGTTGGAAAGGGGGGCAAGAGGTGGGGCGGGGGCGTGGAGAGGGTGGGGACCGTTTTTCTGCACTCTGGATCTGCTGTTGGGGGCAGGGAAAGGGAAGTCTCCGCTGAGCCGAGATTTGGGGCCCTGGGTCCGTGGGACCCTCGGATTGTCAGTGAAAGACGCGTATCGGGCAAGTGAAGGAGGGGACCTGGTTCGTACACACCCCCACTTCCACGCCCAGCTAGTCTTAACGATGGCGGAGATTGCCAGACACTTAGAAACCCCTTGGATCGCGACCTCTGCTTCTCTCCCAGTCTTTTCAGCGGAACTGTTTCCCAAGTTCATAAGCATCCTGTAGGACTGCCTATCCCGGGCTTGCCCGACAAAAGCCTAAGAGCAAAGCAAGCAAACCACAGTGAGCAACAGTTCACCTCTGCTTTTTCCCGTTCTCCTTTCCCCCTAACATGGCTTTATGATTTACAAAGCACTTTTAGTACCTCGGTTCGTTCCATTTTCAAACGTCTGTGACTTAAATGTTATCTCCACTTTGCAGAACTTCCAGCTAAGCCACAGAGAGATTTGAGTAAAGGACCCCCAATCACCGGGCTGGTAAGTAGAATACGGACTGGAAATCCGTTTTAAGCATCCCTGGCCCCTCCGTATTCAGTGGCTACCACGCCTCTCCCGCCACGCAACATAAGCTGTTGTATCTGCTATTTTCCACTGCCTTGAGAATTTCATACTTCATTTTATTGTTAATATCACAATGAACAAGATAGAAGCTCTTGCCCCAACTCTTCACGTTGTAGTCTAGGGAATCGATTACTATTTTAGATTGTGTATTGAAGAGCACACTCCCAGATGCAGAATGCTAAATCAGCACAATATTCTACCAAAAAAAAAAAAAAAAAAAGGAAAAAAATGGAAGACAAAACAGCATCCAGAATTATGGTGTTCCATGCCAACCAAAAATAAACCCTCTGCTCCCTTCCCTCCCCCAAAGGAAACAAAACAAAACGTGGCCTCATTATTTTCTAATTCAAAGCACCTTTGCAATAAGTGCTCTCTGAGCTCTTGGAATGGATACTTCACTTTGGAAGGAAGCACCAACGGCCACTTACTGAGTGCCAGCTGTGCTCAAGTTTTTAGCATCCCTGGCCCCTCCGTATTCTAGTGGCTACCACGCCATACGACTGCCCACTGAAATTCAAAGAAAACAACAAATCAACAAAATTATTAAACCACTAGAACGTGGGGCATGGTTACTCCATTTTACGATGAGGAAACTGTATCTTCAGACCCTACTTGGGTGTTGACTTGTCCTTTCCCTAAAAGCTCACAGGCTCCCAAACTGGGCCAAGTGCAAGGAGAGAAACGTGCAGTCAGCCCAGGACAGAGTAGGCAGAAGCCACGGGGCCGGCCTCCCTCCACCAGCTCTTCAGCAGAACAAATGCTCCCGGCTTCCAGCCTGAAGCACTGCAACAGGTGGCTGGCCTGGGCTGACTTCACCACTCAGGCATCGTCCACCTGGGTCTCCCAGGCCAGGCCTCCCTGGTGGGGGATGTTTCACACAGAACCTCCTGGTCATCCTCATTTGCTGAGGTTTTCTCCCTATTTATTTTGTCATTTTGTTTAGGGATAGGTCAGCGGCGCCTTTGGGGATCAGTTGAGTAAAAATATCGCTCATTTTCAGTTCTCTCTGGGCTGGGAAAAGGCAGAGTATTTATTCACAGAATGTAGAGTTCTTTATAGGAATGCTTGAATTTGAACTTGATTTTTGGTGCGGCAGGCAGGCTAAGGAGGGAAGAGAAAGGGAGAAGAGGGAGCAAAGGATGTAGAAAGGAGATCTTAGGCTAGCTTTCTGCATCACCTATTGATGACTTGAATCTATCAGTATAAATACATAGTCTCACACAGTAGAGGCAGACATATAGGTTTTAAAAATCTGGCTTGTTTATACAGGTGCAGAACAAAGTCTTTCTTTAGAAAAGATTAATGGTGGGGAAAGTGCTAGATTTTCTCTAAACAGTCGCAAAAACTACCCAGTCTCAAAGCTAAGCAGGTCATGGCCAGTTTCTTTTTCTTGCAGTAACTAACCCCAAATGTTCCTGCTTATTTTTTTCATAGCTCTTTCCTTTCCTTTTCCTTTTCTTTGTGTTCCTTTGTCTTTCTTTTTTTCCATTCTTTTTCCTTCTTCTTTATATCATTTCCTTCTTCCCTCCCTCCCTCTGTTCTCTTTCAAGAAAGACAGCTATTTTCACAATATTCTTTTATCTCCTTTCATTATTTGTTTCCCTCCACTTCTTTCTAGTTATATTTTTATTCTTTTACTTTTTTTTCCAAGTTGCAGACTCTCAATAAATATCAGGAAGTGTATCTTCAAAAACATTTCATATTAGCAGGTAACTGCAGTTTGCATTAAACATGTTTGTAATCGATGACATCTGTCACCTCTTGACGCTGTGAATATGCTTTTACTTTTACTTCTCTCTCTATACAACAGTCTGATGAGCTGGACAGTGCAAGTGTAATTATCTCTTTTGAAAGCTCGGCTGTTGCAGTGTTTTGGCAAGTTATCATATATTGCAAATAAATCATAAAGACTTTATTTTTGTATTTAAAAAAAGCATATTGAAAACAATTCCTATGTGCCCATGCTCTGCAACCATTTTTTCTTTAAATTTTTTTTTAAAGTTTATTTATTTATTTTGAGAGAGACAGAGGGTGAGTGGGTGAGGGGCAGAGAATCTCCAACAGGCTCAGCACAGAGCCTCACCTGGGGCTAGAACTCATGAACCATGAGATCATGACCGGAACTGAAATCAAGTCAAACGCTTTTCTGACTGACGCACCCAGGCACGCTGCTTTGCAACCTTTTTGATTTGTAGCATGAATATACAGATGTTTATGGTATGCATTAATGGTCTTGAAATTCTTTAAGATGTCCTTTTTAAAGTAGCCAAGGGAGGGTGGGTGGGCTAAAAGTTACATTATGCAACAAACATTAATACATTTAATAAAGCTTTCTAATCCTGGTTTTCCTGCTTATTGGCTGTATGACCTTTGGCAATTTACTTTTTCTGAGGCCCAGCTTCCTGATGGATAAAATGAGCTGTCTATGTCATAAAGAAGAGGATGTATATGAGTAATCTGGGCCAGAGCCTGATATGTGGAAGAAGTTCAATAAATGCTAGTTACTTTTATTACTATTAATTGCTTTGTCCAATGTTCTACAGCTAATAAGTATCAGGTTAGGAACTGACCCAGGTTTTGAACTCTAGGACTTGTTCTGGGTTTTAGATTGCATGAGGATGTTTCATTTGCTTTAACTGCAAGCTTCGAGGGTATGACATACATAATGCCATTTCCCGTAGATCTTGTAGGAGACCTCATTGAGGGAAAATGGATCTGCCTGCAGTAGAAAGCTTTTCTTTTGCAAGTTCTCTTCCCATAAAGTCACAGCACTTCTCCAATCCCCACTTTTCCTATTTGAAAACTGAAACGGGGGCACCTGAGTGGCTCACTTGATTGGGCATTCGACCTCTGCTCAGGTCATGAGCTCACGGCTCATGAGTTCGAGCCCCACATTGAGCATCTGTGCTGACCGCTCTGAGCCTGGAGCCTGCTTCAGATTCTGTGTCTCCCTCTGCCTCTGCCCCTCCTCCTCTCCTGCTCTGCTCTGTCTTTCTTGGTCTCAAAAATAAATAAACAGGTTTAAAATATTTAAAAGGCAAAGAAAACTGGAATAACAGTCCTAAATCAGAGCTATTCAAAGGCTTAAATGAGGTTATGGTATCTGTGAAAGCACACTCAGATGTAACACAGAAAAGGCACTTAATATATTAAAATATTTTAAAATGTAATATTTAACTACTTTAAAATGTTAAAAATATCTAGGAGTGCTTTGGTAGGCTCTTTGGGTTAAGCATCTGACTCTTGATTTTGGCTCATGTCATGATCTCATGGTCTTGAAATTGAGCCCTGAATCAGACTCCCCACTGAGCTTGGAACCTGCTGGAGATTCTCTCTCTCCCTCTCTCTCTCTTTCTCTGCCCCTCTCCCACTCATATATGAATGTGCACAGGCTTTCTCTCTCTCTCTCAAATTAAATAAGCATTAAAAAATGTATTAAAATATCTAAAACTTAGGTTTTCTAAATGGTAGACTGAGGTGGGTTAATAGAGACCACAGAAAATAGGTGGCCACCACCCCTTCTAACTCTGTTGAAAGTACTAGATGAGAAAGTCTGAATTTGGGCTAGGCAGGTGGGTTTAGGGTTTCAGGAGAGCAGTGGTTGCATCCACTTTCTATGAATACCAGGCTAAAACATTAGTAAGTAAATGCTTAAAAAATGATTGCTGTGGGATGCATTAGAATGGAAAGAGCCCTCCTGCCATGACTTTTCTGGTGGTATCTTTCTAAAGTCTTCTGATACTCTGAGCTATGTGGTTGGCTGAAGAAATTTCCCATACCTTTGATCTACAAAAAGAGTCTCCAATTGGCCAATATGGAAGTCACTTAGCCACAGAAGGCTATTGAGAACTTGAACTGTGGCTAGTCATGTACAGTATTATAAAACACACACCAGATATTGAAGACAATATGAATAAGATAATGTAAAATATCTCATTGGTGAGTTTCCAAAATTATGTCTAACAATGATAACATTTTGGCTATACGGGCTTAAAAGAAATGTTACTAAAATTATTTTCACTTCTTCCTTTTTGCTTTTATAATGAAGCTACTAAAAATTTAGGTTTATATATGTGGTTCAAATTATTCTCTTTTGGATAATGTAGGGATTAACTATGCAAGTATAGATGGAGTGTCTAACATTTGCTCTGAGACCAATTCTCACCCACTCAGAGGATGCACTCTCGTGGGAAAAAGTATGATAATTCGGGAGGCACACATGACATCACGAATCTTCTCCCTTGTCCCTGTCATCTCCCCTGCACCTCCCCATGCGTCCTCAACCTCATGCATCCACCCAACCCCAGAACATGCTGAAAAACACTATGCCCCACTGTGTGACGGAGATCATAGACCTGGAGAAGCATTGGGCTTGATCCCCAGGCATGGTGGACACTCTGCAGACATCAGCTAGGGCTCCATGGCCCAGTTCCTTAGCCTTTCAGTGCTTAAGCAGCAGGATGCCTAGGCCAGGGAGGTGAAAGATCTGGGGAATACTATGCACTGGTCACGTGGAATTCAAGTCACGTGGTATGCTATCACATGGGGGAGCAGGTCAGCCGAGGGCAGGTCCTGCTGGGGGCACAGAGTTAGGCCAGTCTCACCCCAGGCCCCGTCTCTTCTTTCTCTGACTACACGAAGCCACGGGCCCAGCTCCAGGTCCTCTGCAGCCTCTGTCCCGGGACATCCGGGATGTCCCCTCCACCTCCACTCCCAGCCCAGGAAAGAAAGGCATTCCTGGCATTTGGATACCTCCAAGTAAGTGGTCAGGCACCTGTGGGAACACTCAGAATGGACAGAGGAGTTCTCTGTCATCCACAACCCAACCAGTCTTCCGCTGCTGGCTTATTTCCCCAAAAGTTGCACCAAGATTTTTGCCGCCTTGGAGCCCCCAGAGGGCTTAGCGTGTACACAGGCCAGCTCCTGGACACGTCAGGTCTGCGGAGGCTCATGGGAGAAGAGTCTGAGTTAAGAATGCAAAAGGGGAGAGAGAAATAAGATTCAGAGACATGATTTTCTCTGCCATTCAAGAGAGAAGGAAAAAATTGTCATTGATTTTCTTGACAAGTAAAAATGCAAGTGGCTTTGGGAAAAGATTTTTTTAAAACCATGCCTGTGGATTCAAAGTGTAAACTTCTCTGCCCCGGCATGCTGTGTATCTCCTGCAAATAACTTTGACCACTCCATTGATTACTCCACAGATCTCACTTGGGAAGAAAAGCCCATGGTGGAGGCCTCCAAAAGAGGCCTGTTTGCAAAATCCCTGGGCCTCATTGATCTGCAGGCATCCTGAAGGGTGAGCTAGTCTGTGTGCAATCTTTTTTTTTTTTTTTTTTTAATCTCTTGAGATAGACTTTCACGTTGGGGCAGAAGCTAAGAAACTTCTGTGCCAGGAGATTTTTAGTGTTTATTGGCAGTACTTTGGAAGAGTGAAATTATTTCATGACCAAAACACCCTTGAAATGTAGCACACAGCTCTGATCTCCAGTATGTGGTCCCAAGCCTTGTTAACTGTGGAGTTAACCTAGGAGAGAATGACATCCTGCCATGTGGTACCTCCTGCAAGGAACCCCTTTACTGTGGACAGTAAAAGACGTCTGTGTTCATCAGCCGAGTGGCCTTGGGCCACTTGCTCATTTTCTGGGACTTGTTTCTCCGCAGATAGCCCACCTCCCAGAGAGTGTCCAGTGTCCGGGCCCCCTGGACACAGTAGAGCATGGCACAAAGTTAGTTCTTAGGGTATTGTCTCCATCCTCTCTCCCAGGGTCCTATTCTTTTTGTATCCCCTCTCCCAAAAGAGCCATTCCCCTGCTGAGAATTGCTTTCGCTCCTCCCACCCCCACCCAGCGCCTCATCCCCGATAGAACACGCAAGTGCACACTAAATGCCTCCTGGCGCCAGAAGGAAGCTCTCTCGTGTAATAGATACTTCATGGTGTCAGAGAGCAGGGACTCTGTACACTTTGTCAACCAGTCCCTTAATCAGCTCTTCTGGAAAAGAAGGGCCTGGCTTATTTACATACACACTTTGTCTCCCTAGCCCCAAGCCCTGCTGACCCCCAATTCTAAAATGAGCTCTCATAGATAATCAGAGAACAGGGAGGTGTTTGGGGAAATGTGCCCACTTATTCTTGATTTTTCCCCCTTCAGCTTATTTGTGAGGCTCTGCCCAATTAGCAAGGAAAAGGGGCCAATTAGCTTGCAGGGGGGAAAACATCCACCTGTTATGTACCACTTTAGGTTTGATTCTCAAGCAGAACTCCTTGAGGATATTGCAAACAGAACTCCCCAAGGTGGCCTCCTGCCCTGTTACGTCACCCTGCTCCCTTCCTTCATGGACTGCCCCATTCAGGCAGCTTCCTTTAGGGTCAGAAGGGCAGAACAAAAACAAAACAACAGAAAAAACAAAATGAAAGACTAAATTGTAAACCCAGTGAAGACAGAGACTGTCTTTTTCATCTGGGTATCCTCAGCTTACTAAAGGCACTACTGAAATACGTGATGTTTGAAAATGTTCAGTCCAGCCTTCACCCATAAGTAATGGGAGGTGCACACTCAACCCTTCATTTGCCTTTCATTTAATCAACTCGGTTTATTCCTATGTACTCTACCCTACTAGCAACACTTACAGAGACTCAATTACATTTCTCACTAACTGAATGGACTTTTAGGAAATATTTCCTATTTTCAAAGGTGCCTTACATATCCGTCTACTTTTCATATGATGTACTTGCCACAATCCCAGGCTTCATTCTTAAGAGCTGAAGAATTATGTTTATTATACACATCCCAGCAGCAAGATTTCTTCTTATAAAAATGAAGTCTAGCTTTAAATACCATTTGTAATATTTTATTCCTGATTGGAAAGACATTCAGAATTTTTATAAAGTTTCAGGGGATCACAGACCTACAAAATTTCAGAATACTCTTTTTATCATAGAATAAGGAGAAAATGGAACCCTTGAACTTTCCTGGGTGAGCAGAGAAGGACTCAGAGAGAAGCAAGAATCTGTGAGGTGAGAGGAAAACCAGAAGTGAGCAGTGTCATTGAAAGAATGGGAGGAGCTTCAGGAAATGATGGGTGGGGACTTCCAGGTGAGATGTTTTGGTAAGATCACGTTTTGAAGCTTCCCTTGTGCTCCAAACACACGGTAATAAGAGTTAAGAGGTAAAAATAGAAAACTAAAAAGACATAGTCATGTTCAAAAGCACAAACAAAAACAAAACAACGACAAAGCAAAAAACAAAAAAACAAAAAACCCCACCTCTGTGGACCAGGACTGGAACAGAAACCGAATGTTGAGTGGGGTTGAAGCTTCCTGGCAGGTCAGCACAGTCTCCTTCAGGAAGGAATGTTCCAGAGCTGAGAACCTTTGCAGAGAAGAGAAACCTGACTGTCCCATGTGCGGACGAGACCGCCCTGGGTGGCTGCTGAGATTCGCATGCTGGGTCTTTGCACTTGCAGCCACTAAGGAAGGAAAAGGAAGCAGGCCGAGCCCACATATTGGCTCTGTGACTGGGCCGTTTTCAGTTGTTTTTGTCTTTTAATTATGGGTCACATTTTTCTGCTTCTTCACATGCCTGGCAACTTTTGCTTGGATGCCAGACATTATAAATTTTGCCTGTTGGATGCTGGATATCTCTGCGTTCCTGTACATACTGTTGATCTCTCTTCTAGGATTCGGTTAAGTTACTTGGAGATGGTGTAATCCTTTTTGGTCTTCCTTTGGAGGTTGGTAGAAGGCGTCAGAGCAGTGCTCATTCTAGGGCGAATCAGTCCCCCTCCCGAGGCAGGAGTCTTATGAGCACTCAACCCAGTGCCCTGTGAATTCTGAGATTTTCCAATCCAGCTGGAGCAGCTATTATTCCTGGCTCTGCACGAGTTCCTAGCACTGCTCTCTTTTATCTCCTTTCGTGGTTCTCCCTTCAGCCTCTGGTGGTTTCCTCATATGCACTTACCGTGAGCTGAGCACTCCAGGGGGGCCCTCTGCAGGTCTCTGAGTCCTGACCCCAGGGGGCTCCCTGCTTTCTGGTGTTCTGCTCTGTGAATTCTAGCTGCCTTGTTCTCCGCAGTCTCTCAGCTCTGTCCTCTCATTCAGGGGGCCGCCTTGGGTGTTCCCTTTCTGCTCCTTAGCCTGGAACCCTCTGTCATGGCAACCGCTGGGGAAACTGTAGCACTTTTAGGGCTGGCATTATTGGTTTCCCATCTCTTAGGGTCCACTGACCTTCGCTACCTCATGCCCAATGTTTTGAGAAACTATTTCTTTTTTTTTTTTTAACATTTTTTAATGTTTTATTTATTTTTGAGAGCAAGAGAGACAGAGCACAAGCTGGCAAGGGCAGAGAGGGGGAGAGACACAGAATCTGAAGCAGGCTCCAGGCTCTGAGCTGTCAGCACAGAGCCCAACGTGGGGCTCAAACCCACAGACCGCGAGACCATGACCTGAGCCGAAGTCAGACGCTTAACTGACTGAGCCACCCAGGTGCCCCAGGAACCTCTGTTTATATTTTGTTTGTTTTGTGGTTGTTTCAGGTGGAAGGGTAAGTGTTTTAGTGGGAAACTATTTTCCTTTTGTTTTCTTTTTAAGGATAAGAGTTGCTTAAGCATGGTTGTATTTTGATGAAGAGATTAAAGATATTTTAAAAATATGAGAAACAGAAAGGGATAATGATGGGCCAAGTTCTCAGAGGAGGTGGAAAGAATGAGGCCAGGGGTTGGCTTTGAAAAACAATAAATATACCTCTCTGCCTATAATGAGATGAAAATGATGTGGGTTGTTACTGTAGATCAGCAGAGGTTTGTAACGGGAAGTCTGAGAGGTTAGCCCTTGGTGGTCTCTGTTTTCTCAGTAGAGTATAAATTCAGGTTGTTGACTTCAGATAGGGGAGTAGGCATGAGGTATCCAGATTAACAAAAGTGAGAAATGTGAGAAGTAACCATTTTAGAGACTATAAGAAAGATCTGACCGAGGTGTAAGGAAAATTATTCAAAAGAAGTGTTAAGGGCCCTGGTGAGGTTGACTCATTAGCATTTTTACCCATTAACAGCTATGAAGTAATCTAGCATAGTGGTTGATACGGAGTGATTTTCAGTTAGAAATCGTTGAATCTTGATAATAGGATTGTCTATTTACATTCTTGGTAACAAGAATTGGCAAGAATGAGCCATTAATGGGTGAATTAGGTTTTGATGAGGCAATTGTCCATAGCGTCCCCTTATAATTCCTTTTTGTTGTTGTTGTAAAGTCAGGAGTAATGTCCCTTCTTTAATTCCTGAGCTTAGTAATTTGAGTGCCATCTCTTCATTTTTGTTGTTCTAGTTAAATGTTTAAGTTTGTTGACTATCCTTTATTTTTTATTATCTGTCTTATTTATTTCTACAATAATCATGTGTTCTCCCTTTTGTTGTATTTGGTATAGTTTATTACTCTTTTCTAGTTTCCTAAGATAGAAGATTAGGTTAATGGTTTGAAGTCTTTTTTTTTTTTTTGTATAATTTAGGCATTTACAAGCATGGTGGATAATTAAAAAATTTTTTTATGTTTATTTATTTTTGAGAGAGACAGAGAGACAGAGTGCGAGCAAGGGAGAGGCAGAGAGAGAGGGAGACACAGAATCAGAAGCAGGCTCCAGGCTCTGAGCTGTCAGCACAGAGCTGGATGCGGGGCTCAAACCCATGCACTGCAAGATCATGGCCTGAGCCGAAGCCAGACACTTAACCAACTGAGCCACCCAGGTGCCCCAAGCATGGTGGATAATTTTATGTGTAATTTTTAACTAAAGGTGCTCAGATAGCTGGGAAAATATTTTTTCTAGATATGTCTGGGAAGGTGTCTCCAGAAGATTAATATTTGAATCAGTAGACTGCATAAAAAATATTGCCTTCACCAGCATAGACAGATGTCATCCAATTCCTTGAGGATGTGAACGGAACAAAACAGGGGAGTGAGGGCAGATTCGCTCTCCCTGCTTGAGGTGAGGCGTCCACCTTCTCCTGCCTTGGGCATCAGCTGGGCAAGGCCTTCAGACTCCATGTGAATGACACCACCAGCTTCTCTGTTCTCCAGCTTGCGGATAGACCCGGGGACGTCTCAGCCGTCCCAGCCCCGTAAGGCAGTTCCTATAAGAAACCTCCTCTTTTATATATATCCTGTTGGTTTTGTTTCTCTGGAGAATCCTGGCTAATACAACAGATATAAATTTCCCTCGAGCACTGTTTGCGTTGTATTCCTTAAGTTTGGTTTGTTTGTGTCTTCAGTTTTTGCATAAGTATTTATCATGTGTTATGTGTATCACACTATACACAAGAATAACATTTTCTTTTCAAAGTATTTTCTGATTTCCTTTGTGATTTCTTCTTTGATTCTTTTTTAAAGGAGTGTTGCTTAACTTCCGCATATTTTTGAATTCTCAGATGTCCTTCTATAACTGGACAAATATGTTGTAATATTTTAGCCTTTTAAATTTATTGATGCTTCTTTTATGATGTAATGTATATTCTATCCTGGAGAAGGTTCCATGTGCACTTCAGAAGAATGTGTGTTCCACTACTGTGTGTGCAGAGTTCTAGAGCTATCTGTGAGGGCTACGTGGTTTATTGTGTTGGTCAAGCATTCTGTTTCTTTGTTGACTTGTTTTCTAGTTCTACCCGCTACTGGAAATGAGATATTCAAGTTCCAACTATTACTGTTGAATTTGCTATTTCTTTAACTCTTAGAGTTTCTGCTTTGTGTATTTTGGGACTCCATTGTTAGGTTCTTTCTTCTGGCTGCTCAAATCTCCTGTTGAAATCCCTTTAGTGAATTTTCCATTAGGTTCATGTATTTTTCCATTCCAGAATTTCTTTTTTTTTAATAATTTATTTCTATTGATACTCTTTATGTGGTGAGACTGTATTTCCATATTTTCTTTAGTCTGTAGACATGGTTTTCTTTTAAAAGCTCTTTGCCCATATTTAAAATCGTTAATTTAAAGTACATGTCTGAGGCGCCTGTGTGGCTCAGTCAGTTAAGCATCTGATTTCGGCTCAGGTCATGATCTCATGTTTGTGAGTTTGAGCCCCACATCAGGCTCTGTGCTGACAGCTCAGAGCCTGGAGCCTACTTCGGGTCTCTCTGCCCCTTCCCTACTCAAGCTCTGTTTCTCTCTGTCTCAGTAATAAATAAACATAAAAATTAAAAAAAAATTAAGTACCTGTGTAGTAAACCCAATGTCTGGACTTCCTTAGGGATAGTTTCCTATTGGTTGCTTTTCTCCTCCTCCTGTATGGGCCACACTTTTATTGTTTCTTTTTATGCCTCATAATTTTTTTTGTAAATAACTGGATATTCAAAATAAAATAGCATAACAGTTCTGGAAATCAAATTCATCCTCCTTCCCAGGGTTTGCTGTTGTTGTGTCTTGTTTCTGTTTGTTTAATGACCTTGCTGCATCAATTCTGTGAAGTCTGTTCTCTTTGTCCTGTGTGGCCACCTGAGTTTCTACTTGGTGAGCATAGTGGCCCACTAATGATTGAACAGAGGTTTCCTTAAATTCCTGAACCATTAAATCTCCCAGTCTTTGCTCAGGAGCTTTCTCGGCGTGTTGGGGCACTACTTCAATGTTTAGCCTAATAATTTACAATTTTGCCTTAGCCTTCACTTCCTGCTTGCACAGAACGTCAAGGTCAGCCAGAGGTGAGAGTTAAGGGCCTTTCAGGTCTTTCTTCATCATATGCACAGTTCTGGGAATGTGCACAGACCTACCTGTGTTTGTGACTTTAGTTCCCAGGAGCATCTCAGAGCTTTTCAAAATCTCTGTGGAATTCTCATTCCTTAGAGTTTTCTTTTTAAATTTTTAGTTAGCCTGTTCTTTCTCCCAACTGTTATTTACCACTTTAGGCAGCTTCCAAGTTAAACAATTGCCTATAATTGTTTTTGATCCTGTGCCTGGGGAAAAGGCACATACATGTGCCTGAATGAGTTCTGAGTCAGGTTAAATAAAGTCATCTTTACAAGTAAGGTCTTCCAGGAGTTCACAGGTCAAATAATGACAGTTTGGAATGAAGCTTTTTTTAATTTGTTTTTTTCTGTTTTTTATTTACTTTTGAGAGACAGAGAGAGACAGCATGAGCAGGGGAGGGTCAGAGAGAGAGGGGGACACAGAATATGAAACAGTCTCCAGGCTCTGAGCTAGCTGCCGACACAGGGCTCAAACCCACAAACTGTGAGATCATGATCTGAACCGAAGCCGGATGCTTAAGTGACTGAGCCGCCCAGGCGCCCCGGAATGACCTTTAGAGGAGCGCCATTTTTTACCCTCCAGTGGCTTCAAGGCTCCTGGTTTTCTCTGGGATTTTGAGCTGTCCATTTTCAAGGCTACTGTGGAATCAGAGAGGAGGTATGAAAATAGGGTAAGTTAAAATGTCACAAATCACACCGTTCTTACCAAGATTCAGCTGTTTTTCTTAAAAAAAAAAAAAAAAAAACACTACCCAGGTTGCTGGAAGTCTTTGGTTAATTTCTAGCATTTTGAAAATATTGATTCTGACAATTTTGGTGAGTTTTCTCATTGCTTTTATGGAGAAAAGAATTTTTGGAGGTGCTTAATCTGCCATTTTTGCTGACATCATCCCCTTTCCCGCTGAATCTTGATATATATTATGTATGTCATTAGATCCAATCATAAGGGCAATAAACTAAGTGCCAGTGCTCCTGTTCACCTGTAGGAAGGAGAACGTTAAGAGGTCCCACATATGTTGAGGAATTCATGTTCAGTGTTTTCTGAAGTTTTCAACTTCCCTTGATGCAAGAATCAGGCAGAGCAGTGGAACCGAGGAACAACTAGCTACTGGGATTCAAAATGCCTGTTTAACACATTCTTGTATGTCAACAGTCTCCTGTGCATCTGTATGTTTGCCTCTCCATCTTCTCAGTACTTTGTCTGTGGTGAGACTGTCCACGGCAGGGGCTGAAACATTCTCTCGAGAGAAGTGGGTGTATGAACAGCTGTGATTGAAAGGCGTTCCCTCCAGAGACAAGAGGGAAGGCTACTTAGAGGAAGAGGCAGGCCTCACTATTTGCATCTACGATTACACAATCTGATATTCTCTGGTCCTTTTATAAAACGGGTCCTAAGTGAATAAAAATAAACAGAAAGAATTTACCTTCTTTTATCCTTATCTCCCAGGCCCTCTCCCATACGAGCACAAGTCTGTCACCATACCAAGTAGTGGCAATTCTGGAAATTAGTAGTCATTCCAATTCTGGAAAGGACAATAGTCATTTAACGTGTATTCAGTCAATAAATTCTGTGATGAACCCAGTTAATTTAAGTTCATTCTTTCAGCAAAGGTCCGGTGACCAGGCATGTGATTACATTTGGCCATCATTCTTCAAGAATTTCAGAATTCTCCTATTTCGTCTATGTCTTGGTTGCAAACCATGGACTATGGAATTGACTTTATCTTTACTGCCCCTTGTTTTATTATAAACACAACACAAAGTGATCCAAATATCACACAAAACATTCAAGATCATTCTCTCTCTCTCTCTCTCTCTCTCTCTCTCTCTCATTCACACACACACGCACACATGTACACATACACAAAGTAAAATAGAAAAACTTTCTCTCTCTCGCTCACACACACACACACACACATATACAAAAAGCAAAATAGAAAAACTACCTATAAAACCAAGGAATGTTAAGTGAAAATAGTTTCTTAACCTCATACCACTTCCTAGTACGAGGCGAGGAATCTAGAGAATGGTCATCAGTTCCTTTTCCACTGGTTTTGCTCAATGTGCAAAGACATATTTTAGCACTAATTTGAAATAGTGAGATTGTGGGAAATTTTTCCTCTTGAAGGATTCCACCTCTACACCAAATATGTACAGGGCACTATTTGCTAAAATATTTCATCACTGTGTCTGGTTTGGTATTAGAAGTGCTGAGATTGCCGAGGCTTTCCTATTTACTGTCTGTCACCTTGTGTCCTCCCCGTACAGAAGCGGACATGGTTTGGATGTGGCTTGATATTCCCAGTTATGTGGGGGAGGGTGAGAACGCTGACAGCTGCCAGGACGGCTGTGGCGGTGGACGGCTGGATGCAGGTGCATGTCCTGCCTCAATTTGACAGGCTTCCAGGCTTGCATTATCTCCAGTGATATCCAATATCCTATCCAACAACGTCTTTAAGAACAACAGAAGCAATACACGTACATGTATTCACCAGGGCATAGAGTTCCATAATGTTCACTCAGATCTATGTGGATAAACATCTGCAATGTGTTATTTTTGTGATCTGTATGGTCACAGTGACACAGTAGCTTAGAAATTAAATCATGCACCTGACGTTATGATACTTTGTTATCTGAATGATTTTCTTTTTGCCTATATCTGTAGTACATAAGGATTGGAACGCTTAAGTTTTGTAACAGTTTCTTGTCAGAGTAGTACCAGGGATAGGCAGTGACTACTCACTGAGTTATTCTCCTGCTAGAATGTTCACGTGCCTATGACTTTGAGATTCTATTCTCAGTGTCTGATCACTTCAATTTAGTCCCACTCTGCCACTAATTCATTAGACTATGGTCAAGTCACATAACTTCTAACTTTCTTGGCTGTATATTGAAATCAATAGTCCCTGCCTGGCAGTTTCACAAGGCAGTTTGAGAATGAAATGATAAGAACAAATGTGCAAGTAGCTTGGCAATGGCTGTTAGAGGTAGACAAGAGCTAGAAATTAATTACCTCTCCTCCTGCCAGGCTCTCATCTCTAAGAGAAATATCACTAGCCAAATGGGGGTCCAACGTATCATCATTTCAGGTGAAGAGGTTGTGAATAAAACTCTTAGCTTTAGGAAATCGAGATTGGAAAATGTGGCTTAGACCTGAGGCCAAGATCAGGTTTCCTCTCACCCAATCCAAGTAAAACCCTCTGTATTTACAGAGACCCAAGTATGCGGTGCAGCCTTCCAGTCCCACTTACTTCAAGTTCAAAGACTGCTTCTGGAGGGCAGGAGGAGCTGAAATGCAGACAGAATGACAAGCATCCCTACCAAGCGCAGTAGTTTCTCCCAAAGAGAGCTCGTACTCAGAGACAGGAAGTACTATGGCTTGTGCCAGAGCAGGAGAGGAATGTCACTGCCTTAGCACAGGTCTATCCGAGAACTGGATGCCATGCTGCAGGCGAGCAGTGACCTGGGGTTTCATCAAGCATGAAAACAGGCTCTCGAGGAAGTTAGACTCCCACCAAACAGATTAGCACCTCTCCTAGCTGAGGGGAGGAACAAGCAAAGGGAGAAAGAGATTGGGAGTGTTGGCATCATCTCTCCAGAGTGAGGAAGAGACTGTAAGTTTGCCCCTCTATAGATTCATGAGGGGCAAACTTACAAAGTTTCTTCCTCTCATCCAGCCATGGCAATGAGATATGCAAATGGCTTAGGGTTTGCTTTTATAGAGTCTGCCTCCATGAAAAAAGTCTGAGGAAGTTGTTTATGTAATATCCATTGGAGGCTAATACAGTCCCCTAATTTTACAATAAGAAGCAGCCAAGAACAGCATAGTGACTGGCTCAGCTAGTTGATGGCGTTAGTCTAGTTCTTAGGAAGGAGATTAGATCTGGAAAACAGGGCACTCACCAGGGAGGGTAGGACTTTGGTGAGAGGATGTGGGCTGGCCACAGAGCAGCATGAGGCCACTGGGTACCCTGGGGAGCAGGGGACTGTGTTCTCACACAAGAGAGGGAAGAGAAAAATGGATGTAAACAAGATGAAGATCATAAGTGTTTAAAGCAGTTTTATGCAAATATTAAATTATACCTATAATCTAGATAATCAAGTTAAAGCAGGTCATTGGCATGATTTTGGATTTTCTTGTCGGTAGTATGTATCCTTCAGTCCTTATGATGGAAAAATACACAGGGTTCCTTTGTAAAGAGGTAGTACTCTCAGTCCACCCAGTAAAGATGGGGCTGACCTACTCCCAATGCTAATGGGCGGTCTGCTGACTGAGATCTGGCCAGTCCAAACATTTCCTTTCTCTACCATAGGAATTGGTTCAAGGAAGGATATGTGACCCAATCCAGGAAAATTATCTTTTCCTGAACCTCTTACAAATGAAAATTCCCTTTGCTGGAGAATTTGCAGATGAGATGGTATAATATAAACACAGAGCTACCATTGACCATCTTGTCACCATGAGGAAGGAGTCGCTTTGAGAATAAAGACGCCCAAAGAAAAATGAATCTGCAAAATGGGGAGAGACCTATTTTTTATTATATTTGTGAGCATCTTAATCAGACATATCCAAGGGCAACATTCCACTACAGTTTTCAGTTACATGGGCCAATGCATTCCATATGTTCTTTTGTTTTTGTTTAAAGCAGTTTAATTAAGATTTCCATCACTTCAAGTCAAAAGAATCCTAATCCACTTTTTCTTTGGTACCTCTCAAATATGTTATCTGAGGGTAACATCTTTCTTCTCTTTTTTCCCCTCTTTATTCACCCAGGTATGTGCCAGCCTGAATAATAGAACAAAGAATCAAATCCTGTTTATTGAATGTCAGGAGAATGTTCCATTTTCCAACAATATTAGGCTATGTCTATACCCAAGACTGTCTTCAGGTTCACAGCATGGTAATATCAGAGAAGAAAGCTTTTTGTAGCTATTTATTGCTGCATAATCAAACCCCAAAACTTTGTGCTTATAGCAACAATAATTTTGTCATGTTATCTGTCATTGTTATCTGTCAGGAATTTGTCTAAGGATAAGCTGGAGGATTTTTCTTCTCCACATGGTATCAACTGGGGTCACTTGGAGATGTTCAACTGATGGTTGGTCTGGCTGACACAGCCAGGATGGCGTATGCCTGCCATCTTGGTGAGGATGTCTAGAAATCTGGGTTCAGCTGGGGATCCTTAGCATTTAGTCTCAGGGCTTCTGTACATATTCTTTCATGAGTGATTGTCCCTTTTTTTTTTAATGTTTTTGATTTATTTTTGAGAGACAGAGATAGATAGTGTGAGCAGGGGAGGGTCAGAGAGAGAAGGAGACACAGAACCAGAAGCAGGCTCCAGGTTCTGAGCTAGCTGTCAGCCCCAACACGGGGCTCGAACCCACAAACCATGAGATCATGACCTGAGCCGAAGCCGGACACTTAAGCAACTGAGCCACCCAGGTGCCCCATGAGTGATTGTCCCAAGTGGTCCTGGGTGTCAGCTGCAAGACCTCCTAAAACCTAGACTCAAAAGTCAAAGGATGTCATGTTCCCCTCATTCTATTGATCAGGCAAGTTACTAAGACCAAACTAGCTCCAAGAAGGAAAGGAATTATATAAGTAAGGTCCATTTTTCAGTGGCAAAAGTAGCAAGTTATCTGCTGCCATCTTTAATCTACCACAAGGTGGGATAGCAGTGAGAATAGCTTTGGGTTTGGACAGCCTTGTCTAAGGAGAGCATCATCATCCCCTCGCTGTGATTATGTGGGTTACTTGTAAGTAGGGAATCAAGTGAAACAATTTGTGTGAAGTGTCCTAGGACAATGCTTGCTGCCTACTAGTCACTCACCAAATTGCGTTCGGATTTTTTTAGAGAGAGTTATCTCTTGCTTATAGGTTTCCTTTCTGCCAGGAGTGGAATCTCTCTCAATCATGACAGGTAATTAAGTGTGCTGTGATTTTGTCTCCATGGGTTAATTCTCACTGTGTGGAGGCATTCATGAACTCTAGCTACCTCTTCTTCCTTCCAGAGCTAACAAAATTGCAGATTGTTACAGATAATATCAATTTTCCTGGGCCAGCATCATTTATTTTTGTAGAGGAATGGTGTCACCAGAAGGTAACACATTCAGCATCTTTCTGCAGGACTGCACTTCTAGAGCGTGGGCTTTCTTACCTCACCATTGCCCTTGCCACCAGCTAGTCGCGGATCGGGTCTGAGTACAGTTCCGCATGGGCTGACGTTGAGGGCATTAGAAAAGCCAGTTGAGAGCTCAGCGATTCATCTGTGTAGAAATCTCATCTGTGACATCTGGGATCCCCAGTCAGCCTCCAAATTCCCTTGATATTGACGTCAGTGCAAAGAGGTTATTCTACATTTGTGAAGTCCCTTCGTCTCGAGCCATAACCCCCCTCCTCTCTTTATGTCATCATAATCATAACAAATTGGCTGTACATGCTGGCTGTCTGGGAGGGAAATAAATTTTATGGTTCTAGTATAATGGGAAAAAAGAAGAGACATGCATCATGCTCATACTTGGAATTACTAAACTCTGGGAGCCATTATTATCATCCCCACAGCTGAGTCTGTGGGTCTGCATTGGTATATAAATTCCTAAGTGCTACTGCTGAAAGCTATGTGCGGAAGGGAGTTCTTAATGAATTATGGGTCTTCTGTATGATAAAGCTTAATATCTTGTTCAGTGTTTTGCATAAAATTAGTGAAGCGTTATGAGTACTATACTATATCTCGCCATAATTGTTCAGCTGTTTGAGAAAAATGGCACCTTTTAAATAAGGCTTCCCATTCAAAGTTTTGTAAAATAGCCATCATTTTATTGTCATTGATTGTCTCAAGATTTGTGCTGTCACTTCTTTAAGTCATCTCATGTTGCAATATTGAGCCAATCTGGAATGTGGGTTTGCAGTTTCTGTTCTGAGGAGCTGGCCAGCTGGGGGCCCTGCACAGATAGTAGGCTCCACGGCTGTGGGAAAATAGAAACCTCTCCCTCCACTAATGACCCCTAGAGATTCAATAATTTTTTTAAGTATATTTTTAAGTAGCAGTTATTAAAAACTCTCTATTTTTAATAAGGATATTACAACTCAAATATTTGAAAGCAATGAAAGATGATAATTATAAAGATTTAAATTGATGGTAATGTCAAACACGTCAACAATGGATTAATAAACAATGTGTTATGTATCTTATCTATCTTACTTTAAATTTTAAGGTCAAATTAAGGATATAATTTTAAGAGGATATATATCAGGTTGAAAATTATAGTCAGCCAATGGTATATCACCACGTTATGCTTCTGGTAATTCGGGCATTAAACCCAGTTTGCAGGAGAGACAGTAATCCGAGTTTTGCTTTACCTCATTAAGTGTTTTACTGACGCTCTCAAGCCATTTGAGCTGTGTTTACTCCGGTCAGCTATGGACACAGGAAAACCTCTTTTATCTCCTAAATGGAGGTATTCATTGGGTAATATTGGTGTAGTGCTTTGAGTTCCTCAAAATACACACATTGTTGCCTCAATCCAATTATATGCACTAAATGTCTCATAAGATACACAAAATAATTTCCTGTTATAATTACTTTAAAACGGTCCAATGTTTGAATATATAATGAGGCCTGTGGACTAGAATATCTACTTCCCTTTCCCTTTCTCAGCCTTCCCACGACCTACCTATTTTCTCTGTTTGCAAACATTTTATCATATAGACAAAGTAACTATTTCTCCACTAATGGAAAACCGGTCATACTGAACCAATTAAAGCAAGCAAAAGAAAGAATTAGCCGAGAAAATCCATGGAGTTTTATGGATGAGATGGCCTATACAGTATCGTACCTCACATTATCATAACTCACAGACTTCTTACTTTCTTAATGAGTGACAATAGCAAATCTGGAAAACATCTGCCTTGGAAAAGAACACTAACTGCTCTCTGCTTAAAAAATGTTGTTCAGCCATTACCACCATATAGCAGCCATGCGTATCATATTGTGGTATGAGAGGTCTTGGTTGTGAGAAATTAATATTTTCATGTTTGATTTCAAATGGCCTAGAACAGAATTCTGGCATATTTCAGATCATTGTAAAGCCATAGTTCGAATAAGGAACATGATTTACTATTAGCAAAAGTTCAGCCCTGCTACTTAGTTCCCAGCAGTCACTCTGACATGGGTGAAGGAAATTTAGCAAACTGTTTAGTGGTGTTGTGCCATCTAAAAAGAAAGTATGCAATATAAAAAGAAAATCTTAAAAAAGCCTCTCATTTATATAGCTAACCACTTCAACTGGTTAGCATATTTTGGCTGCACGAGTAAAACATATTTTTTAAAAACCTCATTACCCCCACAAGAGCATGTTTTCATCAGGGGCAAGAGTATTCTTCCTTTTCTTCTCACTACCAATTGGTAAGGGTTTGGAAGATGAAAGAATGACACATTTAGAAGAAGGAACAAGAAACAAATCTGTGTTTTGCACGACCTCCTGATTTTTTCCAAGTTATCGTCAAGTAGGTCTGAAACCTAAAAGTAACTGTTCATTTATTTTTATTTCTCCTTATAGGGAGAGGTAAGATCACAGTAGGAAACTGCTTTCACACTTTGGATACATGTTCTCATTGTACTAATACCGCATTGTTAATTTGTAAACTGTTTCAAAATCATGGAGTTTGGAAAACTGATTCTTTTCTGGCTTAGAAGATAAACTCAGTCATGGAAAAGAATTCATTTTCAGACTGTCTCAGATACTTGTTGTCATCATTTTTGTTCATTTCAATAGCAATGCATTATTACTACGAAGTGTGAAAAATTTCATTCAAGAGTGACTTTATCCAAGACATTATCTAATGGAACAGCTGGTACTCTTGTTCAGATTGACCCTGAACCATAGAAAAGTTCACAATTTTTGCAGACCTTTCGCTTGCCTTTGTTATAAGGCAAAGCAGAGTCTAAATTACTTGTATTATTTATTTAGCTCATAGTCTGTTATTACATTTGGTGACATCATCCACATGAACTGAAGATAGAGTTTTCCATGTACCATTTGAGTCTTAAATGACATAGTTAATTTAATCTCAAACACTTTTAACTACTCAAAATACTCCCAAATTGTGTAGTTGATATTTTTAATATATCTATGTACATATAAACATATGTATATGGTTTTAGATAATTCTACTTTTGGTCCAAAAAAACATATTTGAAGTTTTAATCTTGCTAGTTGCAGAGGACAAATGTAGCAGTGTATAAAGAAGACTGAGTTAAGTTTGGTGGCAGCTTGTGAATATTTCTGACTCTGAACAGAATCATATACTATTTACAGTTGTCTTTTGGATACAGGTGCATTGTGGGAAAGTAACCCACAACTGAAGTCCCACAAATCCTTTGCTTCAAGTCTTTTAGTCACATAGTAAGAAATTAACAATGCTGTATTTGTTTTCTTTTTAATATTTCTCATATTTCTTATTCTCATTCTGTAGGAATGCATTCTAATCCAAGGACACATTCTCATGCATTCATTAATCCTTGTGCTCCAAAACGATTCACATGAAAATTCAAAATCAGATGGTTTCATGTGTTCCAACTTAGCTTTTGCTAAAACAGGGTCATCCTTGAACTTGTCATCTGCTGAGGTATTGAATTCCCTATTTGACTCAATTACATGATCTTAAGAATGTGGCCATTTGCCATTTCTGTCTCAACTCTGAACACATGTTTTTGCATCTAACTGTTCAGCTTTAGGAACCCCTCAATTATAAATGACCTACAGCAAAAAAAAGAGTAAATCATTTAAGGAGCTACCTAAGAAATACATAAAAATGTTTCTGTTTAAACATAAAGTATTATTAATGTAATTTCTGTTGATGACAAGTTTTAACTCTTTAAAGCAGGCTACTACAATGTATGATTACAAATAAATTGTTTAAAGAGTAAAATATTCCTTTCATTGTAAGAAGAGTTTTTATCCATTTAATGAAGTTGTAATCAAGGTGAAAGTTTGAGAGAAAATTAGTTGTCATTTTCTTCTACTTTAAAACAGTATCCTAATGTGGAATAATTCAATTGTAAAAAAATATTTTGAGATATATTTATAGTATTACTCAGTTTATTTTTTTTATTTTGAGAGAGACAGAGAGAGAGGCAGAGAGAGAAAAAGAATGAGTTGGGGAGAGGCAGAGAGAAAGAGAATCCCAAGCAGGCTCCACACTGCCAGCACAGAGCCTGACATGGGGCTTGATATCACCAACAGTGAGATCATGACCTGAGCCAAAATCAAGAGTCAGACATAACTACTGAGCCACCCAGAAGCCCCTACTCAGTTTTCCTCTAAAATGCAATGGACAGATATTAGTTTCAGATATTTGTAATTAAATGATTGAATCAAATTAAACATGTATTTGTCTTCTCTGCTAGACTAAAAACTCTTTGAGGCCACAGATTATGTTCTATTCATTCCTCAGATAAATGATGACTAGGACAGAGTTTGGCAGATAGTAGGTGCTCAATAATGTTGAAATGATCTGAATGAACTTTTATGTGGCCAGATGTAAACACCTGTTGTCTTTATATATACAAAATCTTCAACTAAAGAATAAAAGATAGGGGCACCTGGGTGCCTCAGTTGCTTAAGCATCTGACATCAGCTCAGGTCATGATCTCATGGTTCATGGGTTTGAGCCCCACATCAGGCTCTGTGCTGACAGCTCAGAGCCTGGAGCCTGCTTCAGATTCTGTGTCTCCCTCTCTCTCTGCTCCTCCCCTGCTCATGCTATCTCTCATTTTCACTCTCAAAAATAAACATAAAAAATTAAAAAAAAAGAATAACAGATAAGCTCATACTTTGCACTTATTTTAAATATATATACACACACACACATATACATAATTATACACACATACACTCACACACACATACACACATGCCACACACACACACATATGTAATTTTTTTAGCTTTTCAGATCACTTTCACATAGTTATATCATTTGAACCTTTTGGGGTGGTGGGCCTAAGAAATTAGCCCATTTTTCTTTCTTTTTTAAGTTTATTTTTGAGATAGAGAGCATGCAGCAGAGAGAGAGGGAAAGAGAGAATCCCAAGCAGGCTCCACACTTACAGTGTAGAGCCCGGCCCAGGGCTCAAACTCATGAACTGTGAGATTGTGACCTGAGCTGAAATCAAGAGTCTGCAGCTTCACCTCTGTAGAGCCACCAGGTGCCCCAGTCCATGTCTCTTGTTTGGAGTCATACTCCTGGTTAATTACATGGCAAGAACTGGAAGCCATTTTTTTCCTTTTAAAAACCTGTAGTTTATTTACCCAATTCTTACTATTTTATGAGAAATATGTGATGGGGTCAAATTGCCTCTTTGCAGAAAAAAACCTTGTTAATTCAGCTTGGAGATGAAGAGTGTTGAACAAACTATCACTCCTACCCACCCAACCGGAAAAGAAAAAGTTGAGAAGCTGGAAACTAATGACTTTTCTTGAACCATAGAGAGAATTGTGATTGTAGGGCAGACAATTTTGGGGAGACCCAAGGCCAATAAGGAAGCAAGCTTCAAACCCAGCACAATTCCTGACTAGATTTAACTGAACCCCTGGACTAACTCCAAGCATGACAAGTATTTATCTCCACATCTATTATCTTGTATAATATGTCCAACTTTGAACAACAAAATGTATAAGGCATACAAAGAAGGAAGACAAAATACAGTATAAAATGACAAAGAAGTTAACAGAGCCAAACTCAGATGTGACCTACATGTTGAAGCTATCAGATAGGGAATTTAAAATAACTATGGTTAATATGTTAAAGGCTCTAGTGGAAAGGTAGACAATATGCATGGTCAGGTAGAAAAATATCAGACATATACCAATTAAGGAGCATTCTATAAAATACCAAATCTACTGTTTGTATCATATTGAATGATGAGAGATTAAATTTTCCTCTAAGATCAAGAAAGGCAACTGTGTCTCATCACTCCTATTGTTTGGAAGACCTAACCATGCATAATGCATAGAGAATGCAAGAAAGAGAAATATGGTGCAT
>NC_043714.1:20596858-20605180 GCF_006229205.1 Suricata suricatta
GGGGGGGGCGGTAACTACTGAGTCCACTATTCAGATGTTGATTTACGCTACAACCCAGATGACTCTTACTTGCATTTTGTCAAGTGAATAAAAGCCAGACTCAAAAGTCTATATATTTCATGGTTACAATTATATGACATTGTGGGAAAGGGAAAATTATTGGAATTGAAAACAAATCAGTGGTTGTCACAGCTTGAAGAGGGAGAAGGGGTTGGCTACAAAGTGTGAAAAGAAGTTAACCAAGACTTTGGGGGATCCTAGGATAGGATGAAGGCTGAGACTATAACTGCATTACAAATGTGTGACATGACCTCACCGCAGGGCTTAGAGAAGAGGGAACTGACCTAAGTTACTTTAGAAACGAGTGCTTGGATATTCTAAGGATAAGGACAATAACAAACTGTCCATAGAAATTATCTAGTTGGTAAATTAGAGTCTCATGGGGTTAGCAATTCTGAAACTAACTTACATGTATATGAGGGTATGAATTGACTGTATGTAACAGGAACCAGATTTTTCACTGTCAGAGAAAGAAATTCAACATAAGCAGGGGTGGGGAGGCTAGCTCTGTTCCCTAAAATGGCCTATAAGCCATGAGCATACCTAGTGCCCAGATCTTAGCTCTAAATACCATTGGGGGGGAGCAGGAAGTGGGAAAATGACTTTCTATGGCCATAGTAGAAGGCTGATGATATGCTGTGATGAGAAGGGCATTGACCTATGTGGTATTCTCCCCCACGTCTACACTCACTGTCTGATCATGAGAAGACATCAGGCCAATACGGATTGAGGGTCAGGCTACTGAAATCCCTGACCAGCACACTGCTCGAGTATCAAAGTGATGAAAAAAAACCAAGATTCAGTCACAGATGGGGTGAGACAAGGGACAACAGATGAACAAATGCACCTTGCTATCCTGGATGGATCCTGGAACATAAAAGGGACTTTTAGTGGAACAGACTGGTGAAATGTTTTGATAAATGTACTATACTTATGTAGAATGTTGACTTTAGGGGAGGCTGGGTGAAAAACATACAGAAACTTTCTGTACTATCTTTGCAGCCTTCCTGTAAATCTAAAATTACTTAAAAGTAAAAAGAAAGGCATGTTGCAAAAGGTTTTGATATCATAATTGAAGCTATTTAATAGTTCTTTGAACTAGACAAAGAAACTTACAAATTAGGATAGCCACAGGCATTTATCTAAGGATAGTATAGTGATATATATAGATACAAATAGCTTTATCCATCTCACAATTGTTTAATATCTACTCCTTTTATTCCGTCTAATAATGCAACCTCTAGGGTTGCATTAGCCAATAAAACTCTGCAGTGATAGACATGCAACTTTTTTTTGTTATTTTCTGATTTTTTATATAAATATAATTTATTGTCTAATTGGCTTACATACAACACCCAGTACTCATCCCAACAAGTGCCCTCCTCAAAGCCCATCACCCACTTTCCCCTCTCCCCCAACCCCATCCACCCTCAGTTCTCTGTATTAAGAGTCTCTAGTGGTTTGCCTCCCTCCCTCTCTGTTTGTAATTATTTTTCCCCTTCCCTTCCCCCATGGTCTTCTGTTAAGTTTCTCAAGATCCACATATGAGTGAAAACATGTGATATCTGTCCTTCTCTGACTGACTTATTTCATTCAGCACAACACCCTCCAGTTCCATCCACATTGCTGCAAATGGCAAGATTTCACTCTTTCTTATTGCCAAGTAGTATTCCACTGAATATATAAACCTCATCTTATTCATCCATTCATCATTTGGTGGGATAGACATGTTTTATATTATTGCTGTCCACCATGGTGGCCACTAGCCACATGTGGCTATTAAACAATTGAAATGCAGCTTGTGTGACTGAGGAGCTGAAATTTAATGTAATTTAACTTTAATTTAACTTTAAGTAGCCACGTGTTGCTAATGATTATAATATTGAACAATGCCACTCTAGTTAATAAATTCCTGCAGACAGCAATTTGTCTTATTCAGTTTTTATCCCTTGTGGTGCAGGCAGGACTGGATATATATGGTAAATAAAACAGATGTAGCCAGTTTGGGGAGGTTCTGGCCCAGCATGGTGGATTTCATCCTGCGTGTACATCAGCATCATGCGGAGGGGACTTTCAATGAAGTTTAATGTCGTGATCTCCACCCCGGACAATTTCATCAGAATCACCTTGGGAGGAAGGGTCAGCCAGGATCAGGGAAGAGATGTCCAGAGAGAAGTATTTATTTTAAAAGTTGCCAAGTCCATGATTTGGCTATTGTAGAAAGTGCCACTATGAACATTGGGGTACATGTGCTCCTATGCATCAGCACTTCTGTATCCCCGGGTAAATCCCTAGCAGTGCTATTGCTGGGTCATAGGGGAGTTCTATCGTCACCTGATGAATAGATCAAGAAGATGTGGTGTATATATACAATGGAGTATTACATGGCAATGAGAAAGAATGAAATCTGGCCATTTGTAGCAAAGTGGGTGGACCTCGAGGGTGTCATGCTAAGTGAAATAAGTCAGGCAGAGAAGGACAGATACCATATGTTTGCACTCATAGGTCTAACAGGAGAAACCTAACAGAGGACCATAGGGAGAGGAAGGAAGAAAGAGAGCTAGGGAGAGTGAGGGACACAAATCATGAAAGACATTGAATACTGAAAACAAACCATGGACTGAAGGGGGAGGGGGAGGGAGGGAAGGGGGTGATGTCATGGTGGGGGGCACTTGTGGGGAGAAGCACTGGGTGTTACATGGAAACCAGTTTGAAAATAAACTATTAAAATAAATAAATAAATAAAAATAAAAGTTGCCAAGTGATTCTAAGACAGCCAGTGTTGAGAAATGCTGTTTTCAGTAAAGAGAATATATATAACACAATGGTGTAAAATGGATTTAGATTCCTTACCTTACTGCAGTGCTCAGACTCCCTCATTATCTAGCAGCATTGCAAAGTAAAATTACATTTTTAATTTTTTTAATGTTTATTTATTTTTGGGAGAGAGAGCGAGCATGAACAGGGGATAGGCAGAGAGAGGGGCAGACACAGAATCTGAAGCAGGCTCCCGGCTCCCAGCTGTTAGCACAGAGCCCAATATGGGGCTTGACCTGAGCCAAAGTCAACTGAGTCACCCCAGCACCCCATAAGTAAAATTATATTTTAAGCGTGTAATTTAAACAAGTCAATGCCAAATAGTACTTTTAAGAAAAAGAGACATTCTATCATCCTTTAGGCTGTTGTAACTTGTGAAAAAATTGTCTGACTGTTTTTGGTAATATATATAAATATATATATATATATATATATATATATATATATAAAATCAAGGAGAATAAGGTACCTTGAACATATATTTCTGCAGTTCAGAAAAACCAGATAGATAAATCACAAATTAGAGATACCAGAAGACTAAATATTACCAGTTTACTGTTTGTTGTAGTAGAAAGTGCTAAAAGAGAATCATTGCTAGAATTTTTTTTCTGGTCTATATAGCACCTAGAGATTAAGTAGATTTATTACCTGGGCTCTCAGTGGCGAATTAACAAGTGAAGTAAAAGGTTTGCACTAAGCCAGGGTAAAAGCCAGGAAGGTGACCACCATTATTCTCACTCCCTGTGGCTTTCTTCCTTCAGATTCTTGGATCTCTGTCTTCAATTTGGTGTGTAGGTTGGAAGATTATATTTAAACCATTAGGGGATTTTAACAGGATAAAGGTGAGAGCTGGGGGTAATTGTTACTGGACGACAGTATAAGGTGCTATCAAACATTCAGCTTCAACTTGGATAATAATTTATCTTCTCTGCATCTAGAATGTCAGCCATAATCATAATCAATGACATGTTCCTTTCCTGTTGACTTTTTCCCTTTTTTTTCCTAATAGCATTACTGGGGGGTTATTTTGGGTGGGGGGAGCACTGAGAAGCATAAAAACCCCATTGGTCACAGAGAATTATTTGTTGTATAGAATTACTTATTACTGATGGTGAACTCTTTTTATGGGCCATTTACTAAGACTTGGAAATGATTTACCTAGTGTAGTGGGAAGAACATGGACATTGTGCAGACAGATCTGGTTTTGAATCTCAGTTCTGACTTAACTACCTATAGAATCTCTGGCAGGTTTACCTCTATGAGTCTCAGTTTCCTCTTCTATGTAATGGGGGCAATACCAGTCTTAAAGATTAAATGAGCTAATATGAAGCGCATGACAACACTTGATGCATTCTCGTTTTCCTTCCTTTATGACACCTCACATTTCTCTCTATAAGAGCCTTCCCCCTGCTCCCTCTGTCTCACGGGGTCCTACTCCGGTCCCCACTATGTATTCTGCAACCTTGCTTTCACCCACTATTATTCCCTCCCCTATGGTCTTTCAGTTCCGATCAGGTCTCAGCAGACTATTATTGCTCATCCTTTCGCCTCACCCCTCTCCTCCTCCTCCTCTAATATTTATTGAGTACAGTGTTAAACTCTTTAGATGTGTGTCTGCCTAATTAACAGTAACATAATTAACACGTCCACTTAATCTTTACAACAGAGTTATCCCTATTTTACAGAGGAGGCAACTGAAGCTAAGAGAGATGAGTACTAGGACACAGAACTAGCTAATGTGCCACAACCAGTCCGTTCTCTTGGCTGACTCCAGTTTGCCCACAGGTCCCAGTAACAACCTCTGAGGACAGGACACAGTACTGTTCACAGCTGGGTCCCAGCCTTATCTCCCCATCGCTACGCTCTAAGCCCCAGCCACACTCAGAGTTATTCCTTTTCCACATGCTATTCCTTTTATTTTCTAGCTAGTAAATTCTGGCTTCTGCTTTGTAGTCCGGCAAAGATGTTAGACCCTCTGAGTGTCTCCCTGTTTGTTGCAGGGCCTCTGATGTTCACAGCCTATTGCACAGACCTGTGACCACAGTGCTTTTCATACTCTTTGGAAATTAGTAACACATTTGTCTCTTTTGCTGTTTTCACTATTATTGTCCCCAAACTGCTGGTGGGAAGAATTTCTGCCACCTCGTTGGTGTTTCATAATGGGGTGTGGGTTCAATTGAAATTTCTATTAAGATTAAATAATTTAGATAATTTTATATTCACATGCAATTATTAAAAAATGATAGAGACCCTTGTATCCGTTGCCCATTTTTCTCCTATGGAAATGTAAAACAGTAGCATAATATCAAAACTAGGATGTTGCCATTGATGCAACTCACCGATTTTGTTCAGATTTTCCCAGTTTTACTTGGACTTGTGTCTGTATGTGTTTATTAAGATTACTTAAAAACTATCACCTCTGTAGGTTTATGTATCCAGCACCACAGTCAAAATACTGAATAGCTCCAATGTCACAGTGATCCATCCCGCCCCCTTGTCTGACCACATCTCCATCTTTCCACCCCTCCCCTATTTCTCACTGAATCCCTAACCTCCGGCAACCATTTATCTGTCTTTAATTTCTAAAATTTTGTCCTTTCAAAATGTTAATATATGGAATCACACATTATGTATTCTGCTGGGATTGGCTTTTAAAAAACTTTTTTAAATGTTTGTTTATATTTTGAGAGAGAGAGAGAGAGAGCAGCACACAAACGGGAAGGGGCAGAGAGAGAAAAGGAGACACAGAGTCTGAAGCAGACTCATAGGCTATGAGCTGTCTGCACAGAGCCCAATGCAGGGCTTGGACTTGAGAGCCATGAATGAGATCATGACCTGAGCTGAAGTCAGAGGTCCACCTGACGGAGCCACCCAGGTGCCCCGAGGGACTGGCTATTTTTAACTCACTGCACCTGCCTAAGGATTCACCCAAACTACCGCATATATTGCAGTAACTGCATACACTTCATTCCTTTGTACTGCTCAGTGGAATTCCATGGGCCGTATCCCATTCGCCTTGGAAGAACATCTGGGCTGATTCCTGTTTTGGGTTATTAGGAATAAGGCTGGTATGAATATTCGTGTTTGGATTTTTAGGTTACCATAAATTTCAATTTCTCCGAGATAAATACCCAAGAGCGCAGATGCTAAACCATACGGTAATTACATGTCCGGTTTTATAGGAAACTGCCACATTGTTTTGCAGAATGGTTTATATCTTCTTCCCAAAACTTATCATTCCACCAGTAACGCATGGAAGGTCCAATTTCTTTGTATCCCACCCGGCACTTGGACTAGCATTATTTTTTATTTTAGCCATTCTGATCTCTGTGTCTCTTCCCTACTCCTTCTCTCCCTCTCTCTTTCCCTTCTTTCCTCCTCTATTCCTTTCTTTCCTTCATTCTGAGACTTGCCCCTTCTTCATCGTGGGCAGTCTACTGTAAGGGTGTTTCCCGGTATGTGCTCATTTCTATCCTTGGGTATTTATTTTGCTGCACCCTGTGCATAACAAGTAGCATGCATGGAGGGAAGGCCGCGTGTTTAATTGGCCGGGAGTGCCGACCACTCTTCTGGCCCTGGCGTTCCTTCTCAGCACCCATGGTTCTTTCTTATTCCCGAGCTTGGTACTGTTCTAGGAGACTTTCAATATTGCTTTTCACAGATTACCGTTTGCTTTGTTCAGCCAGATATCTGTTGTTTACAGCCTAGGATTCTGAATGACATCACTTGTTCTTTAAAATTTAAATGGTGTGAGTCACTAGTTATGCATAATTGAATATCTAACGTGTATTTCAGTGTCTCTTCTTACTGATATATATACACATGGAACTGTTAGGTGATATGGAATACAGAGCAAAGTGTGAAAGAAAGATTATGTAGGGACAGGGGGAGAACAATTCTATTTACGTGGGTGGAGATGGGAAAGGAAATCAAGAAAAGCTTTGTGGAGGATACAGAATTTGAGTTAGATGTTAAAAAGCAAATAACGGGGCACCTGGGTGGCTCAGTCGGTCAAGCATCCGGCTTCGGCTCAGGTCAGATCTCATGGTTCGTGGGTTCGAGCCCTGCGTCGGGCTCTGTGCTGACAGCTAGCTCAGAGCCTGGAGCCTGTTTCAGATTCTGTGTCTCCCTCTCTCTCTGACCCTCCCCTGCTCCAGCTGTCTCTCTCTGTCTCTCAAAAATAAATTAAAAAAAGCAATAAAAAAAATAAAAAAAAAAAAAGCAAATAACGTTTGGACAAATTATAGTCCAGATGAACAGCATTGGCTGAATCGTGGTTTTATGCTTATCCAAATGGACCACATAATATCCATTGAATGTCTTTTCTGCATTTTGCACTACCTGTATATTTACCCATTCTAAATAGATAGAATATTGATCCGGTGCTCTAATGCAATCTGATTACCTTAGAATGGTGTAAGTGTATCCACGTCAGCCCCAAAAGAGGGTGATGCTGCTTGTAACCAAATGGTCAGGGGAACAGAATGCAATCTGACGTGTCAGTACTAGGTTTGTCACAATATGATGCTCAGAGTTTTGGTGTTGTTTTGAGGGTTTTCTTTTTTTTGAGTTTTTCTTAAAAACATACTTAGTTTTATCCAACTGAAAACAAGACAGAGATCACAGTCTTACAAGTACACATTTGAGTTTGTAGCAGGAACTGCATCGCTCCCAAGGACCCACCCACCTGTGTGGTGCTGACGGGTGGTAAGGAGTGATGACAATGGCAGGAGCATGAAGTAAACATGTAAAGGACTTCTTTATGTGTTACAGACATTGTTTAGCATGTTTATTATAACTTCTGAAGCCAGAGAATGGATTCCTACATGGAATGTTATGACTTCACTGAATGTTGTATTTCATGTAGCTCTAGAAGCAATGAAATCTGTATCAAGTCATAAATTAGATAAGATAGATGAAAGTAACATCTGAAATACAGTTAATAGATCAAAGAGAACAGATTTTAATTTATATTAAGAAACCAGTTTATGACATTGTTGAGCAATATGAATCACAAAATAACGATAGATCCTGGAAACATACATTGCCACCCACATTTTTTTAATTAGGACACATGTAATTCCCATAAATGAGTATAAATAGCATATATGCACACTTTAGAGAACAGTAAAATAAATAGCCATATTCCCACACTCACTTTAAGAAATAAAGTGTCTTTACAAACCCCATTTTCCGTATTGGGTCCCTTCTTCAGCCCTACCCCCCCGAAGGTTGTGGTTGTGAGCCTGCGTTTCCTTATGATTTTATTATACATGTATGCATCCTCACACAATAGTATATTTTTTAATGTTTATTTATTTTTGAGAGACAGAGAGAGACAAAAAGCATGAGTGGGGAAGGGACAGAGAGAGAGAGAGGGAAACAGAATCTGAAGCAGGCTCCAGGCTCTGAGCTGTAAGTACAGAGCTTGATGTCGGCTTGAAC
>NC_043714.1:20605280-20685836 GCF_006229205.1 Suricata suricatta
CAATAATATTTTTAAACTTTGTAGACTACTGAGGCAAATATACATGGGATCTGTTGTATATGTTCCTCTGTGGCTTTTTTCCTTTCAGTGTTACATTGGACGTTCAATCATGTTGATTCCTGAGCTTCCATTATTCCTATTTTTTTTTTTTTTGCAATGTAGTGTCTATTTGTGATAGTGTCCCACAGACATTTTTACCTATTCTAATTGTCACGAACATATTTCAGGGCCTACTCTTTGTGGATGTAAGCATACAGAATGTGAAATAATTTAGAAATACTATTTTTCTGTTATAGATGTGAGCTGAGATAGAAGACATTCTCTAGAATAGAAGTTTTTCTCTCTGTTACCTGAGTAAGGTATAAACTAGTTTTGCAAAATTTTTACAAAACAATACTTTGAGGGGTGCCTGGTTGAAATATCCAGCTCTTGATTTCTGCTCAGGTCGTGATTTTGCAGTTCATGGGTTCAAGCTCTTCATCGGGCTCTGTGCTAACAGTGCAGAGCCTGCTTGGGATTCTCTCTCTCTCTCTCTCTCTCTCAAAATAAATAAACTTCAAAAATTAAAAAAAAAACAACACTTTGATTATAAGGGATGCTCTCTTGGTATCTCCTAGTTTATTCTCTTCTATTCCATTTCATTTTATTTTAAAAATTCTGGCTAGATCCCTTTATATGAATCTCTAGAGTTACTATGAGGCACAGCCCTTCAGCCTCAGTTTCCCCAGTGCTGCACTGGCACTAGGGAAGGGATCCGTGGGTCACAGACAGTGCCCAGCTTTACTGGATGGTGCCAAAGTGCTGTCCAATTACCAGTACTGAGTCACTTCCCCAACGGCAGCAGCACAAACATTCTCTTTGTTCTATATATTTGTTAACATTTGATATTGCCAAATATCAAATGTTATTTGCGTTTTGCATTGTCTGGTTCACTACACTCCATGTTTTTAATAAAAGAATAGTGAACAGGAACCCAATTTTAAAACTCACCACTGGGAATCCAAATTAGGGTAAACCTACTCAGTCTGTCAGTAAAAATTACACATTCAGAAGAGATCAGAAGTTTCCATTTGGGGACATTCTAGTATATGAGATTATTTTAGTGGGGAAAAAGTGATGTGTGCTGAATGCACGCACAACACAGTGACCTCGAATCAGCTGTTCAGATCCCAAACTGACTCTCTTGGTGATTCACATTGTCCAGATCAACAGTCAATGATGAAAAACATCAACCCGTAATTGTAAAAGAATCTACCTGGGCTTTTAATCTGAGCCAACAGAAATTTTAGCAATACCAGTAAGCAAGTGAAATGTGGTTTTCGGAGCACATATCTACAACACGTTGAAGGAATTCCTGGTGGTGTCCTGGCGCTCTTTCTGTTGAAGCGTGGACAACTCTAATTCCTTCACTTTCCCACTGTCTTCTATGAACGATAGGAAGAGATTAGGATAATCTACTTCTTTCACTCTGACTTCTAAATCCTTGAGATAAATTTCTGGTGAACATGTCACTCATGTGGTCGATGAGGGGCTTGGAGGCACAGTGACTTGTACTCACTGACTTGTGCCTCTCACGGGCCCATGGAAGGTTCAGGCATGCAGGATTTCTGAATTTCCATGCACACACTCCTTCAGAGGCTCACAGTCATTCCCAGTGCTGAGGCCAGTCAGCAAGACCAAGAAGTCAGTTAAGTTATCTTCTTGCAGACAGGCAGCAGATTTCTTTACGGCAAATTCTTTGGCCACTTGCCAACATAAAACATGTTCACACAAAATGGGCTGGGGAGGGGAGGCGGAGAAAAGAAGACCGAGAAGCTGAACCCTGGCCCGTAACATCACAAGGGCTTTCTGAACATGACATCTTCTACGAAAGTTTGAGAAGAGCTGTTTGCGGGGAGATTTCCTACTCTGGCTTAGGAAAAAAAGATGTATCTTAATCTTAGGTGGATTTCTGCTGCCTGGAAAATGCTATTTTGTAGGATTTTAATAATTTTCCCATCAACAGAGCAGCATGTAAGACCCACAAAAGGGGGCATAACACTGGTAGGCATTCAGACGGAAGTTTTTGTCCTGGCTCTGTTGGCAGTTTGACAATTTAAAAAAGAATTTCCATTTAGAACTTGTCGGGAGAGTTTTAGATCCATAAAGTTTCATCTATATTCACAGGTTAAATGCAACCCACTGCACCTGTTGCCATTTATCTCCCCGATTATGTTCCCTTATTTTTTTCTTAAAAAAAAAATACTTGTCACTGGTAGCAGGAGTATTTTCCATGAGTTAACTGTGAGTTCTTAAAACTTGAGGTTTCAATAAAATTATTTGAGTATCACATTTATGTCTTAAAGAAGTAGCTCAATTTAAATGTGAGTTGAAAAGCTGAAAAAAAACTCCTAAATTTTAGTTTATAGACATTCTTAGGTTTAACACAGATTAATATTCACGTAATAACATTGATTTATCATTCATTCATTTAACACCATGCCAGATACGTATCCAACATTTCTGAAGAACTTTATACTTTGCAAAGGTTTCTCAGGCATCATTTCATGAAAGGCCAGAAGAACTCTGAGAATGTCTTAGTGGGGTCCATTCAGACTGGGAATGATGACACGGCTAGGCTGCTGGAGACCTGCTCAACCAGGCTGAACCTGGTGATGTGTGCCGGGGAGCAGCAGCCAGGGAGCAGGGCATCTGAAGGCACTGGGACCTTGGTCACGATTTACCCCTTTCCTCCTCTTGTTCTATCCTGAGCCAGCCCCAAAGCTTTGGATGTCAAGGATGAGATAAAGAAAACACAACTAGTGATTCCCCATCCCCGCTCTCCCAGGAATGTCCGCATGAATTCTATAGCACTCCAGGGGGAGTTGCTCACAACAGTGTTTCATGTTGGAGCTTCACACTTAGTGAAACCTACACATAGGAAAGTATTTGCTAATTACCTATTCCTGGTCCAGGAGAACCTGGGTGATGATTTTTGTGTTGACCAAACTGTTTCATTAGTGTTACTTTTTTCTTAGCAATAATGGTGAGACTCCTGATTATTTCATGGCTATTTTAGCTGTTACATTAAGTAAAAAATTTCCCAAATGGGTGATAACAAGTTTGAAACATTTCCGGATAACTATGGGAAGGAGTGATTCTTAAATATACTCAGGAGATGTTCAGAACAGCTGCAGGTTATACCTAAGTCCTAAAATGCTGATAAAATAACCTACAGGCAATCCAATCAGCTAATGATGTGCGCTGAGGAATTCTGCTTAATGAACCTTGCAACCTGTTGTGAAGACAAGCTAGCTTTCTGCCTTCACCTTTCATCCACAAGCATATGTTTGATACTATCTTGCATATATTAACAAATAACATGGAAACAGTTGCCAAGTCTTTCACCCCCTATGTTCTTGGTGGTACAAATGGGTACAGGTACTCTAGCAAAGCAAGGAGGGAAAAGAGGAAAACGTTGGCCATGATTAAAACAGGAGTATGTTTCGTGTCCCCCTGGGGATGTTTGAATGGGCACATGTGCCTCAGGTTAAGAAAAGACCTAATAAGTTTCAGCTGCTTTGGGGTGTGCATCTTGTTAGAAGATGGGAAAGCGATTGGCCAAGGACTTGGTTGAATGCTGAGGACACAAGGAATTACAGGAATTTTTGGTTGCTCTCAAGATTCAGTGAATTGAGTGAGGTCCCAGCAGCTGGGAAGCTGGACACAAGAGCCAGCGTCCTCAAAGTCTTACCTGCCTTGTAGGGAAAAGTAAGAAGTCCCAGGAGGACAGCCGAGGACAGAAGACAAGGCAAAGGCTGTTGTCGTCTCGCCTCAAGCTCATACATGTGCAGATCATGAATTGGTTAACCCAACATCCATGCCCAATTGTCTACTTCCACTGCAGACTGGGAGACCAGATGCTTGCCTTCACATCCTGTCTCGCCGGCAGCTGGCCCAGACGTGGAAGAGAAGCAGAAGACGGCAATGGGGTGGTAAGTGGAGGTGAGTAGGATTCTGGAAAAATGTTTGCTTTCCTAATAAAAGGGCCAGATGTGCCTCCTTTGCTCCTAATCCCTTCTTTTCATCATTCTCATTTAAGTAGAATGGGTTGCCAGAATCTTGGGGGTCACTGTCCTATGAAGGTGGGAAAGGACTTTAGAGTCCCCCGTCCCTGACATTGTTGAGGCACTCACTTAACAGCAGCATTTGCCTACCTGTAGAATTCTTGTGGTATGAGAAAAGCAAACCCCTATTTGCTTGGGGCCACTTTAAAACTTTTTTGGCACCTGCTGTTGAAACACTCTTACCGTATGGCCTGTACATCATGCAAGTTTTCTCTGGATGCAAATTTCTCCTAGACCTCTGCCGGGAACGTTGTCCTCCTGTGTCTCAGATATTTCCGGGCAGGCTAGGGAAGGCGGCAGGGCACTCTCCTCTTGACATTATTCCGTGAAACCACCTGCAGGGACTGATAAGCTACCGTTTGCTTGGATGAGATGCAGCGTGTGGTGATAGGTTACCCAAAAATGAACTTACGGGTTCACTGGTATTTTTTCCCCTGAATTATGATTCCAATAATTTGATAAATTTAGGATTCATCTGCTCTCATGTCACTTCCATTCTGCAGTTTGAGTGCTGTCACTGGCAGACACTGGGTATGGAGAAGAACATAGAGAAGAAAGTCTGTAAGAATGAGAGCTAGAGAAAGAAAGACCATTGTGGAAGGGGGGGAACAGAGGTTCTGAGAAAAATTATGTTCTGTTTGTTGTGTTTCCACTCAGTATTTCTGGAATGTTTAAAAAACATTTTTAATGTTTATTTATTTTTGAGAGAGACGGAGTGTGAGCGGGAGAGGGGCAGAGAGAGAGTAGGCTGCAAAGTAGGCTGCAGGGCTGTTGATGCAGGGCCTGAACTCATGAGCTGTGAGATCATGACCGGAGCCAATGTCAGATGCTTAACTGACTGAGCCATCCAGGTGCCCCGGAATGTTTTAGATGAGATAGTATTATTCATTTGAAAATAACAACTGTATCTCTGTTGTTCTTGGTTTATTTTAGAATCAAAGCCAAAAATTTACCCCAAGGGAAACTTCTCTTCTGAAATTTGCCTCTCCTGCCTCCCTCCCACCCCATATTCAGAAAGGATTAGAAACCTACTAAAAATGTCTAATCTGTGCTCTGTGGTTCTGTTTTCAAGCAGAAGGGGATAAAGTTGGATGATCTGTCCCTTTAGAGAAGGGGTGGCATCTATTGAGTTCTACATTTTGCTAAGTGTGATGAAAATGAAATAAAACAGGTGCCCTTCAAATGCAGGGCTGATATCTGCAAAGGTTTTTTTTTTTTATTCAGCTTAACTGTAATGTGTCTTTCTGGTGTCAGATTTGGCAAGGGCTTAGAAATTGAGTTCTCCCTTCTGTGGGGTATGGTGGAGGGAGATGTCAGGGGCCAAATGTGAATGTTTGAGAGTTAAAACTCACTGTAAGTGTCTTCTATAACTGTACTATTTCTGCTCTTTTTACCCCTGTAAAATCAAATAAATCTTCAGAACTCTTCACATTTCAAACACAATATTTTTTCATGTCCATGAAATGAACATGTTCATGACTCGCATGATGATTTGCTCAGTGCATGTGGCTTTTATGTCTGTTCAGGGCTTACCAAGAACTTTATTAGTTTTGCCTCCCGAGAATGCCAGGGCTGAACTCCTGTCCATACTGTTCACCTGGTTGGATATTTAAGAAAACTGGCAGAGACTCATCAGAGGCTGCCTCTGTGAGCTCTTGGAATAGTGGTTGTGGCAAATGGCTGAATCCTTCTGCACTTTGTGTATGTTTATAAAGGGTCCTTTAATCATATTTCAAAATGAAGAGGGAAATGGCTTCTTAGCTATGTTGCCACCTCACGGTATATCTTCCAGTAATCTCATATCTATTTTATCATTTACTTTCTAATTTACAAGTGATACTGACTTTTGTGTGTGTGTAGAATTTGGACTAGACAACAGGCCTGGAAGGAAATCTGTAATATACTCAACATAAAACACCCTTTCCTGAAACGGTGCTCCAATTCCGGCTAGGTCTAGAAGGGAAGCACTAACATGGGCTTCCTTATCCGGGAAACTGGAAAATATTCTATTAGCTAGGGAGTTTTGGTACATTGCATGGGAGACTCGCTGAATGTAACTGACTTGTCTCCTCAAAGCTGGCTGGAGCAAGACGTGGTGGGGCTGTAGTTGGTGAGAGAAGGGTAGGAAGGTGCTTTCACCGAGAGTCAGTGACTTCCACCTCTGTCACCTGAAAGATAGACTTATTTTGGTGTCTTGTAGGACCATTTGGCGTTTGGCTCAGAGGAGGATGATTTTAGAATCAAGAATGGCTAGGAAGATGGCAAAAAGCTAGATTCTTGATCCTCACTTGAGCTATTTTTCAGGCTTCTTGAGCTGTGTATGCCAAGAGGGCCATGTTGAAAGGCTTGTGTTGGCCAAAGTAGGGTTCAGAACTGCCCAGAGAAAACCTAAGTGTCACATTCCAAAGTCCTGTTTTTGAAAGGAGGAAGATTTGGTAGTTAACTTACATTGATTTCCTGAGTTAATAAACCATTGGCAGTTTGGAGATACTTTATTTCTTTTTCTTTTTCTAAAGCTTATGTATTTATTTTGAGAGAGACAGAGAGAGGGTGAGCAGGGGAGGGGTAGAGAGAGGAAGAGAGAGAGAATCCCAAGCAGGCTCCATCAGTCAATGCACAGAGCCCGACGGAGGGCTTGCACCCATGAAACCAGGAGATCATGACCTAAGCCGGAATCAGGAGTCAGATGCTTAATGGACTGAACCACCCAGGCGCCCCATGGAGATACAGCCATTTCTATCTAACAAGTCTCTATCAATGAATTAATGTTATATTTGTAAGAAAAAAGATAACCATTTTTCTAATTATGTATTAAATCTACAAAATACAGAATACTGAAGAAATCAAATTGTTGATAAGATTATGCAAGTATGAAATTGGGGATTTTTAGATATCAGATATTGTTTTGTTACAAGAACATTTATTAGGGGAATTTGGGGGAAGGAACAAGTTTTGTTAGAAAAATGTGAGAGCACATGAAATTTCCATCTCTGGATTTCTCTTTACACTAGGGGTGAATGGTTCATTTTGAGGAACTGGAACTTATCTGGTTTTGTTCTGTTCACTTTGTTTTTAAAGGCACATGTCTTCTATTTCTGAACATCAGAATAGGCACTTACCTAATCTTAGTTTACCTAGAGCCTGAAGGAAAGTATACTCATGTTGTGAGATAACTCCGAAGAATTAGATTTTCCAATGTTTCTTTTGAAATCGAAATTGGTATTTGAAACGTTGGGGAGAATCCTACAGGGAGGATATTCAGCTGGTCCAGAGTGAGCAGTGAACGGAGCTCCAGTGTGGACCGCGGGAACCAGCTCCATGGGAAACCCTGGGAAACGGTGCGTGATTCTCGGAATAAGTCCCCTGAGGGGGCAGGGAAGCTCGAATACTTACATACCAGTTCTCAACGTTCGGAACTGATTTTAAATTCTCCTATAACTCTCATCCTGGATGGAGTCCAGAGAGAGAAAATGAACATTTTCTGTCTGAAGGCTGCCTCCAGGGAGTGTTCATTCTCTGCCACATGCACCTCCATTGCTTGGCAGGAGTCCCCTGTCACTGAGAGGCAGACCTGCCCACTGGACGTCATCTGGAGTAACTGAATAGCGGGGCCCCGGCAATACGGGGGAAACGCTGACAGAAACAGACACAGTGCAAAGTGGCCTTATGGCAGGTGGCCCAAGAATCTGCACGTGGAATGGTTTTTCATGTTACAGCCTCCTCCGTATGCATGAAAAGTTTGAAAACCACTAATATAGGCTCTCAATCAATGAATCATAGATTATCAAAGGATTGTCTAATGCAATTCTTATTTTGCAGCACAGGGAATTAAAGTCCAGACAGTTTAAAGGACCAGTGAATGTCAAAGAACCACTTTTGGCACAGGGGTCTCATGATTTAATGAATTGTGATGGACAGATGATCTGGTTATCATTAATTTGGTTATCCAGAAATTTCTAAAAGATGAATGTGTGTCAGGGAGGCACCCTGACTTCCACTTCAAGCACATTTATGCCAAGGTCCACCCCCACCCCCATTTCCACCCACATTCCTTTCTGAGCTCCAAGCCTGGAAAACCATTTTCTTCTGGGAACTTACTTTAATCCATCCCCTTTGGTACTTGCTTAGGAAAAGGCCTTGTAAGTTTATCGATACTAAAACATAAATGACTAAATTAATTTTCTACTGAGGTGTTTGTTCAGTAATAGGAAGTAAAATCTTTACCTTCACTGATGAAGCTTTAATATTTTCAGGTGAGGGCAAGTTCACTTTGGGTACAGAGGGCCTAGGTTAGAATTCACACACATGGATTGTCACATAGCTTTTGGAAAATACTGGTCTTGTAGCCATAAAAGCGCTTTATATCAGCTGAGATGGATTTACCCTGGGACACCAGAACGGTTCTTCGGAGAGAGACTGAATGTTTAACAACTATAAGTCCAGGGAGTCACACTAATATCGTCATTACTAGGGTTTTGCGATATGGAGACGTCCAATTGTATTTTTATAATATTGGGTCAAGTACAAAGATAAAGCCTGTTTTAAATTACAACCCAATATAAATGGCAACTATTCAGAAAGAATCAGAAAATACTCAAACTGCACATTTAAAAAAATTCAGTGTTTGACTTTTAACTGCTGTGATGTTTCCCCAATCAGGTTTTGTAATAAATTGCATTTCATTATATTCACTATTAATAGCTATCTATCATCTTCTGAGCTCCTGTGCAGCAGATAAAATGTGCGAGGATTGTAGACTGTAATTCATTTAACTTTCCAATAACCTTACATGATAGATATTTTTATCTTAATTTATTGAACATAAATGATTTTAAGCACGTAAGTAAAAGAGTCAATGCCTGGCAGGTAATAGACATTCTGTAAATATTTTTGAGCTCACAATGAGTGATGATTTGCCAAAAGCCATAAAGCTTTGGAGTGGCAATGGAGCCAGTCAGAGGGCTCTGCGGGTCTGGCCGTGTGTGCAGAGGAGGTTTTCAGTAGCGATTCTGAAGCCTTGAAAATCAGAATCAGCTTAGTCTAGAGAATGATCTGCACAGTTTTTTAGAGTTGTTCAATCCAGTTAATGTCCTGGGGTAATTCTCTCTTGAGAGTTGAGTTTGTCTTCTTCGGGTCCACCCTATTCAATATTATCAGCTCATAACTCTGTCAAGGACTCTGACTCCCCTTCCTGCTCAGGGTCACATATCATTCGTTTGTTTGTGTGCTCATCTACCATCTATTGAGAATCTGCTATGTCCTGGGGAGCTGGCTGGTTTCCAGAAACATAAAAAAGGAAAACTGTTGAGTAAGATGGAGACTGTGTCAGTGGTGTGCACAAGTAACCTAGAACGAGACTGAACAGACCTTTTGAATTCTTCCCAGGGTTCCAAAGAAAAACGCTTTTGTGCAGAACATTTTAGTGGCTCAGTGAACTGAATAAATGAGAACAGACCACGCAGATACTGGATTTTCAACTTCTAGATCACTTAATATAAAAGGCTTGAGAGGTAAGCAAGCAGAGAGAGAGGCATTTTCTTATACATTGTGTCCCTTTTTCCTAGGCTAGCACAGCATTCCTGAGCCATTCCTCACCACCCATCTAGGAAGGATCCTGGATCAGACATACCCTGACATACCCATCATAAAAACCTAAAAGGCAGGTAATTGGGTGTGACAGGCTTGGTAGACACTTTTTTTTTTTTTTTTTTTTTTTTTTTTTTTTAGCTGGCGGAATTCCCAGAGCATGATTGTGACATGAATCCATTATGCAGTTTTGGTGGCTGATAGCAAGTAGCTGTTGTTGTTGCAAGGTCTGGGCATGCTCTGGAACAAGGTCATAAATAAAAGTACAGAATCCTAAAAAGGAAGTCCTTACGATCTGAATGCTCCCCTACGCCAAAGGTCTGTCTTGTCACAAAATAATTTCTTTCTGATAGTCACATGTATCTGAGTGTGTTCATAGAACTTTTTGGAAAGGCATTTTCGGTGCTGAGTTTTAGGGGTCAGTGCTAGCCATAGTGTCATGAAATAGTTGAACTGTCCTTTACAACTTTTTCCAGGTTTCAGATAAAAGAGTTTTTGTAAGGAACATATTCCCCCCTTCAAGGCTCATGTTCAAATCAAGGTCGGGAAATTCAGTCGAGTAAACAAGTCAGCCACAACTTCCATGCAAAGGGGCGCACATCACAGGTGTTGCTCAGTGCTGCTAGGGCTGGGTTAAACACATTGGTTACGGTGATATATATATAGCACTCAAAGTCCAAACATCCACTGCGGCTCCGTCCTCGCTTACTCAGGTTGTCCGGGCTAGTTCCTCTCGGACTGTTTCCTTGCCAAGTTTAAAAAGTAATGGATTCTAAACTGTAACAGAGAAGAATCAACTTCTCCATTTTAGAAAAGGTAAAAAGTTTTCCCCCTCACTTCTTTCCCTTAAAAAATGGAAACTTTTAATATGCAAATGATTTTGTACCTAAGTACATTTAGTTAATGGGACAATGAAAGCAGTAAGTTCATTTTGGTAGATGAAAGTTTTATAAATTAAAGTCGTAGGAAAATTTATTATTTTTTTGTATTTGTATTTTTTATTTGTTTTGAGAGAGGGAGCTCCAGCGGTAAAGCAAGGGAGACCCACAGAGAGAGGGCAAGAGAATCCCAAGCAGGAGTGTTTGAGGGGGGCTTCAAACTCATGAACCCTGAGATCATGACCTGAGCCCAAATCAAGAGTCAGATGCTTAACTGACTGAACTCACACACCCAAGTGCCCCTGTATTAGTATTTTTAAGTTTTTATTTTAATTCAAGTTAGGTAATACATAGTATTATGTTGGTTGCCAGTGTACAATATAGTGATTCAATAATTCTGTACATTACTCAGTGCTCATCACCACTAGTGCACTCCTTAGTTATTATTTTTAAAAGCTATGGAAGATAAAAAGACAAGGAAGAAATGGCCAAGTCATGTCCCTATTATCTGTTTTAAGTTAAATTTTCTTTGAAAGGAAATATACATTGAAATATATACAATTCATAAGTGTACAGCTTGGCATTAAATACACTGGTGCATACAGCACTCTTAGAAGAACAGATCACCACCAGAGTGCGACTCCCATGCCCTTCTTTTGTTCCTTGCTGGTCAATATCATATCCTACCCTTAGGGGCCACCAGGACCCTGACTTCCAACACCATTCTTTTGCCTGTGTCTTTTAATCCTTTGTATACATGGAATTATGCAGTATGTGCAATTTTTGTGTCTGGATAATAGTGCTGGTGGGAACATGGTTGCACACATCTTTTGGTGAACACGTGCATGCATTTCTTTTGGGTATAAACTGAAGAGTAGAGATGGTGAGTTATGAGTATGTGTATGTTCCCTTATGGTAGGTGAGGCCAAGCTGTTTGCAAATGGTTCTACATGCTTTATTTTTATGCATGCCTGTGCTATCCTGTAATGCTTTTCCCAATCTCGTGTGTCATGAGATTTTCTTAAACCAAAATGATTATCTGAAAAACACGCTGTGGCACATATTTAAAGACAATTTTGCTAATACAGTTATTTTGAGTGAAACTTTTGGAGTTCAATCATAATGGTGAAAACATATCTTCATAGGGGTGCTAACAACTCTACCTAAAGGCCAGGCTATAAGTTCTGCAATGAAAGTTGAATCACCATGAGGCAAGGCTGTAGTCTGGCTTGGAAATAGAGTATATATTCTAATTTTACATAACCAAACTTTCCATGTGGCAGAAAGATCCTAGACTGCTTTCCAGGAAAATAGGTGAACCAAAAAAAAAAAAAAAAAAAAAAAAGGTAAAACGTTCCTAACTCTTTTTTCCCAAATACATCAGTTTTTAGTTGCCAGCAACTGAAACCAACTCTGGTTAACTTAGAAGAAATTTGATTAAAGGACATTTAGTAACTCAGTAGGTCTCTCAGAGGGTCAGAGATCTGGGCTTAGAAACATTTCAGTTCTCTCCAGGCCAACTGACACTCCCATGGGGTACAGATCCCACAGCCTGCTGGGTACCCAGTCCCCCAAGCTGGCCATAGCCAGTGTCAGATCCTGGTATCCTGCTCTGGGCAATCTCCTTCCACATCGAAACAGGGATGCTCTGTGTGACCAGAGTTTGCAGAGATGACAGTGTGTGACACCTGAAGCTAGGCTATAGAGGACACTGAAGCTTCTACTTGGTCTCTGAGATTGCACAGGCAGAGACGAGGGGAGGCAGGGTCATGCTCAGAGGATAAGCAAGGAGCCCTGTGGAGAGGAACTATGGCCTCCTGCTAACAGCCAGGTGAGGGAGTCACCTTGGAAGGAGGTGCACCTGCAGATAATTGCAACCCCCACTAGTGTCTTACCTCCAGACTTCTGAGGGACTCATCCATGGCCACTCACATGTGCTGCTCCGAAATTTTGGCCCATGCTGTAGGAGAAAGAAACATTTATCCTTGTCTAAAGCCATTAAGTTTGGGAATAATTTGTTACCCAGCAACAGATAGCTAATCACCAATCATAGATCTGGGATACCGCTGTTGGAACTGTTGCCACTCTGCCTTTGGGAACTGGATGTATCTGCGGGCAGCCTCACCGAAATGGATTCTGCACAGTCCCCTCTTCTTCAATTTATGGCTTCTGATTCAAAGTCTGGACCCTTTGCATTTGCCTCACAGTACCTGGCTCCAGGTGCCCATATTTTAGTTGCATAGAAGACTTGGAAATGTAAGTAGCTAACCTTTTCAGCTTCTAGAATGGAAGGGGAGCTCTGTCTCAGAAGGAAACTCGCTAAGCCTAGGAAGACAGTTTGGATACAAGGCATCCAAGAAGACCAAGTGTCCACCATGCCAGGGCTCCCCAAAGTGTGCTGGTCTGTGAATTTTCTGTTCTTGGGGAATGATGAGATAAACAAAGAAAAGGAGAATAAACCTTCAGAAGCCTTTATAGCAGTTTGACAGTGCCACGGTATTTTTGTTGTATTTGACAAAAGTACTGATCCACGAGTTGAAAATAAGCATGACAATTGGCTCTTCACTACAGTTGGTTTGAGAAGCCCTGCACTACGCCACGTCCATACCAGAGCTTATGTGAAGATCCCGGGTCTCTCGCCTCTGCCTTGGGAAGTTCAGGAGGAAGTTGCTTTTTTATGAGAATGATATCACTGAGTGATCATCTTCTCTAAATTCCTTTAGTTACTCAAAGATACTGACATTCTATATATGCAAACTCATGGCTTCAAAAATCAAATTATTGGGGAGGGCGCCTGGGTGGCTCAGTCGGTTGAGCATCCGACTTCAGCTCAGGTCATGGTCTCACGGTTCGTGAGTTTGAGCCCCGCATCAGGCTCTGTGCTGACAGCTCGGAGCCTGGAGCCTGCTTCACATTCTGTGTCTTCCCCCCTCTCTACCCCTCCCCCCGCTTGCTTTCTCTCTCTCCCTCTCTCTCAAAATAAACATTAAAAAAATTATTGGGGAGGGGATGCCTGGGTGACTCAGTAGGTTAAGCATCCGACTCTTGATCTAGGCTCAGGTCATGATCTCATGGTTCGTGAAATTGAGCCCAGCATAGGACTCTGCACTGACGGCACAGAGCCTGCTTGCGATTTTTTCTCTGCCTCTCCCCCGCCTTTGAGTGTTTATCTCTCTCTCTCTCTCTCTCTCTCTCTCTCTCTCTCTCTCTCAAAATAAATAAACTTTAAAAATAAAATAAAAATCAGATTCTTTTGGCCTGCAGATATGATGATGGGAATAATACTCATAATCCTGTAATCTCACAACAAATCTATGAGGTAAATATTATGGTGCCTGTTTTACCAGTAAGATAACTGAAGCACAGAGAAGTTAAATAACTTGTTCAGTCACACAGCTTTTATGTGACAAAACCAGGCTTTGAACTCAGGCCACCTGGCTCTATTTGGAACTTGCATTCTTGGCCACTCTCCCATACAGCCTCTCTAAAGTAACAAGAAAAAGACTGATATGATCTAAAATATTAAAATGTTATGTGGATATGGACTTTGTTTCCTCTTTGATGGCCTTTGTAGAGCTCTCTTAAAGAATTTTGAGGAAAAAATGCTATTTTCCTTAATTAGTAATATTTTATATCTTACCAAAGATCTGGTAACTGCTTTTTTCAATATTATAATGACCTTGAGACATAATAATTATATTCCAGAGTCATGATTAAGACAAATATCTTTGGGGCACCTGGGTGGCTCAGTCGGTTGAGTGTCTGGCTTTGGCTCAGGTCTTGATCTCGCGGTTCGTGGGTTTGAGCCCCACGTCAGGCTCTGTGCTGACAGCTAGCTCAGAGCCTGGAGCCTGTCTTCAGATCCTGTGACTCCTTCTCTCTCTGACCCTCCCCTGTTCACGCTCTCTCTCTCTCTTTCTCTCTCTCTCTCTCTCAAAAATAAATAAAAACATGTAAAAAAGACAAATATCTTTGTGTTTTTATGTCATTTATGAATATAGAAATAGAAATATTGGAAATATTGAGGTATCTCAGTATTTTTAGAAATATTGGAATATCTCAAGACTGACATACAAATCTTCCAGACTTTTAATTTCTAAAGTATTTCTCATATTAGGTGGATTTTAGCATCACACAGAAATCTTAGCAATGAGATCTGTTTATCTCATTTGATCCTGTAACAGCCACAAATCACCTAGCACACCATACAGCTGATTTCAGAAGCCGAAGGGCCAATGCACACTCGTGAGGTAGCCATCTATGACCTCAGAGCAGGCCAGGGCAAGTCTGGACTCCATGTTGAAGGCTTTTCCATACCATGTAACAATCTACCCCTAACGGACAGAGCCCTACCTGAGGGTTTCAAGCTCTGTAAATTCTCAGCAAACTTCTAAGAATTTGAGGATGGCTAGAAGTCATGTCACAGTAGGATTAATTTGCAGCCAGAATAAACCAGCCTTTGGCCTCATTTTTGTGTCATTTGGATGATTCTATCATCAGATCTGTTTCTCTGTATAAAATGTTTCCTGCTTGAGTTTCCTTTTTCAAATGAATGGATTTATTATCCTAGAGGAAGACTTGGCCTTGCTGTGCTGAGAGGGAAAGATGAATGAAAGGTTATAGCTCAAATGCATTTTATGTGGCCTTGCCAGCTGAGAAATGGTTTATGGGCATGATTTTATGGAAAGCAGAGGAATGATGACACACATATTGAATTTATTGAGTCAGGTGTAACAGCACTGGGTAGGCCTAAGGCACATATGCGGAAAGAGAGGGAGAAGCGTAGAGTTCATTCACATGGTGCCTTCTTATCTCCCTTGGAGAAGTCCAAGGTGTGTGGGTTAGAATCCTCCTCTCCAGTAAGTGAAGTAGAAGAGAGAACAAACAATGTCAGAGAAGACTGCACAGACAGCTGGACTCTTAGAAGCAGGATTTGCATAATAGCATTGCCTAACACTAATTGAATTCCTGATCTCTTGTCATCTTGACCACAGCCACTTAAAGTAGGGTACCACTGTATCTCATTTTCTATTTTACAGTCCCAGAAAGTAAACTGCCTCTACCATGTACTTGACAGGAAGTAGCTGGAATTCAAGGCAGACTCCATAGCATAGACTCTTTACACTTCTCTATGCTGCCTTGGACTGGGCAGAGGAGAGGTGCCGGGCCAAAGAGGGACCGGGAGACAAAACAATCTAAACAAAAGTTGGGAGGTGGACAACTTCATGTTCTGGGGCCAGTGCATCCGGCCTGACCAGAGGGATGATCTGAAGTAGAGGTTTGGGGGCACATGTTGTACTTGATAAAACTGGAGAATTGTAGAGGAATTAATGGTTACTACAGCAATGGATCCTCAGAAGGAAATGCTATCCTAGAAAACAGCTTTTCCTGCAGAAGGTGGATCTGGTGGTCATGTGCCCACAGACAGAAGAAGAAAACCATTGGGAAGATATTGCTTGGGCCAGAAGAGGTGAGTCAATGAAGACAAGGATGAGCAAAGATTTTCTCACAGTTTTGACCTTGGGACAATTGATGGAGATCAAGATGATGGTGAAGAAAAATAAAAGAAAATAACAACAACAACAACAAAAAGATGATGGCGAAGAGCCAAACTAACGCCATGACAGGCTTCAAATAAGCCTCAGAAACTAGAAGGCCCAAGTTTCTGTTTCCCCAAGCATGACTAAACTTACTGGAATCTGTAGCCCCACCTATAGTTCCAGGAACTTTGAAGCAAGGGACTTGCTCAAACAAGTTAAGAATAACGACCCCCACCCATGATGATTTGGGTTAATGGAAACCTACTCCCACCCCCCAACCTAGATTCCGGGAAATTCCACCTTCCTGGGGGTCTACGATTGGCTCAGGCTAGGTCAGACACCACCCTTAGCCAGGGCCAATCATCGTCCAGCGGGGGAGTAACTGACATTCCTGTCATTTTTAGTAAGCCCACTTAGTTTTAAACTAGCCAACCACCCCGACTGCACCAACATCTACCTATGCATATTCCCTGCCCCTCACCCCATCCCTCGCCCCAACTGTAATAAAAACCCTGCCTGACTGATAATTGGGGCTCTCAGCACGGATCCACTGTGTCAGTGAGGTCTGAGAGACTGAGCTTAAGCCCAAATAAACGCCCTTTGCTTTTGCATATGTGATTCAGACTCCCTGGTGTCCTTGGTCTTTGGGGACCCCTTAATTTGGGCATAACAATGGAGAACAACAAAGTGCTTTTCCTTATGTGGGTTTATCTATCTGTGTTCATCATATTAGAAATCCAAACAGAAATTTAAAAATATTTTATTAAATTGTTAAAAATAATAAGCACAGCTATATTAACAGCGTTTTCAAGGAAAAAATAAGCAAAAAACGTAGTAAGAAGAGTGGCACTCGTTTATACTTTTGCCAATTTCTTTACTGTCTGGCTTACTGGAATCTAGCTGGACTGTCATACATTCAATTGTCATATCTTCAAGCCATTGTAATGTCACATGACATGTGGTCTCTGGAAAACTCCACTGGACACTTGTGAGAAAAAGTGAAAAAGGCAAATAATACCTTGATATAATCACAGTGTTTTGACCTCACGACACCCTGAGAGATTCTTTAGGATTCCCCCAAGCTCCTGGACAAGAGTTTGAGAACCACTGGACTAGATAGACGGTGGCAGAGGAGTGGAGACACAGAACCAACACAGAGAAACGAAGCAGCAGCACCTGGGGACTGATCAGATATGGGGGAGGGGCTGGGGGAGATGGGTGCTGCAAAGGAAAGACTTCCATAACCCAGCCCGGTAAACCTGGGTGACCTGGGAAAATTGCGGTGCGTCTTACAGAATGAGGAAACGCAGAGGGGAAGGCAGTTTGGTGGGGAAGTTGGTAATTTCTGGTTTTGGTTGTTTGAATGTGAAGTGACAGAGAGACATCCAAGGACACACAGAACTAGGTCACAGAAGATGACAGAACCTTTTGTTACTAATGAAAGTAAATCTTCAGAAGTTAATTTAACAAGGACATTTAAAACAATAACTTGAAAATGAAATGTTAATTTACAAATGAAATAGAAGCAGGTACTATAATTTCTATTCAATTCATCATGCAGTATTTACGAAGTGGACCATTAGAGAAATTGAATTGTATTTGGAAAATTTTATTTCTTAAGATAGAGAATTAGTATATGGGCATTTATTATACTCTTCTTCATAGATGTTTATATGTCTGGAATAATTTATAATAAATTTAAAAATTTGAAGTTCACACCACAGACTAATCACTCATTCTCTGTCTCTGTCTCTGTCTCTGTCTCTCTCTCTCACACACACACACACACACACACACACACACACAATATTTACATTCCTTATATCAGATGTCATTTTATTTCCAGATGCTAGGGCCAGGGATGACCCATTTAGAAAAAAGAAATAAATAGATAGGGAGAGAGACCTACACTAACTCGAAATCTTGTACCTTTTCTTTATCTATTGAAAAGCAGACTGTTGGGAAAAGATTTCTCTGCAACACTGGCAAGGTACAGGGAAAGTGTTAGGCAAATAGGAAGATGCCTATACTTACAAGATTGACCTGTATTTTATTAAATGTGCAGTGATTTAATCCGACCTGAATACAGCAGTTAGTAGAAGTGAATGGGAAGCAAAGAATCTCTGTGTGTGTGAGCAGTTTCCGGTAGGCCTAGGGGCGTTGGAAGAACAAAACCCTTGGAACAATGCATCTGCGCATGCCTGGAAGGCTATAGAGCCAAGATCTACTCTGGACTTGAAGTAGAGCTGAGTGTGAGTTCTGACTCAGGCACGGAGTCGAAGCTCTGAGACTTTGAGAGAGTTACTCCATTGTGCAAACTTTAGTTCTAGTATATTTTTTATTAGTAAGATATAGTAAAACTAGCTACTTTGTGGGATTGCAGATAGGGTCCGCAGAAGTAGGTTAGCCCCAGCCAGTGGCTCTGATTGTGTAGCACTTACCAGCAAACCTGCGGCTGCCCTCCAGACCTTAAAACTGGAACATTCTAACTGCTTCCATTGCAGGGAGCACCGCCACCCACCGAGTCAGGATGCCTCCGAGAGCCTGGACCCTAGAGCCCACCCGCTTGTCCTGCAGCCTCTCTGGAAAACCTTTAGCTTCTTTCCTGTTAATTTCACAGGTTTTTTATTTTTTTATTCTTCTGAAGCTTTGTAACCATTTCTTATCCACCCTAGTAGGGACTCTTCTTTGTCTTAGAATCCCTTCCAGAGTGTTGCCTGGAGTCATTTTAACCAACTAATAAACAAAGTGGGAAAGAATATATAAACTGTTTCACTTTTTACACAAGAAAGGAACATGATAAAAACTTATAAAGTCTTTTTAAAAGCATGTTTTGTGTGCCTGTGAATAAAGGCAGGATAAGAGGCAGTGGCCTTTAGAATAGCTTAGATCATTAATGAGCAAACACACAGGCAGAAGGAGGCTATCACTGACCTGCAGAGTGAACTGGTGACCTAGTTAGTGAATGTACTCTCGCCTGGGTCCCTGAACTAGAAAACCAGAACTAGAACTAATAAACCTGAACTGGCAAACCTGAGCTAGTAAACCAGATACTCCTGAGACCAGGTGCTTTCTTTCAATGAATGAGTGAGTCAACGAGTGAATGAATGAATATAAGCAAAAATATATGAAGCTAAACTTTTTTGACAAATGGGAATTTTGTTTTGGTTTCCTCCCCCCTCTCCCCCGCCCAGGGACAAAAATCATATAAAGTAAGGATAAGAGTGACCTTAATGCCAAGAAGGTCATCTTTCTGCTAGTAATTGTTTCATAAATATATGTGTTCTAGAAACTGTCATAACCTTCATTTATTTGGGGGGAGTTGTTTCATGACCTTTGCAAACAAATGAAAGACCTCACATTTGCTAAGTTCCTGTTAGGACTTAATTATGAGAAATAGAAGGACCTACCAGGGACTGCAGCTGTTCTGAGTTTCAATTATTTTTCTGCTTATCTTCCAGGCTAATAACTGGGGGCTCTGGGCCGAATACATTCCATTTTTAGCAAAGGGAAGTATCGAGAGGGTCTTGTTTCCCACGTAACTGACTGGAACTGGAGAACGAGCTTCAGAAACCCTCCTGGAAGGGCTCAGAAGTTAAGCAGGAACACCAACACGACCGGGATCAATTGGTGTTAATCAGGAAATTCAGCAATGAAAGCAGGGAACCAAAAAGCCAGGAACAGAGTGTTAACAGGGAGAGACTCCCTGAGTTGTCTGTGTAAAGTAATGATATGTGTTTTTTGGTGAGTCTGAGCATTATTGCTGTGGTTTAGCACCAAGACATTGAACCATATGTCTCTCATAGAATCAAAGGTTTTTGCAGAGCCAAGGAGAATCTGAGGCATTACTTGGGTCAATTTCTTTATAGCCAGAGAACGGGGGCCCAGAACAATGAAAGGACCTATCCGGAGTCACATAGCGAGTCTGCGGCAGAGCTGGGAACAGAACACATTTCCTATTTGCTGTCAGTGCACTTCCCTCCCCAGGACATCTGCTTCCTCTGTGCCTTCAAGCTTCTTTTCCCCTCAGGCGAGAGCTAGAGGGTTCCTGAGGGTGTTCCCAGCACAATCCCCAGATGGCTGCTTTGTCACTTCTGTGTCTGGGCACCTTCTTGTCTTTTGACTTGAAAAATGATGGTTCTGTAAAATTATTAGGTTTCTTGGCACAGTCGGGCACTGGTGTTTGAGAATTTGTTGCATTTGGACAGTATCTAGATAGCAACTAGTAATATATAGCTGTGGGCTATTGAGTTGAGTTGTGTTTAGAGAATCCTACAGCTGGAAGGCGTTATTTGGATCAAGTGATCTCAGTCCCTGCTTTGCAGGTTAGGAAACAAAAGCCTAGACAATTTAGTGGCCCTCAGTTTAACATACAGAAGTCCTAATGTCAGGGAACATTCTATCAAAGCAAAGTTTATGTGTTTCAAGTTTGACTCTGTCAGAGATTTAAATGACCATGGGTTTTTATTACATTCAAGAGAAGGCAGTTTGTATTTATTAAATGTTGAAGTACATTACTATGTTGTTCATTGTTTTATTCCCTTGGAGGAGTTCTAATAGGAAGAGCATGAAACCATTCAACATTATTGGAATGCTTGGGCCAGTGTGTTATAGGAAACCAAATAGTTCAATGTAATTTGAGCAGCAGGAGATCACCGTGGTCATCGACGTTACAATTTTGATTAGATAGACTATCGGCATACTCACCACACGTTTCCGCTGGGACCTCACTGTTTATGCTGTTGCCATGTCACCGTCCTACAACTCCACCTGTGAAACCCTCCTCATCCTTCAGAGCCCAGCGTGCGTGCTCTCTCACCCACAACGCCTTCAAGACACGCGTACCCATGGGATCCCTTTCTCCTTAGCATCCCCAGGGCACGGAGTACTTCTCATCTGTCATTTCCAGGTTACACCGGTCTGTGTTTTACACATAAATGCTGGTGCTATCCTTACTCTGGATTCAAGTTCCATAAGGAAAGAGCTTAGGTCAATAGTTTTCCTTTCCTCACAGTATCTTGTAAATTGGAGACGCACAGTATTTACTAAATGAGTGGATGAATGAATGATAAGTGAGCACTTGGCTGAGAACAAAGCATTATACTTCAGAGTATTCATGTTGAACAGCACAAAAGTGGGAAGTCCTAACTTTTTAAAATCAAGAGTCAGCTGGGATTTCATTGAGAAACAGAGGGTCCGGAACATATATCATAAAGAACGTTTTCAATTCCTCTCTGCCATGCCTTTATTCACAGAATACTCTGGGAAATAATCGTTTGTGAAATACTAAATGATGTCGCAAATTATGAGTGGAGTTTTCATAATATTCAGTTCCCTGCAATTTAAAAACCACATGTTGGTCTTTCAATAATGTTTTAGCCATATCAGGTGCATGAACAGACTCCAGGAACCATCTGCTCTATGGCTGCCAATTAAGTTTGCTGTGTTCTCCCTGACAGGCTGACTGTTCCATTAAAACAAGTGGCTTTTCCAGGAAAAAAAAAAAAGATGTGGGGATTTTCCTTGGTCATTAGATAGCTCTACACCAGATAGGAACATAAAAATTTTCTTTGTGTGGGGAAAGAGGAGAGCTTTCCTGAAGTTTGACTCATATTACAAAAATGGGGGGAAAGGGATTTAAGTGCTTTTTTCAGTTCCTTTTCCAAACATGGAAAGTTAAATAGTAGTTCAGCCTCAATCCTTCCAGAGGAAGATCTCATTGCAAATGTAAACTTCACTCCTCACTCACAGTGTTTCATATATTGCAAATAACCCGGACTCAGGATTCCAACTGCCGCATACAAATCCTACTTTAAAGTCTAGAAGTGGTAGTGAGATCAAAAGCAAAAATTTCTGTGCCCTTAGATTCTGATTTACCCCTATTTCTTTTTAACTGTCTGCATTATGGAACTCCATGTTTTATGCTTTCAATTGTAAAAATAGACAAGAAAACTCCTATTGCATTGTTATTAACTAGCCACAGAGCAAACAAATTAGCAGCACCAGACCTGGAGCATGGCCTTTGCACATGAAACCTGCTCAGGTCCATGAGTCCAGATTGCCGCCTGCTCGGCTCTGCTGCTGCTGTGTGGTGACATTGGCAGAAATATACTTGACTGTTGTAAGCACTCCTCCGCTAAGGACAAAAACTTCCAGAGAATGTATCTCTTGAAACAGTGCACCGACTCATAAAATGTCATCTCTAATTACATCTGGGCAGTTTACTTGAGTCTGTGAGCCTTGTTGTTCCCGGTTTGCAAAACGGGAATAATCCCACACCGTGCATATCTCTTAAGTGCATTGCAAAAATCGAAATAGCCTCAAGCATTGTGAAGTCCCACATAAATGTTGTTGCAACTGCACAGTGCTATGTATGCTCACCTCTTGAACGTTTGGCTTTCTTTACTGGAAACACGGAAGCATACTGAGGATTAGGTAGCTCCCCAGAGCATGCGGATTGCTCCATAATGACTTACCTGGAAAAAGGAAAAGCCCTGCTATCCAGAGAGGAGTAGAGATGACAGAAAATCTTGTTAATTAGCAAATAAACACATATAGGGAGTTTTCTGTTACCTGAGGAAGAAGTTTCCTTATCTCTTCTTTCTGTCCTCTCTCTGTCTCTTTCCATGCACACACGCGCGCGCACACACCTCCCCCCAATGTAGACTCATTGATTCTTTTTTTTGCTCTTCAGTAATAACCCATTACTTTAAAAAATTCATTACTATTCATTTTGTTGCTCTAAGTGTCATAGATTTGGTCATGGGGAGCCCTCTTTAAACTGTCTCCTGTGCTTGGGGCGCCTGGGTGGCTCAGTCGGTTGAGTGTCCCATTTTAGCTCAGATTGTGATCTCCCCATTTGTGAGTTGGAGCCCCACCACACTTGGCTCACGACTGTCAGCTCAGAGCCTGCTTTGAAGCCTCTGTCTCCCTATCTCTCTGACTCAACCCTGCTTGAGCTCTCTCTCAAAAATAAACAAATAATTTTTAAAAAGACTATAAAAATTGTCTCCTGTGCTTTTTAGCTCTTCTAGTTTCCTTGCCTTTTGGTAATGAGTGGTCTCCTATAATATTATTATGTATTTCTGTATCTCTTATAATTATTTAATAGTCTAATTTGTCTAATATAAAAATTACCACTCCAACTCTCTTATGTTTTTAGTATTTGCATGGTAGATCATTTTCATCCTTTCACTTTTATCTGTCTTTATATTTAATTTTTATTACTGATAACATATACTTGAGGGTTTTTAAATTTTTTTAATGTTTATTTATATCGAGAGAGAGAGAGAGAATGTGTGTGAACAGGGGAGGGACAGAGAGAGAGATGGAGACAGAATCTGAAGCAGGCTCCAAGGCACTGCGCCATTAGCACAGAGCCTGACATGGAGCTCAAATTCACAACCCTTGAGATCATGACCTGAGCGGTCAACTGACTGAGCCACCCAGGCACCCCTACTTGAGAGTTTTTTTTTAAAAATCGACTGATAATCTCTGACTTTGAATTGATGTATTAACACTATTTACATTAAGATAATTACCTATATGAGATAGTTTAAATGTTTTCTATTTTTCTCATCTTATTTATTCCCTTCTTTCCTTGTTCCTGCTTTCTTTTGCATCACTTAAGTATTTTTTGTACTTCATTTCCCCCACTATATTTGCTATATCTGTGTAATTTAATTTTTTGGTTAATGTTGCTGGTTTATCTTTAAATAGTATTATGCCACTTTATTTATAATAGAAAAAGTTTACAACCCATGTATTTTAGTTTATCTCATACATTTTACTTCTACTGAGGGTATGAAGTCACAAAACGTAATTATTTTTGTTATGAGTCATTTTCCTACATCTTAAGCTTAAAAATAAATGGGGAGAAAGTTTTTACACTTACCCACATATTTACCATTTCTGATGTGTTTTATTAATTTATACAAGCCCAGGTTAACGCTTGATATCATATTCCTTCCAACTGAAGAACTTTTGACATATTTTGTAGTGAAGTTTTGCCATCAACAAAGTCTGTCAGCTTGTTTCAAATTTTTTTTCCTTTGACTTTCATTTTCAAGGACAGTTTTCTTATATATAGAATGCTATGGTGTCAGGTTTTAATGCCCTCCGCACCAGCATTTCTCTTGCCTGTTATTCTCTTTACCGTTTGGAGTCTGTGTTTTGACACTTCATTGACTTTAGAAATATTTCAGTCATTCTTCCTTAAAATATTTCTTGTGCCGTATTCTTGTGCCTTATTCTCTCTCTTCTCCTCCCAGTTTTCCAATGATATTATATTAGACCATGTGATTTTGTCCCAGACCTCTTCGATACTGTATTGCACTTTGTTTTTCACTATTGTTTCTTTCTGTTCCAGTTTGGGTAATGTCTGTTGACCCGTTGTCAGACCACTGATTCCTCCTTCAGCTGCGTGGCAAGTCTAGTAGTGGGCTTCTCCAAGGCAATCCTTGTACATGGTATCATTTTTGTTTGTTTTTTAGTTTCCATCAATCTGTTGAAACTCCCCGTCTTTTTATGGATGTCTACCATTTTGACTAGAACTTTTAACATATTAATTATAGTAAATTTAAACTTTTTTTGGAAACAATTGGAGACTTACAAAGAGTGGCAGAGATAGGAGAGAGTTCCTGTAGATGGTTAACCCAGCTTCCTACCCGACGTTAGTATCTTATGTGGCAAAGGTATGGTTACCCGAACTGAAAAATTAACTTGGCACAGAACTCTTCACTAAGCTACAGACCTCATCTGAATTTCACTAGATTTTCTACATTTGCATTAAATTGCCATGTCTCTTTGGTCTTCTCCAACCTGTGATAACCTCTCAGTCTTTCCTTTTCATTAATGACCCTGACATTTAGGAGTGTCAATAGCACTGCCCAGGTTTTTGTAGAATGCCCTTCTTCAATTTATTTGTTATGGTGTTTATCTCACGAGTAGATTGAGATTATCGCTTGGGGGGAAGAGTACCACAGATGCCCTTTTCTCAGTGCATTATGCCAGGGGGCTTGTGATATCAACAATAGCTCTTATTAGTGATGATGTTAATTTTGGTAACTTGATTTAGGTGATATCTATCAGGTATTCTCACTGTGGAACTACTATTTCTCTATTTATGATTAATAAATACTGGGGGGTCAGGGGGGAGATACTTTGAGGTTATGTAAATATCCTGTTTCTCCTTAAACTTTTGTCCACGAATTTTAGCATTCATTGATAGATCTTGTCTGTAGCAATTGTTACTATACTGTTCTAATGACTGGTTTCATTCATCAGCTTCATTCCACCTACATTTATTTATTCCATAAGGATGAGGTGTCCCCTCTTCATTTATTTATTTATCTATTTACATCAGTATGGACCCCTAACAACCACCAATATCTTTTCCATTCTGATTATTTCCTCTTTTTCAAGTTGTCATATAATGGAATGCTGCAATATACAGCATTTGGGATATGACTTATTTTACTGTGACAACTACATTTAAATTAAATCCATGCTGTAATGTAATTCAATGGTTTATTTTTTTATTGTTGAGTCATAGGTCACGGTATGATTTACCATATTTTGTTTATCAGTATATCAGTTGAAGAACACCTAGGTGTCTAGTTTTCAGCATTTGTGAATAAAGTTGCTATAATCATTTGTGTGTGCTTCTGTGTGAACATAATGTTTCAATTCATTTGGATAATACATAGGAGTGGGATGACTGAGATGTGTAGATATATGTTTAACTTTATAATAGGCTGACAACCTGTTTTCCAAGTGGTTGTATCATGTTGCATACCAATAAGCAGTGTGTCCAAGTTTCAGTTGTTGTACATATATGGTATTATCAGTTTTTATTTAAAAAATTTTTGCCATTTTAGGGGCTTCGGGTAGCTCAGTTGAAGTGTCCAACTTCAGCTCAGCTCATGATCTCGGGTTCGTGAGTTCAAGCTCCCTGTGGGGCTCTGTGCTGACGGCTGAGCCTGGAGCCTGCTTCGGATTCTGTGTCTCCCTCTCTCTCTGTCCCTTGCCCATGCACTCTGTCTCTGTCTCTCAAAAATAAAAATAAAACATCTAAAAAATAAAACTGAAAACATAAAAAATAAAATAAAATTTTAGCCATTTTGATAATAGGTGTGTTTTGATATCTCATTGTGAGTCATAGTCATTTAACTGTTTTGTGTGGTGTATTGGGCTTCGGTCCCATATGAGTATGGTTCTGATGAATGTTTTGTCTCTTTACAGTCAGGTGGGATGTTTCTTTTTTCCTTCCGTGTTTTTGGTGTGTCATCATAATTTATTGAAATTCAGACATCATGTGTAGGAGAGTAGAGCAAGATAATTAGTAGTTATATCTGTACATGAGCACAGACCTTCTACTGTTTGATCTTTATTGTGGAGATTCTAAGTCCTTCTAGTTAGGAATTGAGCTTGGTTTGAGTGGTGCTATGGCTGTTCTTAATGGACCCCTGGCTTCAAATACTTCTAGCATTACTTTGTGCTCAGGGTAAGGACTGAGTTATTGGCAGTTTTTTTTTTTTTTAATATCCTGTTTCACACCTAGCTTTAGACTTTCTGTGAGCCTACACTTCAGAGATCTCTCTTCAAGCTCTTGTCTGTCTCCAAGTAGTAGACTAATGTTATTCGTTATTCCAGGCTTGCTAGCTTGGTGATGTTGTTCTGGTTCAGCCTCATTCTTCAGTAGAGTCTGTGTCTCAGTCTCAGGCTTGCTCACTGATCCTGTTTCTTTTCTCCTCTTTTGTTTTCTTTACTTTTCCTTTCTTTTCTTATTCTCTTATAGTTTATTGTCAAGTTGGTTTCCATACAACACCCAGTGTTCATCCCAACAAGTGCCCTCCTCCATGCCCATCACCCATTTTCCCCTCTCCCCTACTCGCTGTCAACCCTCAGTTTGTTCTCAGTATTTAAGAGTCTCTTATGGTTTGCCTCCCTCCCTCTCCTTAACTATTTTCCCCTCCCCCTCCCACATGGTCCTCTGTTAAGTTTCTCCTGTTCCACATGTGAGTGAAGACATACAGTATCTGTCCTTCTTTCCCTGACTTATTTCACTTAGCATGACACCCTCAAGTTCCATCCACATTGCTACAAATGGCCAGATTTCATTCTTTCTCATTGCCATGTAGTACTCCATTGTGTATATATACCACATCTTCTTGATCCATTTGTTAGCTGATAGACATTTAGGCTCTTTCCATGATTTGGCTATTGTTGAAAGTGCTGCTATGAATATTACGGTATATGTGCCCCTATATTTCTGTGTCCCTTGGGTAAATCCCTAGCAGTGCTATTGCTGGGTCATAGGGGAGTTCTACTGATAGTTTTTTGAGGAACCTCCACACTGTTTTCCAGAGCGGCTGCACCCGTTTACATTCCCACCAACAGTGTAGGAGGGTGCCCTTCTCTCCACACCCTCGCCAGCATCTATAGTCTCCTGATGTGTTCATTTTAGCCACTCTGACCAGCATCTCACTGATCCTGTTTCTGTCAAGTGTTGGGGGGCTCTCTTGTGTTGTAGGTTCATGCTAGTTTTCTACTACTTCCTCAGGGGTACTCATTTGTCTTCTATCCCTTTTCCCCAGATGCAATAGATTTTTCACTGGTGCTTATGAAAGGTTGAGACCTGGTGAAGCAAGTGAGGCATCTAGGAACCCTCAGTTTCAGTTTTATGCAAGTACAATGTTAGCACAAGTGGTAATAGTGAACAATATTGACCAATAGTGAATGCATCTTTATATATTGCCCCATAGGCACCTCCTACTTGTGGCCTGGGCCATAGGGATGACAGAGTTTTCTGCTCTTCCTCTACTGACCTAAGGCGTTTTGTCCCATTGGAAGAGGAATATGGGTATGGCTTCGTGTCTTTCCAAACTGGCAGCTGCTCCTCTACTGTAGGCCTACACACAGGGAGGCTTTTTTAGGGTAACTGTCCCGCCTCAGTATTTCTTGTGAGTAACCTGTGGAGAAAGGTCTGCAAGTGGGTTGAAAGCCCTATTGTATCAGTGATCCTTGGAGGATGTGCACTTTAATTCTTGCCCCCCTTTCATAATATGTCAAACACTTGAGCTGAAATTTTGCCAGCTTTTTTGAGAGTCCTGCTTTCTTCCCATCCTCTGCCCCAGGTAAGCCTGTCTGGGGAGGTATTAGCCTTTTCTTAGATGTCGAGTATTTGGTTGCCCCTTGTCTTCATTTCCAGTGGTTTAAGGAAAGTTTTAATTTTGGAAATTATCCAGATTCTTGCTTTTATTGGTTCTCTCTAAAGCTTTCTACATCTAAGGAACAGTTTTTCAATACTTTAAAGATATTTTATTGTCTTCTGCCTTTTTTTTTTTTTTTGGATGAAAAGTTAGCAGTCCTTCTGGTCTTTGTTTATCTCAATGTAGTATTTCTTTTTTATATCTCACTTTGTAATTTTCTGTGACTTTTCTCTTATAACTTTCACATTTAGTTTTAAGGAACTTGATTATGATCTTAGTGTAGTTTTCTTTGGATTACCTTGCTTTGAGTTCAATAACTTTCTTGAATTTGTAGGTTTATATTTCTCATAAAATTTAGAATTTTTCCATTTTTAGTTCTCAGAATGTTGTTTTCTATACCCTCTTCTCACCTCTTTCCTTTAGGACTCTAATTATAGCTATCATAGACTACAGGATATTATTCCACACAGTTTGGAGGTTTTGTTAATTTTTTAAATTTGTGCTTGCATTTGAAACTTTTCATTACTTGTCTTTAAACTCACTGATGTTTTCTTCTGTAGAGGCTCATAAGCTCTTACTTCTATCCAATGATCTAGGTTTTTAATTTCATATATAAATTTTTTTAATGTTTATTAATTTTTTGAGAGACAGAGAGAGAGAGAGCATGAATGGGGAAGAGGCAGAGACACACACACACACACACACACACACACACACACAGAATCCGAAGCAGGGTCCAGGCTCTGAGCTGTCAGCACAGAGGCTGATGAGGGGCATGAACTCATGAACCAAGAGATGGTGACATAAGCTGAAGTTGGACACTTAACCAACTGAGCCACCTAGGCGCCCCTATTTCATATATATTATCTCTAAGCATTCCATTTGCTTCCCTTTATATCTTTAATTTTTATTAGTATTCATCTTTTCTTTTAAATCCTTGAGCATATATATCATAGCATATTATTAAATCTCTGCTGCAAAAGATATCATTTCTTTTATTCCTGCTTGTTTGTCAACTGATTTTGATTTTTGGTTATGGGTCACACTGGTCTAGTAGTCTTTAAGCAGAATATACACATTGTACATACTACATGGCCACATGTGGGATGTTGCTGTCTTTTCTTAAAGAGTGACCTACACAGGTCGGTATTGGTATTTATCCAACTTTACTGAAAGAATGATGTGGAGAATTCTGGAACTTCTTCTATGAAACATTCTCTTCTCTCAAACCCTAACACTCAAATCCCAGCTGGTTCAGCCTCGTAAACTCTAATCTCTATCTCAGTCTCAGTGAGCTCCCCCTGGTCCACTTGGGCATGCCCCTTGCTGCATGGTGGGCCAGAAAGCGCCCCAGGCTGAAAGCTTAAAAAACCAATAAATCATTTTTCGAATAAATAATAGTTAAACAACAACAATAAAAACCCACCAAATTTCAAAATGTTTCCATATAGCTACCAAACATTAGTCTTAAAAATGTGGAATATGACTGACTTCCTTATGTATGCCTTTATTTCTTCTTAGTAGTTCATAATACAGTGTGCATAATAAGTATATTCTGGGTGAGTGATGTGCAATAAATTACACTTTGGTTCTTTTTCTTTAGAGCCTGTGGGTCTTAGCACCTGAGACTCGACAGTAACTGAACACTTTCCTAGTTTTTTTTGAAGTCTGTTTATTTAGAGAGTGAGGGGGCAAAGGGTGAGGGAGAGAGAGAATCCCAAGCAGGCTCCGTGCCGCCGGTGCAGAGCCAGGTGAGGGGCTCCGACCCAAGACCTGTGAGGGGACCAGAGCCGAAATCAAGAGTTGGACGCTCAACTGGCTGAGCCACCCAAGGCGCCCCTGAACATGTTCACATTGTAATTACAAATTTAAGCAGCCAATTTATTTTAAAATATTGGAAGATTCTAAATCTTGCCAAATGTAGTAATGTTGCAAATGTAAGAGAACGCAACAACATGTGCTTCATTAGCCGCTGTAACCCCCAAAATGTTCCTCGTTTTACTTTTTTGGATCATAAACACTCTGTCGACTCACACTGCCATAAGTATTATCTGTCTCACTCACTGATTCCCCAAATGGATGCTGGCCTTTTCTGTAACTAATGATGGCATTTGTGGTAGCCAGACACAAAAATGTTTTCCTTGGGAGGAAAAAACAAAGGTTATGTTTTAATGTAATGGAAAATGAGGAATCCTAAACAATTTGCTCATCAATCAAAACACTAAAATTTTGAAAAAAAAAAAGGAGGCTTCTAGTTAACAGCGTTTTCACCTGGGGCTCATTAGTGCTTTAAAAGTGGTTCTTTCTCCAGTTTCTAACTAATGCGTGGCTGGGAGTCAGGCCAGGTGTTCCTCATCCTTGACTCCACGCTGAGCAACTTTATCTGAAAACTCATCCCCTACGTACCACACAAATGCAACCTGTTTGCTGGTTCATTAAATTAGTTCAGTCTCTACTACTGTGTATAAACCAAGCCAAGTGGCTGACTTCAAATAATAAAAGCTAAGAACTCTAAATTCTTTTGCCTGTTTGTATTTTGTTAATGGGAATTCGAGCTGTTCGAATTCAGAAGAGTGTTTTTGTAGGTTGGCTTGCCATATTAAAAGAATTAAATAAGAGACAGTTTTCATAGACACTTTATCAAATGTATTGAGCAATGTAAGTATTAAGATAATATTTTCAAATGAAAAAAACCCCTGAAATTTACAAAGACTACCCATTTGTCTTCTTCCATGTTCCAGTGGAGAACAGCGCCAGTGTGTGCGGACAGAACTTGCCCCAGATCTGTCTGACTTTCTCCTATCAGACGCTCCCCATGGTTTTCCAAAGCTAGAGCAGACTTCTATTCTTCCTGTGCTGCCCCTTGGTGAGAAATGCCTTGTCATACTCTTTCCTTTAATTTAACGTAAGAGCTGGCCCTGAAATCTTTCCGTGCTAAAGACTTCCTTTCCAAATCACAGGCAGTGCTGGCAACTGAGAACATAAAGCTATACCAGACTGCACATGCCTCGTTCCAAGGGCTCTTCAGCGGGCTCTTCAGCATGCCAAATATATGTGAATATATTTAAAAAATAACACAATTTTAATGGCTTGGGGAAAAGGGAAAGGAATAATAGACTGTCTTAAGGGGGAGACAACTGATGACTCCAGCATAAAGGGGGATTCAGAGAAAGGTAGAAGAAGTTTAAGGCAAGTCATGGCAAAATGAACACAATTCTGAAGTGAGCTGCAGCACAGTAGGGGGATAGATTTCATGTGTGTTTTCTAAATTGAACAGGACAATTTTATTAACCTGGCAGAGAATCGTCTCTTGTGTAGTCAGAAGAGGGCATGGGCTTTCGTCTTCTTTTAGAACGTGTAAAGACTCTTTTCAAGATCACTGATTATAAAACTGTCAATATTAGACTGACCACATCCTGATCTATGTCACGAGGAAATGCACATGGCGTGTAACTTGGACATGAAGATCCTTTAGCTAGGGGTAAGTGTGTGCTTTCCTTTGTCTCTTTTCAAGAGCAATAAAAGGGTTCACGTAGTAGTAGCATGTAGCTGGGAACAGCCTTTTGAACAGAGAGTATCTAATTTATGACAGCAAGAAGAGCCAACTCCTGAATTGGTTCATTTTACTGGCACTGTGGTTTCCAGAGAGTTTCCCCACAGTGAGACCTTTTCCGGGGGTACTGAGTGAAATGGCCGCCCCTGTGGGTGAGACAGAACTAAGAATGGCAGTTCCGAGCTGTGCTGTCCTCCTTGTGCGCCGTCAGGACAAGCAATGGTTCCACATCACAGGTCTCCTGTGCTCAGGGTGAGTGTATTCTACAGAGACCCAAGGGGCTGGCTCTTCAGTGAAGTAACTCAAGGCACACTTCCTGCCTTGACCATCGTTACTAAAATCTTAAATACATGTCCTGGATCTTCCTGCCCATCTGCTTTCTTTGGGAAAGCAGAGCAAATGGGGAAAAACCCACTTTTCTTTAAAAAAGAGAGAGAGTAACTGTATTTGAAATACGAGGTCATGCTAGGGACAATGTTTGAAATCATTTGCTTTCCTTGACCTAGGACATCCTAGGATGTGGTCCATGCAGATAATCACAAGTAATCATCATCAACAGGTCATTTTGTTAAATTGGAATGGATTTCTTTCTCACATCATTTTTTAAGAGTTCAAATAACCCTTGAAGAGTAGATGACTAGTAGGACTTCTTGGACAGGTTGGGCGAGAGAGAAAGAAATCACATATATTTCTATATATGTATATATTATATTAATGTATATATTTATATTTAAAATAACATTAAAGCACTTGTTTCCCATAGTTCTGTACTAAAATCACTTCCTGGTTATTAAGCATTACAAAAAAAACACAACTCTTTCAATTCACCAGGAAGGTGTCAGAGTTATGGTATAGCATATAGTTAAAGATAGAGCCACTAGAATTTGGAAATAGAAATGAATCCAATAGAACTCATAAGTCCTGGTGATATTTGGGTCCAACATACAGTCTGCAATGCATTAAGAAGGCTAACTCTGGGTAATTGTTACTTTCAGAGACAAGTTCAGCTCTTTCTGCTACTTCTATGAGCCTTTGGAAAAATACACAAATCAGTCAAACTAAAATTTGAGTCATTTATGGTTCTCAGAGGGTATTTATTGGAGAAGGAAATCACAGCAGGTCCTGGTGTGTACTTGTGTATGGCTGTCACAGAATTAGCCTACTGACTGCCTTACAAGAAATTATACATGTCACCAGTCTTTGCTTGGCTTTTAATGATACTAATGAAACCAAGACTTTCCATTTATCTGGTTTGGTAGCCCATCAGTGGAACTATAGGTTCAGATTCAGGAAGCCAAAATCTCAAATGGAAACTAAGGATACACTAAACTCCATTTGGGATTTGCAGGAGACAGAGGCAAGTCTACCATTTCAAACTGTATTATGAACTTACTCCTTAGAAAACTAACACGAGTGTCAAAAAAATGACCTTTGTTTCATAGGAGACTCTGAATGTCCAAACCTCCAATGTCCAAAAGTGGGGGAGAGGTAGGAAAGAAGGAAAGAAGGTGAGAAAGATGAATGAATAAACACAGGTCTCATTTGGATTTTATTCTAGTTATGATTTCTTTTAGCTTTTGTTTTAAAAGTAATATTTAAGAATTACATAATATTCCCTACCTAGCATGCTCTATGCACTATTATTTTAGTGCTTCCTGCCCTGTGGCTCTTTCCATCGCCAAGGTATTAATTATTTCTATAACCTGCCCACCTTCCATCCCTCCCTCTGTTTCTTTTCTTAAGAATTCTTTTTCATGGCTTTCTTCCTAAATGTTCTTTTTACACCTTTTTCTTTTCATTCTTGACACGAAGAATAAAAATGCCCTTGTGAGGTTTACATGTGACCAAGTTCTCAAGTATTGCATGCATCTTTGTTGTTGATTTTTATAAAACTAGTTTTTACTTGCTATTATTAACTTAATATAAAAACTGCAGAAATAGGTGCCTGGATGGCTCAGTAGGTTAAGGGTCCAACTCTTGATTTCAGCTCAGGTCATGATCTCATGGTTCATGAGATTAAGCCCCCGTCATCAGGCTTCCGGCTGATGTTGAGGTACCTGCTTGGGATTCTGTCCCTCCCTGTCTCTCTGCCCCTCCCCTGCATGTGCTAAATGAATGAATGAATGAATGAATGAATTAAAATCTTTTCAAATAAACCTGCAGGACTATAGCTTATCTGGAATATCATATTAAATTATCAAGAGCTAGGAATTTCTATTAAAAAAAAAACCAAAAAAAAAAGGAAAGGTCTTAAATGGTCTTGTGGGAATAAGATTACAGTGTCTCTATTTACACCACTGCTCTGATCTTTTTCCAAGTAAATTGGTAGAAGGGTGTAACCTTCAGATATCATCCCCACTAAAAGGAGACTGTTTGGGATAGCTTTTGTCTATTTCAACTAGTTCCATAAAGTAGTTGTGACCTGATAAATCCAATTTAGTCTCAGAATACATAAAAGGGTGATTGTCAGTGACAGAAACCTCTCTGAATCCTTAATTTCTTATGTTATTTCCATTTTATTTCAAGGATTATTTAGATACATTTTATTTAGTGTCTCAAAATTTTTATTTATAAAAATTGTTTTATTCCTAATATAATTTTATAAGAAAGAAAGCAAATTCTACTAATCATTTAGACTTTAATTGGGCATGAATTTACTTATTTATTTTTAAGTTTATTTATTTTTGAGAGAGAGAAAGTGTGAGCAGGGTAGGGGCAGAAAGAAAGCTTATTAATTATATTGTTCATATCTTTGGCATTTCAGCTTAATTTCTGGTCACTTGATTCATTAGTGTGAGAGGGACATGCTAAAATCGTTAGCTGTAATTGCTAATTTTTCTACCTGAAGTTCTGTCCGCTTTTCTTGTTTCTATTTTGGGGCTGTTTTGTTGGGTCCATGTATGTTTATGACGATCTATATTCTTTTTTTATTGTTCCCTTACCAGTATATAAAATAAAGTTCACCTTCAACTCACACCCTTGCGTTATGTGTCAGAATTATTCCTATAGGTATCTTTTGATCCATACTTGCCTGGCCAATCTTTTTTCTTACTTTTATTTTCAGCCTTTCTGTGTCTTTCATTAAAAATTTTTTTTTAGTGTTTATTTATTTTTGAGAGACAGAGATAATAGAGTGCAAGCAGGGGAGGGGCAGAGAGAGAGGGAGACACAGAATCCATAGCAGGCTCCAGGCTCTGAACTGTCACCACAGAGCCCGAGGCGGGGCTCGAACCCAGGAACTGCAAGATCATGACCTGAGCCAAAGTCAGATACTCAATCCACTGAGCCACCCAGGAGCCCCTGTGTCTTTCATTTTAAATGTATCCTTTTTAGACAATATATTGTTGGGTTTTATTTTTTAAGCCAGTCTGAGAATTACTGTCTCTTAATCAGGATATTGAACTCCTATGCATTTATTGTAATTACTTTATATTTGGACTGATTTATTTCATCGCACTATGTATTTTCCTTCACTCTTTCTTTCTCTGTTTTTCTTTTATCTTTATTTCTTTTATCTTTATTAGCTCTCTTTATTTTTTATGTTTTTCATAAAACACATGTTCATGTATTCTTCTGTAGTTTTAAAAGCTATACCTTCCAATTTTGTCCTTAGGGTGGTTATTCCTGATTCAAATTCATATTCAACTTTAGTCACTTTTATTGAATTCTTAGGCTTATCAAGTTCAAAAAGATAACCTGAAACTGTCTCCTCCAATGCCACATCATAGTGATATTATGTAGAATTTTATTTACAGGTTAGTGGCTGTATTTTCTTTTGTTACTTTGGTTCTTACTTCTTGTTGTGCCTCTTCCTTCCAATAAACAAGAGACTCCATAAGATATTTCTTTTATATTCCATATCTCATGAAATGTCTACCAATTTTTTTTCTCTTCATATTATTTCAATACTTTCTCCAAGAGTCTTTTCAAGGTGGATCTTTGTGAAAATCTTCTGAGCCCTGATAGGTTATTGAATATTTTTATTATATCTTCACATTTTAATGACAACTTACCTTGATTTCAAATTCTGGGAAACACATTTTCCCCTGAATATAGTAAAACGTTACTGTATTATGCATCCAGCATTGCTGTTGATAAATGTACTATAGATAAATCTTGTTCTTTTGTTTATATTATTTTTCTTGGTAAGATTTTAGAATCTTCCCTTTTTCTCTTTACCGTATGTTACAATATAGTAAATCAATCAAGCAGGCTGATTTTTTTGCTTCAGTTAGTATCATTTTCATCTGAGCTATTTGGTTTTATGATATTCCCTACCATGTCAGGTGCTCAGCCAGAAAGGAAACATGCATGGGTACAGAACTGAAATCCATGCTCTAAACTGTACTGGTTCTGTTGAGCTTAAAGAGAAGGGCCAGGATGAGCCTCAAGGAGGAGACGTCCCAATCCCCTGAATCCACTACTGATGACTCCCGTTACTGCCCCCGCACCCGGCAACTCTCTTGGGCAGGATTTCACCTTCCCACACTTATTAGGAAGATGCAGTACTAGGAAAAGGCAGCGTCCTTAGATGGTGTTCTACCAGCCACGCTGGCATGGATGAAAAGGGATTGGAGAATGAGGTTCCCGAGGGTATCTCTTTGGTGGGAGCACGCTACCACCTTGAGTAACGGTTCCACATGCAGGGTTCTTGAACTGTCCTAATATCCAAGGACATCAGTACTGGGTTTGGGGATGTTTTTGCCCATTTCTAGGAACTTGATGGGCAATGATTGTACCAAGCCAATATGAAGGGAGGAAAGCGAAAATTAAGTGAGTTCCTCCAGTGTATCCATTTGACACCGATACATCTTGTTCCGTCCCATACACATGGGCTGAAGGCAACCTGCAGTTTCAACAAGAAGTTACCAGGTCTTTTCTTGTGGTTGTTCCTGTTGTTTCTAGTCCTGAATCCCATGCTTCTCTTTAGCTTCTAAATTCGCTCCAGAGTTGGTTTTGGGGAAAGGAGCTAACTGTAAAAGGATTTCCAACTTGTTTAAGAAAGGTCTCTGCCCAATCTCATGTGCTCATTGACAGAGTATCTTTACTTTTAGTAGCTAGGGAAGAAACTAGAAATGCCCTCAGGCTTCTTATTGAACCATCAGAATTCTACAGGAGCTAGACAATGATTGTCTATTTCCTAACATTTTTAAATGCTGTGATTGGCTACTTGGATAAATAACATGTGACTATACTACTGAACTTTGTATATTTTTTAAATTTTCTATATTTATTATCACATATTTTATATTGCCTAATTATTCAAATCATTAGTGGCTATTACTTAATTATCATGAAAAAGAAAGCATGGTCAAGTCAATGATACATACATGCAGTCCTTGCTTTGTACAGGTCTATAGAATGTGTGAGCTGAAGTCATACAAGGCATGTTAATAATCAATAATGAGAAGAAATTATGATGTTCTATTACCTTTAAATTTTTTTGTTAAACAGTAAAACCTCCATTACTATTAGTTATAAATATATAGGGAAATGAAAAAATGTAGTAAAACTAACATTTCTTTAGTACCCTGTAAGTGCCTTATATGCTTTGATACAAGGTTTAAGTTTTGTGAGGAAGGTTAATAGTAACCTCAAAAAAGTTTCAGCTGGGAGTGAAGGTGAATCATGTTTAACTGCAAATCATACTTGCATTTATGAATGATTACCCTGGTGGCCATGTTGGAGAGGGACTGAAGGAGTGATAGATTTGAGATGTGCATTATAAGGAGAGTCTGAGAGCAAGGAAGTGCCTTAAGGGGCCATTTCAAAGATCCATGTGAAAAAAGAATAATAGGAGTTTAAATGAAGACGGGGCAGGGAGATGGGGATAAGATGCATGTCAGGAAGACTTAGAAGTAGAAGGATTAAGACTTAGTAACTGGATGTGATGTGAAGGAAGAGAACGGTTCTCAGGCTTCTGGCTCTGGTGACTAGATGGGAAGCTGACACATTGCCTCATGTAGGTAAAAAAGAGAGAAGCAGGTTTAGGGGAAGACCACAAACTTACCTATGGAGATGCTGAGTTTGAACTGATAATGAGATATCTCAGTGGAAATATCTAGAGATAAATGGATATATATGGATGTGCACTCAGGATAGAGATGTGGGTGATATTCTCATATATGTTATACATATACAATATGTACATGTATATGGTCATATATACAATATATATATTGCATGCATAATATACATGACTGTGTTTATGTAGGGTGTATATCTATGCATATAGAAACTATCATGTATTTAGCATATCTGAAGCCACGGAATTGATTAAATAATATAGGAGAATGTACATAGGAGGAAAAAGTGAGAATAAGACTACAATCCTGGAGAACCATATATTGGAAGCATGGGGAGAAGAGATTCCCCTAAAAGTGACTGAGAAAAACTGGGCAGGAGGCAGAGACAGAAAAGAGAGGAGAGGTCCAAGGGAGGGGCTCCCTTGAGCCCAGAAGAAAGAGATATCCACGTTGGTCAAGTAGAACTTGAGTGTGAACAAAAACCAAAGCTCGTGCTGTCTTCATGACATTGCGTTGTCTCTAGAAAAGTGCCTATCGCTTTGTCCTGGAGAGCAGTTTTGTAGAGTCATATAGACAGCAGCCCACAGAGAAAAAGTTCAGAAACAGTGGGTGGAGACCATTCTTTCAAGAAACTTGAGCACTAGTGAAGATACTTAGCAGTTGAGATAGTGCACAAATGATAGCAACCAGTGTGTAGCCACCCAACAAGGACATAGTAAGCATAGTTATAACAGAGGCAACCATGTGACGTCCCTCTGAAATACTCTTCATAGTCCGAGTTTCTCATCGACTTTGTGATTGTTCACCGGATATCTGTTTTTCCTGCTGGCCTGTAAAGTCTGGGAGGGCAGGAACTATGTTGATTTTCACTCACAATTTTATCCCTGAGACTTGGCACACAAGAGTTGAGTAAATAGTTGTTTTATGAAAGACAAAATTGTAGTTGAATCATTTTTTCCCAGCTATTCGCTTTACTGATTCATGGAAAAATTTGTATAGATTTGGCTGGATGATTAAATTTGGTTTTAAGATGGTTGGTTTAAAAAAATCATTTTATTAATGTCCCGGAGCTGCTGCAACAAATTCCCATAATCTTGGTGATTTAAAACAACAGAAGTTTATTCTATCACAGTTCTGGGAGTCAGAAGTCCAACATCAAGTGTCAGCAGGGATGAGTTTTCTTATGAAGGCTCTGTAGGAGTTTCCGTTTCTTTCCTCTTCCAACTTCTGGTAGCTCCAAGTGTTTCTTGGCTTGTGACGACATCACTCCTATCTCCACCTTCATGGTCAGTCACATCACCTTCTTCTCCAGGTGATTATGGTATATAGCTCCAACCTCTGCTTCTGTCTTCACATGGCCACCTTCCCTTCCATCCATGTGTCTTTCCTCTGTATGCCTCCTATAAAGACACTTGTCATTGGATTTAGAGCCCACCTAGATAATCCACGTTGACGTCCTCTTAACGATATCTACAAAGACTCTTTTTACAAGTTAGCTTTACAGGTTCCATGGATATGACATGGATATACTGGGAGGGGAAGACACCGATCAATCCACTGTAGCCACGAAGGGATACTTTCCTCTTTCAAGTACCCAGTCTCCGGGACTTACCTCATTGCAGCATCATAAAATTATATATGGACCAAGGTCGTTTTCCTTGCTTCATTTTATCTGGTAGCAGAAACGAAGTTGTTAATTTTCAATAAAAAATTCATGAAGTTTCTTTTTATGTGATTAGATGGAATTGGAAATGTAAATAGATTGCAGTTTACCCCTTTAAACTGTTTGTGGAAGGAGTGCAGGTTTTTTTAGAAGGTTCACTCAAATTAAGTTCACTGGATTTCCATTCTGAATCCTGGCTTTTAGGAAGTCATCCAGCCAACTTTTAGCTTCCATTTTCAGCAGATCTCTTTCAGTTGATGTTTATTCTCATAATTAAAAAAGAATAACCATAGAAACCCTTTTGTGGAGGCTCAGAAGCCAAAGGGAAATAAAAAGTGGCAAAACAATGTTGAGAATTTTCATAAAAATTTAAGGTTGTGGAGCAAAGGATAGTTTTGTTCCAGAAAGCTTTTTAGGGGCACCTGGTTGGCTCAGTCAGTTAAGCGTCTGAGTCTTGATTTTGACTCAGGTCATGATCTCAGAGTTCATGGGTTTGAACCCCACATCAGGCTTCATGCTGACAGCATGGAGGCTGCTTAAGATTCTCTGTCTCCCTCTCTCTCTTTCTGCCTGCCCCCCAAAATAAATAAATGACAAAAAAGAAATCTTTTCAAAAGAACTGACTTATCAGTTGCCCTTGGTTGTATATGGTTATATATAGCTCTTTTTTTTTAAGGTGCACTTTTCTCTCTTCCTCTCTCTCTCTCTCTCTCTCTCTCTCTCTCTCTCTCTCATGTATATGGCTCTTATCAGAAACTTGACTTTAAAGAACCTGGGTTGATTGCAGTTAATGCCTCTAGGTGATTTATTTTTTCCCCTAGAAATTAGAGTGTATACATTTGGGGAGTACTTTTTCTGTTTTGCTTTCCTTCAGAAGATAGCAAGTAGAATTGGGAAGTTGATGTATGAAAGATGGAAATTTATTCTCAGTATTGTTACAACCATTATTTGATGTTTCAAGCCTGGAGATCAAAACAACACAAGAAAAGAAAGAGTTTTTTCTGGAAAACATAAATTTTGGATTCTTCGAGGTGTAGGGAGATAGATCAAATCCCTTTCTGGAGTTCTCCCGAGGATTCTATAAGAGTGGGTCAAAGGTTATTTTTATATCTATATTTTTGTCAGTAGGACATTAGAAGTGGAATTGATGAGGACTGAAGCAGGCCCTGATTGGGCATGATTTGACTGAGCAACAGAAAACAGTTCTGTCGCTATTCCGAATGGATTTCCTAGGACTCCCCTAGTATGCTCAATTCCAGATGCTTCATAAAAGCCATCAGTGGAATGAATTAGATGGAAATATGAATCCTTCATCTGGTGTCTTCTGACCCCAGCTGGTAGTAGGACTGTGACCCGAGGCAAGCATTTCCAGAAGTCCTAAATCCAACTGGAATAAGCAGCAACAGATATTAGGCTCAGTTACCATGATATCAAGTTTTTGTCCTTCCCCGGCCTGCGCCCGGTGCTCCGTGAGGAATACGAGCGGTGCGGAGAGTGACTTCTCAGGCCGGAGCTTTAGTGTCCGGCTCCCAGAAGCTCAGTCCCTACCTGCACACCGCCACTGAACCTGCGGTGTTATCTGGGAAATGAGAGCTGGGACAACCAACCTACAGGTCATCAGAATGGCCCCATTCGGCTCACAGCATGGAGCACGGACGACGAGGACAGACCAGCCTGCGTCACAAGGGGAGTTAAGATGCCCCGCAGCTGTTCCCCTCTCTCCGGAGGCCAGGGGACGAAATGGGTTTGCACTGGAGCGGGAGGAGTTAGGCTGCTCAACGAAAGGCTTTTTCACTCAAGGTAATGCTTTCTCACAAACAGAACAAGCACATCTCCTGCTTCTGTTATTTAAAAACAGAATCTGGTGTGTCTTCCCATGCCAGGTTAGAGGCAAGTGGTCCCCGGAGACCCACAGGGCGGCTCTTTTTAATATTTCAAAAAGCCCAGCAATGTAGATGACACATTTAAACACCAGGAGTCGAATAGACTAATAAGAATGTCTTTCAGAAAACCCTTTGAAATGATATCGGCTCAGTATTATCTTATGTGGGTCAGACTGTATTTTAACAACTTTGGGGGGACTGCAAATGAGGAATTAGTTGTCATTTAATTTTTAAAACTTGCTTGCTAATCAAAATTCTATCAAAACTTGGGTCCAATGGGAGACAAATAATACATTAACGAGAGGCTCTTGGAGTGCCTGGGTGGCTCAGTCGGTTAAACCTCTGACTTTGGCTCAGGTCATGATCTCACAGGTTGTGGGTTCAAGCCCCTCACTGGGCTCTGTGCTGACAGCTCTGAGCCTGGAGCCTGCTTCAGATTCTGTGTCTCCCTCTCTCTCTGTCCCTTCTCTGTTCTCACTCTGTCTCTCTCCCTCAAAAATAAACATTAAAAAATTAAAAAAGAAGAAATTCTTGGTGATAAGAAGGCAAGAGTCCATATCTTTGGGAGGGAAAACAGGATGTGTCTGGGTTCGAGGCCTAACTCTATATACTGGGTACACACATTTCCCCTAGCTTTTCTAAGCCTTTCCTTTGCTCATTCTAAAATAATAACAATCAACTTGTGGACTATGAATATTATGTGACAAAACACATGCAAACTTGGATGAGAAGATCTCAGGTTCTGAGGAGGACGGAAGGCACAGAAATAAATTTTTCCAAAAGGAAATCAACAAATCTGTGGAGCCATCCAATAAAAGGAGACATTGTGTTGAGTGGGCTTGAAAATGACACTGTCCTATCGCTGTTGTCTCTTACACATGCCTGCATGCCTGTTTGTTTATCTTCACTGCATAAACGGAAAGGACCCATTTGCAAAATCGCAAGCAACAAGAATGAAGGGTTTTTAAGAGTGATGGCAATTTTATTTATCTATTGCTGTCTCTGCCTTCTTGGTTACTGGACATTTTAGTAATGCAGTTTTAGTACACTCGGTTATATATCCAGCTCATTTGTTGTTATAGGATCCGCATGTTATTCCCTCATTAATTGCTCAAGACCGAGATTTTATTTTATCCATTGGAAAAACAAGGGCGATGGAGTTTTCTGCGTTTCCCATTTTCTTCTGGCGTCATGCTAACAGCTCAGTCTTATAGAGGAGAGAGCTGGGAACCCAGGTTTGTGTTAGAGCGAATCCTTTGATGCTTTCCCGCTTCTCTTACTCAAGTACGGGTAATGTTTTGATTTGTCCACCTGGCAGGTTATTCGGGTGCTATCCTGGTAAGGCTGAATAAGAGCAGGGCCCTCAGCTTCTAGAAAGGACCTAGAGGGGCTGCCTGCATTTAGCTGGTGTTTTGGAGGCAGAGAATAATCCAGTGCAGACCTCCCTGTGGGTCTTCCGTGGATAGTGTCAGCCTGTTTCTGAGGAGCGTCTCACTTGGAATTTCTCCCGCTTTCCTGCTGGCAGCTTACCACTATAGCCATCAGCCGTATACTTAAACTCATTTTGAGGTTTCTGAATGTGGATAATTAAAAAATAGACTCAGACGGTTTAGGTAACATAGATACAAGGCTATGATGAGTAGCAGTTCACGGCAAGACACATTTACAGGCCTTTTTTTAAGTAACAAGAAAACATCTCTAACCTTTTGAAGTAATAAAAATAAAATTCTAATCTGGAATGCTGAATGGTCTTTCTTTTTAAGCAGATCAGAAAATAATAGTGTGACTGCCTATGGTGATAAAATTTGGACAAGCTGGTCTTTCGAGGCAAAATTATCTCAAAAGTTCGAGCATTTCTTTTAAACGAAGCGAGTTGTATAGAACAGACATCATGCTCGTGTATGAGACTGGAATTTCTGCACCTCTGACGTGTTCATCCTCAGAAGTTTATACTTGAAAGATAAACTCAAGCTGAGTGTTTTCCCTGTGGGGCTGGCTCAGCCATTAGAAGGCCAACTGTGGACTCAAAGGCCAAGACTGTCAGCCGGTCCAAAGTTCATCTTCCTACTGGGACTTGCCTTGAAATGCAATTAGTAGGACATTGCTAGACATCTTTTGGTATATGGTTACAGAGAATGTGGGACTCGCCTAAAGTAGAGGACATCTGCAAAAAGATCCTATACTATTTTCGGAAGAAAGCAAAGATCATAACATATTTAACCTTTTGATGCATTTAAATACACTCAACCAAAGCTCCTAAATGCTCTTTCCCCACCGACGTTCATCAAGATGCTTCCCCCTCAGACCCCTCACTCATGATGCCGAGGGCCTCTGTCTTTTTTTTGTTTTTTTTGCTCTGTTTTTTTCTCACTTCTGATGTGGATTAAAGTCTGCACTCACAGCTCTCTCCACTAGTTTAAGGATATTTGATCCTGGAAGTATTTATCCATTATTGGCTCTGTTTACCCAAGGGAAAATTAAGTGCAGGGCCTTAGAACAGTGAGCGCTTTAATACGCGGATGCACATGCTGATCTCTGACAGATGTTGGTCTCTGGGAACAACAGAAGGGGAGCTACGTCATCCGCTTGGGAAGGTGCTGGTGCAAACGGACTGATCCTGCAGGTGCCCTGGCCTCGCGGCGCGAGTAGCCCGCAGTGCTGAGAAAAATGTCTGGTGTGGAGACAACTCCTGAAACGTGACGGGTTTTCACACACATGCCCCCCCCACCCCCCGCCGCCAGCCAGCTGGCAGAGGATTCCGAGCAGTGCCTTGTAGGAAATGTAGTGATTCAACAGGGTTTGATTTGTATTCCTGTTTGATGTATTCCTGAGCTATAAAGTTTAACTTCATGTTTCTATAAAAAGAAAAAAATTTTCCATTTGTCACCAGGTTATCTGATTCTAAATCTACCCAGGTATTGGTCCTTTTCTCAGGCTTAAAATAGATAGCAGAAAAAGTGACTTTTGTGTTTGTAGATGGGACTAGAGGTACAAGTAAGTGGGTGGGTGGGGTGGGGTGGGGTTCTGTGAGGGTGTGTGTGGTCTTGTGTACATTTAAGACAGAAAAAAAGCCCTTCGGGCAGGTTTTGATAAAGACTCTTGTTTCTCTCTCTCTCACTCCCCCCCTTTTTAAAATATTTATTTATTTTTGAGAGACAGAGAGAGACAGAGTGTGAATGGAGGCAGGGGGTGGGAGTGGGGGGAGGCGGGGGCAGAGAGAGGGAGACATAGAATCCAAAGCAGGCTCCACACTCTGAACTGTCAGCACAGAGCCTGATGCCAGGCTCGAACTCATGAACAGTGAGATCATGACCTGAGCTGAAGATGCTTAACTGACTGAGCCACCCAGGCACACCAAGACTCTTGTTTCTGAGTTAACTCTTTCACCCCTATTTTTGCTGTTATGAGAGCCTCTTAGAAACAAGGTGTTGTCTTTGTGAACATGCTGCTTTTCTATTGCCCTGAGTCAGTGTGTGTGAGTGCAGGACTGTCCCACTGGACCTGGAGGGCCAGGCCATCTAATTCTTCTGAGTGTCCCCTGGACCTAGAATGGTACTTGTTATACTGTGGGTGCTCATGAGTTCAACAAAGGGACACCCCTGACCAAGGCAGGTGTCCCAAGAGCCCTATGTAATTGTTCCTGTGTATCTTATTTCAAAAAGGAAAGAAACCCTACAGGGAAGTCATGGCCTTGAGACTTTGTGTGAGAACTTTGGGAAAACATAATTCTCATTGTGTGAATAAATCCCAGTTTTCTCATCCACTACCCATTATTGAGACAGCATTGGTCTAAATGACCAGCACCATCTTGTCTGATTCAGGCAGCCTCCTAGAACTGTGTGGATAGACGCCCTTACCATCCTGCTTCACACTTATCATGAAGAGCAGTGGTCCTTGAACCAGTCAGCCCGGGTTCAGATCCAGGCTCTGCTGCTCCCTGGGTAACCCTGATGATTTAGCCTCTCTCTGAATCAGTTGTCAGTGTGAGGATTCAATGAGTCACCCGTATGATATGTTTAGAGCAGTGCCTGGTGTGTACTACATAGCCACTCCCTACCAATTACTGAGTTATTACTAAGTTCTCTGGTAACCTCTTTCTCTCGATTCATGCCTAGAGAATGAGGTGAAATCCAAAGGGACTCGGTGAACTTTTCCTTTTCTCCAGGGATTCAGAATGTAGGGCTACAAGGGGCTTTCTGCGACCTCCTGTCTCCTCCCTGTTCTGCCTGTGCAACCTGGATCGAACTCTCGCCCTGGGCTCCACTCCCTCCGGCACCCTGCCCTGCCCATCCCTGCTCCTGGTTCTCAGCAGGACGCCAGCCCACACCTCCACACAGATGCCTCCCATCATCCTCTCTACGCCAGATGGCTTGCACGTGGCTGAAAGGTTCTCTCTGCAACGTTAGCCTGAAAGACTTGAATCAAGTTCCCCTTCCCTTGAAGGGAACCAAGGATTCACTTCTTGAGAATATTGACTCATTATCTATTTACTGAAAGACACTGTTCTCCATCCCTGGGACACAACACAATCAATGTATTCATGGAGTTCTTATTCTAGTGAGGGCAACAGACAGTTAGCAAGTAGATATCTAATTGAGTGTTGGGTTTCTGGTGCATCCAGATTTCTTGGGGGTTGCAATGTAGGTACCATAATAACCTCCATCTAAGGCACATTTGGCCCTGTTGGGCCTCCTATGCCAAGTAGAGCCCAGGAATGCCTCACTCATTACCCAGCCCTTTAAAGTAAGCAAAGCAATCATGTTGGTTCATGTTCTTCCTTCCAAGATGTCTGCCTCCCATTCCATCCAAACAAGCATCTCGGAGTACAAGTGAAAATAGTCTTGTGGCAGAAATAAACCTAAAGCTTCTCAAAGTAATTACAAAAAGCAATTTCTAAACTCCGCAGAACCATATTGTTACTACTAAATCACCTGCAACAAAATTCATAAATGGTTATAACATATCAATGGTCATGAATTGCCATTCTGTTCAAGTTCATCAGTCATGGATTTGTGTGAATAAAAACATATTGAATAATAAAACAAATGAACTTTTGAGCTTTTAATAAATAAACACCTGCATACAACTAGTACCTTCTTTCTTAAATCCCAATTTGTATGATCTTCAGTTAATTTAGACTCTTTGATTAGCATTTGTCTTTCTATTGAGTGATCTTAACCCTCAGTAGTGGGCCCAGTAGTGCACGTAGCCAAAGTCAAGTGGGACAAGATAAGTCTCTGGCTAGTCTGAACCAACGTGAACATAGTCTTGGCCCCTAGGAACTCACATCAGTCCTTAGGGAGAAGGCACACTTAAGAAGCAGATAAGGAGTTAGGTGGACGGATTCAAAGCAGGTCTTCAGTGATAGTGGGGAGCAAGCATGAAAGGGAAATCACATTGACACAAAAGCTGGGAAATAGGGGGAAATGCTGAGCCCAAAGGGTGAGAAGATGCCCAGTATTTTGTGCAGAGCAAGCTGGGCCACAGGCTTGCAACAGGCAGATGAATCCCAGTTGCTGAGTGCCAGGACTGCAAAGGTGCATCCTGGCTGGGTTCACATGAGGCCATGGGTTGTGCTTACAGGACTGCTAACTTACTCACATATTGCTCAACTGTGCAATGAAGTGCTACATCTTTATTTTTCTAAACTGATCTCATCTCCACGGACACCATCTGCTGGATTATAGGATGATCGGGAATTTACAGTTGAATCTTAACCTCATTCTCTTCCACTGTAATCGGTTTTTTTCAATGACTCAGTTTCTATTAGATAAATACTTCACTAGGGGAGCTGTTTTAGTTTGTCTTCAGATATGAGAGAGGGTTTGAGAAAGACCTTGTATTCTTCTTCACAGACAATTTTGAACAAAACATGTAGTTTCATGACTTCAGTGCTAACTGCCTCGCTGCTTCCCCTTCCGTCCCTACTGCTCTCATCCTCTTCCCCTCTCCTAGTGGGCTCCAGACTCTGCATTCATCATAAAGGATCATGGGCTGATGCATGAATCCTCTGTACAGAGTAGGCATTCCTCCCAGGAAGACATGCAAAAGAAGGTAACCTAAGCAGATGCATATTTTTTAAGGGTAGAATTTTGGCCCCAACATTCAAAGGGAGGGAGATTTTTTTTCTGCACACGTCAAATGTTACCTGACTAGTCACATAAAATGGGTGTGGAATCAGCCATGCTTTCATAGATAGACCATCATATGTGTTTTAAGAACCATTATCCTAAGAGACCTAACAAAGAGATTTAGGAATGGGAAGAAAGTTTGCTTATTTAAGAAAATAATGCCCAAGATTAGTGGCAGAGCACATAGAAAAAGAAGAGTTCTCAGATGTGAGATATTAAAATGTGGATTATTTAGCCAGTGAGTATGGAGCTTCCTTAGTTCAGTAGAGGTGGTCTGATCTCAGTATACTTGTACACTTTGGGCATCACTACATGTGCAGGAGGGCTAAGGAAGGAAGTTGACCTCAAGGCTTCTTTTACTTTTTTTCATGCTTATTTATTTTTAGAGAGAGGGTGGGGAAGGGGCAGAGAGAGAGGGAGACAGAGGATCTGAAACAGGCTTCATGCTATGAGTGCAGAGCCCGGTGCAGGGGCTCGAACCCACAAGTCATGAGATCATAACCTGAGCAGAAGTCTGACACTTAACTGACTAAGCCATCCAGACACCCCTAGGCTTCTTTTAAAGAGACCAGATCACCCCAGTTGAGTCCCCTGTGTACATGCCCCTCCCATCAAGTCTCCATCTGAATATGTCTTCATTCTACTTGGCATTGCCATTTGGCTAATCATCAACTGGACTGAACAGATTGAAAGAACCTACAAAGTAAGCCCGCTCTCAGGTTCAAGAGCAAATGCAATAGTCCTAACTCCTCCCTGGTTTATTCTATCCAAGAAATCATCTCAGAGTCCTTCCCTTCTCATTTAATACTTTGCCTCCCTAGCTCAGGCAAATAAATACCAAAGAAAGAAGCTGCCTCTTTAGAATCCCTCTTCTGTTAATAGAATCGGAGATGTTGCGAATGTCCATTTATGTCAAGGATCAATCAGTGCCTGACCCAGGAACCCCAGTCCTATGCTTTTAATACAATATTGGAGCAAATAACAAAAATATTACAATCTACTTTCAGACCTGATATGCCCCAGAAGTAGTTAGTTGTAGAAATACACAGGACATACTAGAAAGACACATTAGAAGTCATATTACCATTTCCCTTAGATATGCAAATGTAGCCCCACACCATTCTACAAGAAGGGGAGTCTTTTCTATTCGGGAATGACTCCCTATTAATAGAACTCATTCTCCTATGTAGTAGGCTTGCCAACTCCCTTCTTGCCTGGATTACAACAGCAAGCTACTAATTGCTTCCCTTGCCTTCAATGACACTTCTAGCACTTTAGCATCAATGTATTCCTTTACAAACAGAAAAATGGTCATGTTTGCATATCTTAAAACTTTTCAGTGGAATGTGATTATCCACAGCATAAAGTTCAGATTCTTGAACCTGGCATGGAAGACCCTTCCTCTCTGGCATCCACATGCTTCTCTAGAATTACCTCCTGTCGCTCATCCATTTCTATTCACATCTCCAAGCTTTTCCATCCTCTTGTGCTATGAGGTCCATGATTTCCATGCCTCATACCTGGGCCCTGTGCTTGAGTTCTTCCTTTAGTGAGTATACATGAAAAGTCCCCGTCCCAAGGGTCCTCTTTTCTCTACCTGGGTTTCACCTTCACTTTTAGAAAGGGCCGAATTCTTTCCTGTCTCTCTTCTCACATTAGCCTGTGTTCCACTGGAGCATATATTGTTCCTTTAAATCTATTGATCATTGTGTCTGTCTCCTCATTAGCCATGGCAACATAAGGGAAGGGATTTTTTTCCTCTCTTCTTTTGTATGCCTCCAGAGATAGGATAGAAAAGGTTGTTAAATATGTGTTTAATTAAGATTAAGAATTTAAAATCTCACAGCTCCAAATTTAATCCTTGATTGATCCAAATCTATTGAACTATAAAATGGCTTTGAAATATGAGTAATCTTAATGGGTGGCTCTGGACCTCTGTCATTCAACAAAGATATTATTCTAAACACTCAAAGCCAAAAGTCATTTTTAGTTGGGGAATGCAAAGGTCACAGAGTTATTTGGTGGTGAGTTCCGAAGAGCTGTTGACAACAGTGGAGAAAAGAAAAGTCCCGAATAACTATCATATAATATAACCTATATATAATGTTGTATCATTGTAGATGCAAATCAAAAGTATTTATTTCCATGTTTGAAAACTGTTCTGTGTGTTTCTGTTTGTTTTCTTGGGCTTCTCAGATAGTGAACTTGGCCTATGGATTGAGTCTGGAGAATGAGTTGGAAATGGCCAGGTGGGCAAAGAGGAAGTGTCCTGTAGTGAAATAACTCAGCAGAAAAGAAGGCTAGTGAGAGTCCATGGAAGGGTGGTGGGGCCCCCTTGTCTGAAGCACCCCTCTGGTCTGTAGAAGAGAAAAGACTAGAAGGGGATATGGTAGCAGATCCAGAAGGGCCTCATAAACCCCACAAATTTCAGGGACCCATGGAAAGTCCAAGAAGCATTCTTTCCAGAAAAGGGAAGTTATCAGACTTCCAAAAAGAAGACCTGGGAACAATTCTAGAGGTGACATAGACACTGAAAGAATAACAACTATTGACATTTAGGGAATCCTTTCTTGTCACGATCTCTTCCCAGCACTTTCCATCTGTTACCACAGTTCACATTTTCAGGACAACCTAGCAGGTGAGTGCTCACATTTCTTCTCTTACAAAGCCACAGAAACAATAAGTAGCAACGCTGAAATTGGAACCAAGGTCAGCAGGCAGAAGAGTCCATAGGTTTAACCACTTGGCTATAGGGCCTCAGAAGCATCAGGGATTGGAAAGAAGAGGTAAAGAGCTTAGTGAAAAAGCGCAAGTGACATGATAGCACAGAAATAATAATCCATGCCAGTGATAAGGCAAATACAGAGATAAATGTCAGAGATACTTAGGAGATACAATTATTTAGCTTAGATAATGCATAAGGAATCAGGTAGAAGGTAATACTGAATATGTGGCCAGGGCAAGTGAAGGTGCTCAGTGGGATATGGGAATGGAAGATACAGGTTTTGGGCAGAGAGAGAAATTGCAGCATGGAGTGGGATTCAGCTTGTAAAGCTAGTGCTATTGAACAGTCTGGCAAATGATGTATTCAGAGTTACGAATACACACAGAAGTGATCCTTCGTGCTTGAAGAGGACTCAGATGAGTCACCTGGACTTTGAAGCATGTCTAGATTTTCTCCAGTCGCAAAAGGAAAGTGAGAAAGGTCATTACAGGCATAGAGAACATGATGTGTGTCGGCCAGGAAAGCAGGGCGAGTCCCAACGCAGTGAGCATTGGGGCAGGATGCCCAGGGGCCGCAGGGAGTGGGAGGAGGGGACGCCGGAAGGATAAGCGGGGGCCACATTGGGAAGGGCATCTGCATGTTTAGAGCCTCTCGTCTCTGCAGACTAGCAAAAACATAGCCTCATAAGCCTTAGAACCAGTCAGTACCCAAGAATGGCTGTCTCTTAGAAGCTCACACCCACCGTGATATGTGAAAGCTGCCAGTGAGCTCTAAGGAATCACGACGGAACCTAAGGCTGGAGCGGACAAACCCCAAAGGAGCTTCTGTTCCCAGGTGAAAATTCTGCTCTGCACTCTGGCCCCAGAGTGTGCACTGATGGCAGCTGTCACCCGGATAGCATTCTTGGATCCCTACCAAGAAGATACACCTCTGGGGAACCCGGTGGAAAATGGTGGGCAGTATTAGGCACGGGGTCTCTCCCAGAGCTGTGCACACATAGGCCTGCTGCTGAGGACAAATGGAATTCATGGAGCAGCTTGCTGTCCCTTGCACCCCATCTTGCACATTAAGGAGCATGTCCTCCCCCCAGTCCTGTCCTGGGCCTCAGTCCCTTACATCTCATTTATGAAACTTTCCCTGATGCTTTCATCACAAGTGCCCTGTGGCAGGATCCCAGCGTCTATCACACAGACTGTTTATCTGTCACCTCCCCAGGACTGTGAGGTCCTCCTTGTCCTGCTCCCAGCCCCTTCTCTCTGTATCATTTGAGCCTAGAACAGTGTCCCGCCAGAGCTGACACTCACTAAGGTTTCTGACAGCAGTAGCAGGTAAGAAAACGGGAAGCTTATTTATGTTATCAACACGTGAACTTCCCTCCCCGTGATTCTTAACCAAACGTTTCTTCTTTCTTCCTTCTGCCCCTCCTGGGCAGAACCCCTCACTGTAGGCTTTGGAAACTCAATCCCTGCAGAGCAGTATGCTCAATGACCTCGGCAAAGGATCCAGACTCTACTCCTATTCCCATATTTCAAATGATAACTTTTCTTGATTATGTGTGAAATGCACTTGTCTGTGGAGGCCCAGGTCAGTTATGACGGTTCTCGCAGTTCGCATCTGTAGGAGAAAACTCTTTCATGAGTAAGACACAGTGAAGTTCATAATCTGTGAAATCATTTTAGCCCAAGTGACTGTTTGTGTTTTTGGTTCATGGAGATTGTGTGCAACAGGGCACAGATGTTTCAGTAATAACTGTAACCCCACCGAGAAAAGACAGTTTTGAGTTGTATCCTTAAAACTCGTTCTTGCATGTGTGAGAAAAGAGAGAGAAAGGGTAGAACTGAGGGCGAGTCATGTTACGGTTAAGAACGAGAAGCTTCATTCTCTGAAAAAAGCAAAGAGCATTTATCCTTCTTTAATGTGGCCAAAAGTACACAGTTTGCTTCCAATCGCAGTGTTCTCAGTGAAAAAGGAACGCCGACCATCAGGCCTATTCCAGGGCATTCATGCCTGATCTGTTAGGACCTGTTAGGAGCAGAAAGGTTGTAGGTTCTTGACCCTAATGTATGGACACGGAAAGGAGATGTTGACTAGTAACCTTGGCAATTGGTTATTAGAAGATGCGTGTTTTGTCTTGAATGTCTCAATCATCTTAGAGGGAGAGAAACAGTGGGCTTCCCAAAGCGAATGGCAGCTACGTTGAATTTTGAAGGACAGGAGGGAATTAGTAGGCAAAGATGGTGTGGGGCAGGTATCCTAAACACGTGGCACAGCACATGCAAATGCAGAGAAACAAGAGACTGCGGTGTCACACTCTGAAAAGCGGTTCTGAAGGGCGCCTGGGTGGCTCAGTCAGTTAAGCATCCGACTTCGACTCAGGTCATGATTTCACGGTTCGTGGGCTTCAGCCCCGTATCGAGCTCTGGGCTGACAGCCAGCTCAGAGCCTGGAGCCTGCTTCAGATTCTGTGTCTCCCTCTGTCTCTGCTCTTCTCCTGCTGCTCATGCTCTGTCTCTCTCTGTCTTTCAAAAATAAATAGACATTAAAAAAAATTTTAATAAAGCAGTTCTGAAATGCTGAAACACTGAAAGTAGATCAGCAGGACTCAAGTATAAGGCAAGGGGGTGGGAGATGAATTTGAGAGGTGTGTGGAAGCCAGATACGGAAGGCCTTCTAAAAGTCCCGGACTGTGCAATTTATATTGTAGTGAAGGGGGAGCCGGTTGAAGATTTTGAGGAGGAAAGTCACATTGTTCGGTTTTTATTATAAAAAGATAACTTTGGAAATGGAGTGGAGCATGCATCTAATTGAAGCAAGACCTGAGCACACCTGAGAAGGTTTCTCACATGTGGGTAAGAGACATGGCAAAGAGCTTCTTTACAGCTTTCTCTGCAATAGCAAAGAATCAGGAATAATCTATATGCTCATTATTGAAGGATTGAATACATCAGCTGCTGCAGAGTCACATGAATAAATGTATTAACACAATTGAATGGTATGAATTTGATTTTTATATAGACTGATCTTTACATACTTTACATACCGTTGGACTTCCCTCAAAATAAAGGCACAAAAGTTAAAATCTTACTGTGTTATCATTTATGTACATTTAGAAACCACACGGAGAACCAAGTAACATATGATTGCATATATGTGCAAGTAAAAATTTAAAAATGAACCGGAGAACTATACACTAACGTCATGGTAATGGTCACGTGAGAAGAAGAGCAAGGAAGAAATTACTGTTGACTAAGAGTGAACAACAACAAACCCCCAAACTTGAGCTTTATCTGAAATGCAGTTTTCCCTTTTTGTTTCTACAGGAGAATATAGGGTTATATTCCCTACATGATTTTTAAGGGTACAATTAGGGGGAAAAAGAGTCTGACAAAATATTACACAATGTTATAGGTATTAATTCTGAGTTTATGGGCATAAATTCTGGGTACTTAATGATTCTGAGTTTAATGGGCATAAATTTTGGGTGTTTGTTAAATAACGTTATATATTGTTCTGTGCTTGAAACAATAATTCTCTCCTTAGAAGTTAAAAGGTATGTTAGTGCCTAACAGAAGTGACCAGAGGTGTGTGAGTACCAGTGGGGTGTGATGACTGCGAAACCAAGGGTTACAGAAGTTCAAGAAGAATTGTCAATAGGGCCCCGATGAAAACTAAAAGGGTTGAATCAGTTTATGATTCAGTGGGTCATTGGTGACCTTGACACGGGTGATCTCTGCATAGTGGTGATTGGAAGACATGTGGCAGTTGATTGTGAGAATGAGTGGAAGATGACGAAGAGGTGACAGCAAGTTCCATCTGTTTCCAGAAGCTTGACCATAAAAGGGAAGAGAGAGATGGTGAGCACCTAGAGAAGGGTATGGGTTTAAGGAAGATGGCTGTTATTTTTAAGGTTAAGGAAACTTGATACTGCTTATCTGAAACAGGAAAAACATAACAAAGAGGAGAGGTTGGAAAGACAGGGCTGAAAGCTGATGGGGCGAGGGTCAGGAAAAGGAAGGAAGGAAGGAACCGAATCTTTGGGACGAAGGTGGGAGCCTTTCTGAGGGCTGGAAGTTTCTGAAGGCAGAAACTCAGGATTGTGGGGAGGGAGATATGGAATTATTTTGAGGAAGCTCAGATCAACAGCTTCACATTTTTTAATCAAAGTGCTAACTATAATTCTGCCATTTTTAATATCACCACTTACATACAAAAAGTATTTAAAATATATGTCTGTGCACATAGATAACTGTGCAACTTTATCTTCCTCGCATTGTGAGAAATGCTCAAAGGTGGTAAAAGTGTTGTTTTTCTGGCAACAAGATCAATTTTGGTTTCTGTAAGTATAATGAATGTTAGAAAGAAAAACAAACTACCAAGTAATAATGGAAATATGCTTTTAATTTTTTTCTCTTTATTTATTTTTGAGAGAAAGAGTGAGACAGCATGAGCCAGGGAGGGTCAGAGAGAGAGGGAGACACAGAATCTGAAACAGGCTCCAGGCTCTGAGCTAGCTGTCAGCACAGAGCCCGACATGGGGCTCGAACACATGAACCATGAGATCATGACCTGAGCCGAAGTCGGATGCTTAACCGACTGAGCCACCCAGGTGCCCCAGAAATATGCTTTTAAATGAAGCCCTTGTCCATATGGTTAGGTCTACTCTACACTGATACATTATGTAGGATGCAAACACACTTGCCAATACCATCTGCCCACTCCATTCATTCAAGACTATGAATGGAATTCCTATTATCAGAACCCTATAACTTCACAGGATCATAGAGTCCCAGATCACAAGAAATATTAATGGCTTTTACTAATCTACTTCAGCTCCTAGTCCATAGGATGAGTCCTCACTGTCCAGTGAAAAACTGGAGGGACATTTGAACCATGGTAAGGAAATAAAGGACCAGCAACATTTTCTTTTTTTCTCTAGCGAGACACTCTGCTCTATGACTGAACATTTAGGACTTATTGCCTACTGATGAATATGCTAAAAGAAGCAGTAAGCATTCATATCTTTCCATTCAGCCAATAGTGTCTGAGCATATATTTGTTGAATAAATGCACAGTTCTTAGGACATGGTCACCTCCTTTGCCAACCAAGAGCTTCAAGTAGAGAAAAATCCCCAGAAATCCAATAAGACACGCAAATACCCAGTACCCAAGATAGAGACAGATAGTTTTATAGTCTGACAGCTACAGTTATTTGTTTATGGACATATACATTGCCATAGGGATTTATACTTGACAGAGATCATCCCATGGGGGAATCAGGGAGTCTTTTATAAGGAAGTGGAATTTGAGTTGGATTTGAAGGGTGGATATGTTTGGACATGGAAAACTGGTGGGAAATGGGCATCCCAAGGAGACTGAAGGGAGAACAAAGGCACAGGGCCACCCAGGCACAGGGTAGGCCTGAGAGCAGAGAAGGCTTCAGCTACTCTCCACAGCACGTGGTGAACTGTGTGATGGGAGAAAACGCAGGACATATGGGTTGAGGTCAGACCGCAGAAGGCTTGGAGATGTGAGCTTTACTCAAGAAACTGAAGCAATGCCTACACCCTTTATTTTGCCTGGATATTTTCTATTTCATATCCTTTATTCTCTACAAACAAAAATGGGAGGTAAATTTCCTTACTAAAATTTTCTTACTTACCCCTTATTGGCTAGATCACCATTAGGGAGGTGGCAACTGACTTCACTACACTCTTTGTTGAGGGAGGAAGGAGTTGGATGTCATGGCTGTCTAGCAGCAAGATAAACGGAGCTTTGATTTGTGATCTGGGGTCTGGGGTTAGAGCGGTGTGTTCATACCTTACCCACTTTCTTCACATTCTGACCCATCAGCTATGCTTACACAATCAAACTTTTTAAATAATTAAGAATCTATTCATCTAGCAGCTTATTTGGGCTAAATCTAACTAACTGTATCTTATTACTCATTATTGCTCTTGATTTCCATTCACCAAACTCTTCCATTCTCTAAGAATTCCTTCTGGTTGGTGTTTCATAATTTTTCCTGTTTCTTAGGTCTCTGGGTAAAGAACCACCTTGAATTAACTGATGTATTGACAATATGTGACTGGAATCAACTGAAAAATTTAACAATTTGAGGATAAACTTAACAGATACCACAGAGAATCACAGATTTTTTTTTTTGAGACCCACAGTTATCTCTGTCTCTGTGGATGTCTTGTGGAGTTTGGGTTATTTGAGTCACTATTCAGGTCCTCTAAAAGGAGGTGTCTTATTAACTAGTGAATAATTGAAAACTTTACAGAGATTTAGGGTGTTTGGAGTATCATTTTTGTTATTGACATCTAGTTCACATATTCTTGGAAACCTTCCATGTGAAGAAAGCCCATGAGTGCTGATGATAATGTGTTACAGTTGAGTATCAGCCCTGCCAGGGAATGGCTGTGCTGCCTTTTTACCAGACTCGTTAACAGGTGTGGCAGTTTCCAAATAAGGCACTGCATGCTGCAAAGGGGGCAGGAAGAGGGGAACAGAAGAGGGAGAACTTGTAGAGCAGCAAAATCTTCAGTTAAGGGAAGGCCAAAATTTCTTAACCTAATTAGACCCAAAAATTTGAGTTTAAAAGGAAGAGAAAATCAGCCAGATTTTCAGTTAAAAGGTTATGTTGTGAGGCTATAACCGACAACTATTTAATATAAAGAAGTATTTGATACGTTGATTAACTTCAGCCAAGACCCTTACTAAGTTGTTCTCCCAGACACATTCCACTGTTTTTCTCAGCTCAGTTGGTTTAGAGTAGCAGAACTCGATGGCAAATTACCCTTTTATTTGGAAAGAGTTTTCATATTATATTATTGTAGAGGCAATTCGGGTAGATTGCATATTTGAACATTTTTCTGATTGTTTTTAAACACTTGATAAGTATTTTATCGTTTTTTTATAAGACATTATTAAAATTATAATTTTATTAATGAATGGCTAATTAATTAAGAATGTGTAGTTGTATCTTGAATTTCCAATCATCTTTTGGGGAGGGAAGGAGTGAAGGAACAAAGGTTGCAATGCCAAGAGCTATTGTGCACAAAACCGCCATCTAGTGACCAGAGTGAGTAACTGTATGGACATAATAGGAACATAAAGGCAGAATCCGTTAAATCATCGGGTGCAGGAAATGGCTCCCATGTGTTAACTCTTCTCCCAGTGTCAGTGTTATTGCCAAGTGAAAATAACTTAGTAATTAATCAGTAATTAGTTTCAAGCTCTACCTTTATCTCCTTTCAGTAAATTCTTGGGGTTTAATGTTTTTATGCTTTCTTCTTTTCAGTATTGGCTGTTTCAAAGTGACCTGATAATTATATTACACTGTAAATGACTAATAATTGACCTCAACTCTCCTCCCAGAATACATGTAAATTTGGAAAGACACCACTCTGGGAACAGTAGAGGGATCTTGGATATTATCTAGACTTATTGTAGTAATCATGTCACAGTATATACCTGTCAAACCATAATGTTGTGCACCTGCAACTGATATGTTGGATATTAATCATATCTCAAAAGATCTTATAGGTCAGTATGTCTTTAGCTATTTTTGATAAAGAAACATTCTCCACCATTTAAAATAGTTAACCAACTATTCATAGTATAATTTTTTTCTTGATTGGATGGCATGGCCATTACAAAACCACTTGGAAACATCACCAAGACATTAAAATCGCTGGCCTTTGGGGTGCCTGGGTAACAGTGTCCAGATTTGATCTAGGTCTTGATCTCATGGTTCGTGAGTTCAAGCCATGCGTTGGGCTCTCTGCTGTCAGCACAGAGCCCGCTTTGGATCCTCTCTCCATCCCACCTCTCTGCCCCTTCCCTGCTTATGTGCTTTCTCTCTCTCAAAAATAATAAATAAATTTAAAAAATTTCTGGATATTAGTACTTTACTGCTTAGGAGGGCAGTGCATTTAAAGCAAACACTACTGAGTTAGGTTGATATACACTGACATCATGTGTTTGTTTGTTTTTTTCTTATGTGATACCATGATTTTTGGTCTTTTGGTTGTTTTTTTCTTTAATATCCAAAATATAGCTTACTAAAAGCTACGAGATGGCTGGTGCCTCTTATGAAGAAGGAACAGAACTCTGGAGAGTACATCCAGATGAGTGTATCACAATTTTTTCAGGTTTGGATTTTCATTCTCTGTCTCTTGTGCCATCTGCCTACTCAGGTCTCTCCTCCATGTTTCTGTGGCACAAAGACGTGCCATTTTATCATTGGGGAGGAATCCCTCCTACTTGTTAAGAAAAAAGTGTCCACAAACTAAATGCCTAATAACAGTAAAATGATGAAATAAAATATAGCATAGCTCTATGCTGGACTAACATATAGACAGCAAAAGCAGATTGTCTAAGAATATTTAGTGACATTAAAAGATGCTTCCAATATACTTTGATGAGACTTTTTAAGCCTTCATAACTGTATTTTAGTTTGATATCAAGTTTGAAAAAAGTTAAAGAAATTTTCACATTCCTAGAAAAAATAATGGAACAATGGTATCATGTTAGTCATGGCTATCTGTGAATGTTGGGATTAGGGGATACGTTTTCATTTCCTATTTATTCTCACTTGTCTTTTTAAAAACTTCAATTCCTATTTTTGCCAGATTATATTAATGTCCTCAGTTGTTCATCTCCATAGTCTCACACTTCAACATGAAATTGTGTAGCTCCCCCAAGAAAAAGGAATATTTTCACCATGCCTTACATTTGGGTTCACCATTGTGATTTGCTTTGGTCAACAGAATGTTAGCAAGCATGCCATCAGCAAAATCCTGAAAAGTGGTTTTGTGGTTGGCCTTGCCCCTTTGCACTTCTACCATCTCCATGAGGGGACTGGCCCTAAGCTAGCCCGCTGGCCCCAGGATAAGGATGGAACAGGCATGGAGCAGGGCCAGGCAGAGCTGGGCCCAGCTGAGCCCTGCCTCCCTGTACATCTTTGCTGGTGACTGAGATTTTGTGGTTGAGTATAATGCAGTATTATTGTAGCAATAGCTATCAATTTGCTCTGATTACAGGGAAAATCTATAGCTGTGATTCAAACAAGTAGTGTCCAATATAATTGCAGGTTAGAAAAGAGAGACCCCAGGGTGGGACAGATGTCTCCCCCTGCTAACCAGGTGCAATCGTGCTTATTCTCATGACTTCTTTTTTATGTTGTCTTCTTAGACAATGAGATCTTGAACACTTTGAAATCTTTAGTCCAGATGTAGGGATTACAAGGACTCTGGGTCAACTCAACTCATTTATGTGCTTTTCCTGGATTTTCCCCTCATGTTTCCTTTCAGTCACAAATAAGGAAATTTATCAATAATATATTTCTTGTCAAAGAAGTCACTGTATTATTTTTCAGTCTTCCATGCTCTAATTTACCTTTCTTTCTCTCTCTGTTCCTCCCTTCTTTCCCCCATCTATGGTTTTCTTTATTATATCAGTGAAGCAACACAACAGGCAACAATTCTAGTGGGTTCTTTTTAAGGACCGCTCCTCTGGACCAAATCGATTTAGTACGAGACTATCTCACTACACTTTTCGCCCTAAAGGTGTTAATGTTATGTGCCATCCATTTTCTGGTTTACGGAGACTCCAATGCCTTTAGAGACAGCATTTGGCTGACTGACCAGCCAGGCCGAGGGCAGCAAATTCAGTCACTATTCTCTCGTCTCATGCCTAAGCAAGTAGGGCCTGAGGGAGGTAGAGGACTCAGAACAAGTTCATCCAGCGTGGGCTCTGAGCCACTTCCCTCAGAGACCTGAGGTGCTAGGACTGGCCCTAGAGAGTCAGCAGTGCTGCGCAACCAGCACTGTACCTTCAGACCCTGAGCTAGTCAATATGTGGACACTTGATACACAGAGGGAATCAGGAGCCACTCAGGGCTGCAGAGAAGGCATGACCAATGACCAACGACAGGAAAAGATGGCAACCTCGTCCTGGATCTTCAAGCAGGGTAACGCTCTGGTCTCTTTTTCCCTCCTTCCTGCTCAGCAGCAAAAGAGTAGAGGTAGGGAAGAGAGAACCCCACCCCACCTGCACTCCGAACCCTCCTGCCTAGGCTGGCTTGGGGGTAGGTAAAGCTTGAAATGCCTAAAGGTTCAAGTTTAAAAAACAACTACAACCGAACTTCAGTACATTTTAAGAACTAAAATAAAACATTTAATAAGTTGAAGTGACTCCACACGATGTCCTCAGACTGGTATCGTTGAGGAAAACTGAAAGCAGGCTCAAAGGAAGAGTTTGACAGAGCAGAGCTGAGAGCAGATATGGAAAACTAAAAGCAGCTGATGTTTAAACTCCCCATCAGCTGAAACTGCTTAGTAAACCAGCTTCCTTAACTTACTCAACAAGACACATAGGCTGAGGAGGAAGAAGAGAAAAAGAGAGGACTCTTCCTTTGACTGCTCATGGCAGGATGGCCTTCCCCTGTACTTCCCGGTCTCACGCCCCCACTAAGGACTTTGCTGGTTTTGTGGACCAGTTACTTTCAGACAAGAGACAACCTCATCAGGCACCCGTCAGTTTTGTAGGAAGAGAAGCCAGGTGTCTGAGTCAATTTAGGAAGAGATCACTGATGCTCCAGGCACTCGTTCCTCATAAAGCCTCCTTCCCCAGTTAGAGGCCTCGTCCTGTGTGCGCCTGCGCGGTGGGGGGCGATGGGAAGTGGTAGGGGGATGCTCCTTCCAGTTCCCCTAAAACGGTGCCTTGGAAATTTTTACTCTTGGACTGGGCAACACGAGGTCCCCTGGGTGCTCATCAGGAGGCCGTGGTAGTTAAATCAGGAAAACAAGAAGCACTTCCTCTGCACCTCACACTGGCCCGTGTGAAATCCGTAACCCCTCTGGGTTGCCCACACTGCTTCTCATTTGCCCAGCCAGCTGCTTGGTTTGACCCGGCGGCTTGGACGGAACTTTTGTTCCTACTGCTGCGGCCATGAATGCTAGCAGTAGTTCCCAAAATCCTACGAGTGCGCCTACTCTGCACCAGGTGCCTTCTCTGCTTTTTGTCATTAAGAGCTCAGGGTAACACAAAGCCTCATTAGTTCACCTGACAGGCGCCGGGTCTTTGGCTTTGACCACCTCTCTCCTGTCCAGTGTCAGAGTTCTAGTATTTCTGTTTTGACCTTGTGCCCCTCTGGGGCGAGCTTGGCGCCTCCACAGCCACACCCCACCCAGAAACCCTGGGCCATCCCATTTTTGCCTGTGGCACTTGCCGCAGAACCGCCTGAGAGTCACTCTCCAGAACCGGTTGATTCACAGCAATGCCGGGCAGGTATCCTGTTGACAACAGCATGCAGATTATGTCTCCAGAGTAAGGTAAGACTGATTCTGTACAGTGTGGACAAGAGGTCTTCCGCTTTGGTGGCTTTTTGCTAACCTGGGTTCCCTTTGATGGGGGCCATCCTTTGCATGTTCATTATGTGCTGCCTCAATTTTCCCCACTGGCTTGCCTTCCTGGTTGGTCCCCCCTTCAGGTGACACTCACAGAGGCCTCAGAAATGCTACATGGGATCATAGGAACTAGTCACGTTTGTAAGTCGTAAAGTCAAATAGCGCCATGATGTTTGTACGCTTTAGCCTAGCCCCTCACGCTTACAAACCCAAGCAAGCCAAGTTTACTTTTATAATACAAATATCTGTGATCCATCTTTGTTTGCCGCACTAGTGTTTTGTGTTTGGTTTGCTTTGTTTCTGAAGCCAAGCACAGCGGAGTCTGTTTAGCAGAGCTAACTGTCCTATATCAGTTGAGTGTCATGAATATAAATTGTCATATATCACATTAAATTTGATAGTCAAGTTGAAACTTCAATAAAATAAATAATATTAAGTTGTCTTAAATGCTACACCCAGAGAAGCTAAATCAAAAAAAACTATTGACTTGTTTACTTGAAAACAACAACAACTTGTAACCATTGTCTAAAAAGAGCTTTTATTCACTTCATGTATTCTCAATTCTGTGCAATAAGTGGTCTAAGTGTGAGAGCCTAGAGTGTAGGTTTCAGGGAAAACAAGCTTTCCGGAGTAGGCTAGTACTCTTTAAATATTCCTGAGCCCGAGTGAGCTCCTATGCTGCTCAGCCCCCTCTGATTCTAACTGGAAGCATCTAGAAAGGCCCCTTTCCTTCTTGTTCAAGTCACACATCCTAAAATCCTGCAGCTGTTCACCCAAGATTGCCAGCAAGATAACTATAAAACTCAAGCCGTAAGATGCAAACTTGTGCACATTTTCTCAGTTCTAGTCTAGCGAAAACATCCTACACCTTCCCTGCCTCCTGTGAGCCGTTGCTGCGGGCTTGGGAGGATGGGTTCACAGGGAACGGAAGAACCCCGCAGACCAGTCGAGCTGACTGAGCTGACCGTGGATCTCCGTTTCCTTAAGGCCTACCATTTACCCAGGAATGACTGCGTTTAGAAATGCTGTTTGTTTCAAAGGACAGCAAGCAGGGGAAGGGCCATCTCTGAAGTGAGTGGGTGCAGACCACCCTTCTTCTGCCAGTGAACAAAAGCCCAGCCTCTCTAGTTCTAACGGGTTGAGCTAATACAGTGTGAAAAACTAAATATAGAATACTTTTGTTAAAATCAGATTAGACTAATTCTATATGAAGTGCTTTAATGAAAAATGTCTAATGGTTGAAATACTATAACGCTGGAGGTAAAGCGCAGGTGCAGGAATGATATTCTACCCTCCCGAGAGAGAGCACACTGCTACATACTGTGAAATGTCAATTAAAGTTTATAGTTGCCTGGGTTGGCTAAATGTCTTTTTCATGGGAAATTTTCATTCTCTTATGAAATAATCATTTTGGGCTAAAATATGTGCTGAATTATGTGGGCATTCCAAGTTATTAAGAAATGGCTTTCTTTTACAAGCAAGCTGTAAGCATTCTTTGCTGTTTTTATGAGGTCATCGACATGACTTTTAAATGGGGCTCCAGGCCAACTCTAATTCTCACATCAGTTCATTAATTCACACAGCTGTCTCTGAAAACTACAAGAATAATATATACTGCAGACAGAGGGCCAGAGAGGGGTGGGGTGAGATTTCAAGGCTGTATTTCAGTCGGGCGATCCTGCTGACATCATAAACTATGAGAAGACAGCTTAAGCTGTTTGGGGAACAGCAGGAGCCCCCAAGATGGAAATATGGCTGCTCTAATTGATTCTTTTTCATCTCAGAATATACAGCGTGGGGACACCCAGTCGTTTTTATTCTGAGCAAAGTCAGGACATGAAAGGCGGGCACTACAGGAACGCATTAGCAGGGAAACCCAAGCAGCACCCTGAGTTGTGAGGATGGATTGGGTTGAGTTAATGATATTCGAGTGGCCGCGCTGACACGCGGAGGGCGTGGGCAGGGTGCACTGCACCGTGATTTTGTTTCACGGGCGATTGCAAACTCCCTGTCTCTAGGAAGAGTTTTTTCCCCAAATGTGATGTGGCCAGGATGATGTGACGGGGTGAGGGGTTGGGAAAACCGAACCCCCTGGCGAAGCTTCCTTACCCTCCCTCTGCTTCCTGGTGGTGAGCACGGAGTGTGCAGGATGAACTCTGCTGAGGCGGGACTTCCGACAGCTTTCCCCACTTGCTCTGAAAGACGTGCTGTCAATATCGGCCCGAGAACGCGGTCTGCCGGAAGCCCAACTTGCAAGGGGCTGACACTAAACTGAATTTGGAGGCAACTTCTGCAAAACGAATGTTTAGGAGGCCGTCCTGGTCTCCAGTGCCCTCTTTAGCATTAAAATGATATTTTTAAAAGGAATAGCTGCAGTTTCACATCCTTTAAATCGCCGATTTGTTTGGGTAGCCATGGGAAGGTGGGTGAGCTAAGCCTCTCGGAGAGTAATTTTAGTTTTACAAATATGTCTGCCTAAATTTTTATGTCTTTGGATGGGGGAAAGTTTCATGAAACGTTGACAATTTAAGTGTGCTCTTCAGTGACTCTTAAAACACTGATACCTGTGGGGGGGCGCCTGGGTGGCTCTGGTGGTTAAGTGTCAGACTCTGGTTTTGGCTCAGGTCCTGATCGCACGGTTTGATCTGTGAGATGGAGCACGGTGTCAGGTTCTGTGCTGATAGCGCAGATCCTGCTTGGGATTCTCCCTCTCCCTTTCCGCCCCTCTCCTGCTCATTCTCTCTCTCTCTCAACAAGTAAACAAAAAATTGACACCTGTGTACACGTGGAGAGTACAGATGTGGGTGCCCTTATCTTATTTGGATACACAAACGTCTTTTTGTACATGTGATTTGAAGCTTTGCATGAGAAACGCATGTGCCCTTGAAGAGTGCTAATGCATAAAAAAAGTGGAAAAAAATAAATTTACTGAAGAGATCAGGGATGAATCTCCACTAAGCCTTCCCTATACACTTCTCAGTCCCCTTTTATAGATAATTATTCTGGGGACAAACATGCGGATTTTCCCCTTGGAATCTTGAAAATCTAAAAGCCTAGGATGTTGAGCAGAATTGTCTTAGTCTGTTCAGGCTACTGTAACAAGTACCATCGACTTACTAGCTTATAAACAGCCAGTATTTATTTCTAGCCATTCTGCAAGCTAGGAAGTCCAGGATCACAATGCCCAGATTCTGTGGACATGAGCCTTCTTGCTGTAACCTCACAAGGTGGAAGGCATAAAAGGGAGGTCTCTGGCATCTCTTATAAGGGCACAAATCCCATTCATGAAGTCTCCACCCTCTTGATCTAATCACCTCCCAAAGGCCCCACCTCCAAATACCATCACATTGGGGGTTAGGTTTCAACATATGAATTTGGAGGGAGCACAAACATTCTTGGTGTAGCTGCATCCCTGACAAGCAGGTGGGAACCCCTAAACACAGCTTGAGAGGCCCTCTGGCTGGCAGCTGGGGCCCTGCACCTACGACCCCAGGCCCCATCCTACCTCGTAGCCTCTCCCTCTACCCCACGGGCCAGAAGATGTTAGACCAATCAGGAGCACTTCATCATCAAGGAGAGTTTGAGCAATCCTCCTTGAGAGCGTTTGACACCTTAAGACAGATGTACCCTTTGATAAACTTGGGAGAAATCCAAGTTTAGTTAAACATGTAATTTGTTTTAAAAAAGATGTTTTGTGGGGTGCCTGGGTGCCTCAATCTGTTAAGCATCCAACTCTTGGTTTTGGGTCTGGTCATGATATTGGAGTTTCTGAGTTTGAGCCCTGCATCAGGCTCTGCACTGTCAGCTTGGGATTCATTCTCTCAATCTCTCTCTCTCTGTCTCTCTGCCCCTCCCCTGCTCCCTTGCTCTCAAAAATAAACATTTAAAAACAAAAATAAGTAATAAGCTTATAAATTAGACAAGGAAACAGGAACTAAGGGAGAAAACTTAGTGTAAGAATTTTAAATGTTTAGCAGCCAGCATTCAGAGTGTTGGTTGAAATCAGAATCTAATCCAGCTAGCTTAAGGGAGTAAGACTTCCAGAGTTAATAGCCGGCAAATATTATGGACTGATGTTGGTGTTCCCACAAAATTCGCAGGGTGAAGCCCTAACCCTTAATATAATGGTATTTTGAGGTAGGACCTTTGAAAGGTTAATTAGGTTTAGATGAGGTCATGGGGAGGGAGGTGAAGCATCATAATGGGATTGATAACCCAGAGGCACACTCGCTCTCCCCTCCATTCCCCCCTCCGTGAGGACACAGCAAGAAGGCTGCTATCTACGAGACCGGAAGAAGGGTCTCACCAGGAACTGTATAAATCAGCATCATGCTCTTAGACATCCCAGCCTCCATAACTATGAGAAATAAACATCTGTCACTTAAGTCAGCTGGTTTATAATGCTTTGTTACAGCAGCCCAAACTGGCCAAGAGGGCAGCTTTATTAGGAATTTTATTTATTCTGGTGAATGAGTCCTTTTTTTTTTTAATGTTTATTTTTGAAGGAGAGGGATATAGAATGTGAACAGGGAGAGGCAGAGAGAGAGAGAGAGAGAGAGAGAGAGAGAGAGAGAGAGAGAGATGGAATCTGAAAGCAGGCTCCAGGCCTGTCAAACCCCCAGTGCAGGGTTTGAACTCACGAACCATGAGATCATGACCTGAGCTGAAGTTGGCCACTTCACCTGCTGAGCCACTGGGGCTCCCCTAATGAATCCTTTTTTAGTTACTGAGTTTTCTCTGTTGTAAAGATTTGTTTGTTTTATTTATAGATTATAGTTATACAAATGTATCAATTGTTTCATTATAGCTGAGTCTTCTCAGTTATATATTTCAGGTCATTGTTTATACACACAGTGCAAATTCATAAGAACTTTACAAGTTCACACCTTACCAGCAAATGGTAGCCTCAAAACTGCAATGCCCAAGTGACAATGAAGACACCAAAAGAATTCTTATAAAATGTGGAATACTTAGGATTTGTGGATCTCTAATATGTTTACCTAATAAATATATCTAGTATTTTCCTTGAATAAAAATTTAAGGTGTTAAAAGTATGTTCTGTTCTTGTGAGAACATGTGATACTGATTCAATAATGATTGAAGTCCTTCCTGTCTTTGCTCCTTAAATATTCTTCCTTGTTTTCAAATAGAAAACCGACCTGGAAGAGAGACTCTAAGTATTGAAAAGATTCATACTGTGAATAGTTTCCATTTCATCTTTTTCAAATATAGCAAATTGTTTCAAGTCTGATTACAACTAATTTTCATGTAGGCAATAAAATATTTTTGAGACTAGTAACATATATTTTTTAGTTTTTATTTTTTTTTTCCAGAGAGAACACACAGACAGTGGGGGAATGGCAGAGGGTGGGGGGAAGAGAGAGAATCCCAAGCAGCCTCTACCCCCAGCCCAGTGTGGAGCCCGATGAAGGTGTCAGCCCCACGGCCATAAGATCATGGCCCGAGCTGAAATCCTGAGTTAGATGCTCAGCCTGCTGAGCCACCGAGGCCCCTCAGACTAGTAACATATTCTGGTGGCCAGCCATTCCTTCTGAGATTAGTTTTCTTTTCCTTTTTCTTTTCTCATTTTTCCTTTCTTTTTTATTTTTCTTTATCTTTCTTTCTATTTTTTGTAGTGACCTATCCCTCTGATTCTTTATTAAAAAGAAAGGAGACCGCTTTAGATAATCCCATTATTTTCTTAAAAAGGATTTTTATGACTGATCATATTTCTCTTCAGGAGCACTAGGAAACTATTCAACCATTGAAGGTGGAATCGCGGATCTGCTGTCGGGAAGTGTGGTTCTTTGTGAAGTAGGTGGTTGGGTCAGTGGTCCAACCGTCAAGATAAGTTGGACTCCAGCCTCCCTCCCCCTCCATAGATCTCCATTCCTTAGTTACCTAGTGTTTTCATGGCTTCCCCTCACTGCTTCCAGAGCCCTTAGGAACAGGGCTAAGTAGCAGAAGCATGGCTTCTGGTTTCAGATCTCAGTTTAAATTTTGGTTCTGCCATTTAAATATATGACCTAGGGAACAGCTCTGTTTCTTCATCTGTAAAACAGGCATCCTACTGAGCTTATGATGTTAGGAAATGGTTGTGAGAATTCACACGAGACAATGTGTATGCGTTACCTGGAAGTACCTGCACAGCATAGGAACTCCGTACGCATCCGTCCCCTTCTGCTCTCCACACCTGGGCCCGTTTCTTCGCTTTGATTTTCCCTGGTTCATCTCTAAAGCTAAACTCAGGTAGCTATTGCACTGGAGCAGATACAACAGAGATGTAGGCATAGGTATCAATAACTAATAAAACTGAGCTTCAGGGAAGTCCTGCAAGTTTCCTAAGATGTAGAGTTAATGACAGAGTCCAGTATCAAGCTCAGGGTGGTCTGATATCAAAGGCCATGCCCTTGACCTCTGGACCAGGTTCTCGGAGCTGTTGCTGAGACTCCATGCAATGGGGAGTTCTCCTCAAAGACAGGTCAAAATATAGATGGCAAAATGAACAAAGTGTACACACTAAACAGCTAAAAAGAAGCAAATGTTCTTTATTGAAGGATTTTCAATATTCTCTCTCTACAATGGAAGCACACCCATTTCTCAGCAGATCAGCAGATTCTGACTATTAATGAGCTTTGCTGTTTTTTGACTCTCTAACGAATGAAAAGTATTACTTTGCTGGCCACTTGTATTCTCCACTAGTAGGTTAGGTTTCATTTTCACTGACTTCTAATGTCTGTTCCTTCAAAGGCATTTTCTAGTATACATGCTTCTGAAGCAAGTACTCAAAGGCATTTTCTAAAGGAAAGGCTTATTTTCCTAAAGGAAGTAAGAAAAGAGCTTACTGGAAAAATGTTATTTAGATTATTTAAAATGGAATTTTTATATACTAGGATTATTCAGCCATAACTTTTGACAGTTATTTTAACTGGTGAAGTTAAAATAACAGAATATTTGTTGAACGTGCTTGTTGTATGGTTTTTTTCAGCAAGGTATGTTGAAAATCCCTAAGCCTGAGGTCGATTCCAATAGACCTATGCCAAACCTTAGGTCTGTGGTCAGGATTTTGTGCAGTATTTGTGTCTGCCATTTTGTCTTTCATAGGTAATTGTGTTTTCTTTGAGTTGTGCCATTTTCTTAATGCATTGCACTCTTCATGTCAGGACCTAAGTATTAGACAAAAGTAGTATCCTATTGGAATTTGTTTTTCAACAATTGATATTACAGGGCCTGGGGATAAGAGAGATGCCCACATTTGAGAGCTCATTAAAATGTACATATACATCTGTATACATTTGTGTACAATGCACATATCCATACAGATCTGTTAGTAGAGTGTTGTGTTGGGACCAGTGTAACGTTAACAAAAATTTTTACTGGAGTTCACTGTAAATTTCAGCAAATATCAAGGAATTTTGGTACAGACTGTATTCTGAGTAGAGAACAATTATATTTTGGTGGTAATTAATCAAAACATAGCCTTCAAATGGGGTGCGTGGGTGATTCAGTCAGTTAGGCATCCAACTTCAGCTCAGGTCACCATCTCACAGGTTGTGGGTTCCAGCCCCACACCAGGCTCTGTGCTTCTGATTCTGTGTCCCCCTCTCTCTGTGGCCCTCCCCTGTGCACTTGCTGTCTCTTTCTCTCTCTCTCTCAGAAATAAACATAAATTTAAAAAAAACAAACATAGCCTCCAAATACTTTTGGACCATTCAAATCACTTCTAAGTAACTTAAGAGTCAATGAAAAACATTGTAGTTGAAATTTTACTTTTGAATATAAAAAATATAAAATATACTTGCATATTGAGTCCACTAATAGTGCTGGAAAAATGTTAGAACCAATTATTGTTTATCACAGGAATGTAAGGATGAGTTAACTTTAGAAATTCTATGAGGTAACGGGGTGCCTGGGTGACCCTGTTTGTTGGGCAGGTAAGCGTCTGCCTTGGCCTCAGTCTTGATATCAGTGTTCATGTGTTTGAGTCCTGCCAAGGGCTTACAGCAGCCAGCCTGTCAGCGAGGTGCTGGCTTCGGATCCTCTGTCCTCTTCTCTCTCTGCCGCTCCTGCTCACACTCTCTCTCAAAAAATAAATAAAACATTTAAAACATTTAAGAAAATCCTATTGAGGCAAATTGGCATCGTAACAATTAGTTGGGATACTACTTACACATTAACAGAAAGAATGACAGCATACTTTGTTAAAAATTTGGGGAAAATTTGGCTATAATGTGAAAAAATTACGTAAATAAACTCCCACTGGTTTAAGGGACTGAACTTGAAGAGTAAACCTTAAGACTTCTGAAAGAAAATACAAAATTATTTATGACATCAAAATAAAGATTTCTTCAACACAGTATAAAGTGAACAAAACCAAAAAAATGAATAAAATTGACATCATTTTCTAAAACTGATGAAAATATCCACTATAATAAACATAGATAAATTACAGACTGGGAGAGGATATGCAGTGTAATTTAATAAAAAGGAAATCATAGAGGGAATGTGTTTTATTTTTAATTTTTTTTAATCTTTGTTTTTGAGAAAGAGACAGAGTGTGACCAGGAGAGGGGCAGAGAGAGGGAGACACAGAATCTGAAGCAGGCTCCAGGCTCTGAGCTGTCAGCACAGAGCCTGACATGGGGCTCAAACCCACGAAATGCAAGTTTATGACCTGAGCCGAAGAGGGAATGTATCTTAAAAGTCCCTACAACCCACTTAGAAAATGGGCAAAGGATCTGATTTTAAGGACCAATAACATGAACATATGTTCACCTTCACTAGTATTAAAGAACTTGTAAATGTGGTAAACTTTCACAACCCCCATTTGGGCAGATACCCTGATAATACTAAGTGTTGGTGAAGAAGTGGGAAATGAGAACTATGAGACTATAAGTTGGTCCAATCGCTATGAGGGAATAAGCACTAAAATCAAAGAAGCCCATACCTGGAACCAAGGATCCGTGTTTTTGTGACAAACCTTGTAGAACGATTTCATTCTCAAAGACATGGAAAATGCCACTTCAAATAAAAATTTAAGTATTAATGAAAAACAGAAAAATAAAGAACTATGGCTGGAAAGATAGGCTAATGCCAAACTTTAAAGTTTCTGGAATCAAGCTAAATTCTCTCTGTAATGGAGTCGGGGGTAGTGGTAAGCCACTGAATGGTTTTCAGCAACGGAGTTCTGTGACCAGAGCTGTTGTAAAGATGGTCTAGCCAAGATGTGGGAGATGGTGTGAAGTGGGTAGATGACCAGGCAGGAAGATTGCGTTAACCTGGGAATTGATAAGCTGAACCGGGGAATGGTGCTAGGAACTGAGAAGATAAAAAACAAATTCTAGAAATATCCATCTGCTACGTCAACCTCCCTCCCTGCTGCCACATCTCCTACTGCTCCAATGCGTCCTCTCAGCCCCTTGAGCCTCTGGGCCATTTTCGACAAGATAACCTTTGAGACCACTGTCTAATTCACAGCCTTCTCCTCTGGTCCTTCCCGAGGTTGACCCTCAGGCCCAGTAAGTATCCTCTTGCTCTTCTGGAAGACAACTGTACAGAACTGTCTCATATACATCCCGGGGTAGCAAAGTTTGTCCCTTGAGTTTCTCGTTGTCTTTGGTTGTATGAGCGCTCTGTGCTCTACAGAATTCAGTGCTTCCGTAAATTCAGTACAGTCTCCACAGTTAATGTCCTCACTTTCACAAGAGTTAATATTCCTGTGAACTAGCAAACATGCTTCTTGATATAAAATGACTTTGGAAATATTCTTTGCTCTTCATTTTTTTAGAAGAGTCTAAAAAAATTGCATTAATTTTTCTGTGTTTAGCACACCCTATTTTTTTATTTTTAACCCCTTTTTTAATATTTTCTTTTCTTTTTTTTTTTTAGTTTATTGTCAAATTGGTTTCCATATAACACCCAGTGCTTCTCCCCACAAGTGCCCCGCCTCCATGACCATGACCCCCTTCCCCCATCCCCCTCCCCCTTCAGCCCTCGGATCGTTTTCAGTATTCAATAGTCTATCATGGTTTGTGTTCCTCTCTCTCCCCAACTCTCTTTCCCCCTTCCCCTCCTACAGCATACCTTATTTTTAAAAATTCTTCACATACCAGCTGTGATGTTGAAGGGCCTCCTAGCTTTAGGGTAAAATGACAAAAATAGATATAAAGTCCTATCACAGAGTCTGGAATATAAAAGAAGCTTTTTTCCAGTTTAAAAAAAAAAAAAAAGTTTTTCCAGGTTACCTGACTGTCTCAGTCAGTAGAGCATAAGACTCTGGATCTCCATTGGGCATGGAGACTACTTTTTTTTTTAAGTAGTTTTTCCTTCCCTCTACCTCAGACATGTTAGAAAAATCTCAATAAATGTTCACAGAATTTTGGAAGTTTACCTACACACAAGTAATGCATGCATTACTGTAACAATAAAACCTTATTTATCATTTGTACCTACCAGTGAATAGCACCTGATAGAAGTTTCCAACTTTTTATACAATAAACTACACAATTAGGTCTTAACTATAGAAAAAGAAATACCTTAAAATATTTGATTAGTGATTTGTTATGACATTTACAAAATTAGGATAAGAAGTTTTTATTTTTTATGACTACATTAACAGATTTTCAAGGTTAACCTTAAAATCTTTAATAACATTTTTATAAAAGTCCATTACTGGAAATTGTTAAGTAAATCCAGGAAATGTGTTAAAGCATTAGAGAAACTGTTACCAACACACACGAAACCTCTTTGAAGCCTTTGAAAGGCTGTAAATAACTTCCAAATATATTTTTCTGGAATTATTTATTTTTGACTACTTTTTCCCTAAGTTTCATGAGTAAAATTTCAAAATTTCTGATGGGATGAAATGTTTTTATTTGCATTCTACACTCACTACTTCCTTGTCAGTTACAAGTAAAGCTTTTAGTAATGAAATTGAATGTTCATGTAGATGTATTGACTTTCTAAAAATCAAAGCTTAGTTTCCAACCTTCCACATTGTGTTAGGTTGGAATTTTGCTAGTGTTATTCTTTCCCTTTCAATATATTATGCGTAAGGGCAGTGTATAATTGGAAATTGGAGACAAAATTTCAAATCCTTTACCAGGGTCCAAATATTCTGACTTTACCTTAGCAGTTTATAATTAAATGTTGATATTTAGGAACTACCTTAGTAATGTTCATTTCATTAATGACTACATGTAGTATGATTAAATGCTTTAAATTTACCATTTATTTCACAGGAGATATTTCATTATCTCATTCGTTTAAGGGACTTACTAGTTTTTATAGTACTCAGGTTGATTTTTTTAATGTTTTTATTTATTTTTGAGACACAGTGCAAAGCAAGGGAGGGTCAGAGAGAAAGAAGGAGACACAGAATCCAAAGCAGACTCCAGGCTCTGAGCTAGCTGTCAGCACAGGGTTCAACATGGGGCTCGAACCCACGAACTGTGAGATCATGACCTGAGCCAAAGTCTGATGCTTAACCCACTGAGCCACCCAGGCACCCCTCAGGTTGATTTTTTAAATGCCAAAGTATGTAAAAGTTCTTATTTGGTTATCTTCACAACTAGGATTTTCCCCAGATATTATATTACCCTTTTGATGGGATTACTTGTGTATAGTTCACACAAATACATGCATTTAAATTAGTTTATATCAGGGGCGCCTGGGTGGCTCAGTTGGCTAAGCCTCCGACTTCGGCTCAGGTCAGATCTCACGTTCATGGGTTCGAGCCCTGCGTCAGGCTCTGTGCTAACAGCTCAGAGCCTGTAGCCTCCTTCCGGTTCTGTGTCTTCTTCTCTCTCTGCCCTCCCCCTCTCATACTCTGTCTCTCTCTGTATCAAAAATAAATAAAACATTAAGAAATTTTTTAAAAATTAGTTTCTATCAATACTCACTTAGTTTTGGTTCATCTATGGTTTTTATGTAGTACTATTAACTTTTCTCCCACTTTTAAAATGAGATGCTTACAATAGAAAGGTTATTAAGATAGGATAAAAGAGAAAAGCAATGACGGTCACTTTTTAGGATATCTGCCATCCTGCCTTGTATATTAGTGACCATAAGGTCTATGATGCTGGTGACGTATTAGGTGTCAGCTGTGGGGGTGGCTGGGTGTCTTCACAGCCACACGCACACAATGAGTGTAGCTCGATCTAAATAGAATTTCACAATGAAAGAAGTAACTTATTGTGTATTTGACCCATTAGATCTCATAAAAATATTCCAGAAAAAATTATAGCAGCTCCTATAAAGGATTTCTTCAATGAATGTTCTGTGCTATTTTGACTTTGACCAGATTGCTTTTCCTTAGGTCCTTGTCAAATAAAATAATTGTTCATCAGACTAAAATGAAAATGCATAATTTAAAGTATACTTGAAGATGAACTAACTTTCAGTCAAAGACTGAAGCTTATTTTGGGATTGAAATAAATATTATATAACTGAGTGTGGAAAAATGTGACTGTTGTTAAAATTCTCCTTCAAAATTAACTCAGCTTGTGGAGTTTGACATAAGTCCTCCTTTTCCTTATTGTTGGACCATCTTCTTGAATCCGCACCATTGTCATTAATCCAAAAGGAGACTTTGAAAGGGTTTCAGGGAGAACTTCCTGCCCCCCATCTGCCTCTCAGTCAAGCTGCCACAGCACGTGGTATCTGCCACTACAGGCCTTCCCCATTACTTGAAGTGGCCACTTTGTTCAGCAGTGGGATTGCTGTCTGGCCTCTCGGGCTGGCAGCTTGGGTATCTTCCGCCCTCTCTCTCACTTACAGCCCCTGCCACCAGTGGATCACAGACGCCCCCCAGACTCTGTCCTCTGGCCATTTTCCGGAACCTCTGAGAATCCCGTCTTCACTCCCAGACTGCTGGAAGGCTGCTCCTAGGCTTGGAGCTGCTCGATCACTGATCCCTTGTCTTTGCTTCAGGCACATGAAATTCTCGCCTTCCTGGAACACTTCTGGCCCTTTCACAGCTCCATGACTTTCTCTGCCTGGTCGTACCTCTCCTGCCGCCCAGGAAAGAACCACTTACCGGTCAGTATTCATCTCAAGTGCCACCATCTCTGGGAAGCAAGGTCTCACAGCACATGTCCTGTTCGGTATGCAGATTTCTGACTACACCCTCCCCCACTAGAGCGAGCTACCTGAGACCAGGGATCACTTCTAGCCCTGTCCGGGTCACCAACACCACTGCACGGCGTGTCACTGTATCCAGCACACAACACACCTGACGTACAGAGACGCTCAAAATATGTTTGGTGAATAACTGGCCGAACAAAACCCCAATATTTGGGAGCAAACCATCAATCCACTACCTCCAAATACGTTCATTCAGGTTCATTTCTCAGGGTTCGGAAGTACCGTGTAGCAAGAAGACATGGGGGCCTGGGGACACTGATGGAGCAGATGAGAGGGCCAGCAGGGGCCGTGGAGGCCATCAGCCACACTTCACCTCTCCCACAGTGGGCCAGGACCAGGTCTGGTTAGTGTGATTGATACTAGGAGGCTTAAAAGGCAAACGAAAGAAAGAGGAGGGGAGATGGGAGCGTGGATCATTTAGGTGACTGCTGCATGGATAAATACATTTTAAAAAAATAATTTATTGAGGTGAAATTAACATAACTTAAAAGTAGCCACCTTTTAAAATTTTTATTTTTAAGAGAGCAGGGGAGGTGCAGAGAAGGAGGGAACAGAGCATCTGAAGCAGGCTCTGCATTGATAGCAGAGAGCCCAACACAACACTCGAACTTACCAACTGAACCTCGAGATCATGACCTGAGCCAAAGTCAGATGCTCAACCAACTGAGCCACCCAGGTGCCCTTAAAATAACCACTTGAGAGTAAAAAAATTTCGTGGCATTTAGTGCATTCACAGTGGTGTGCCGCCCGAAGTGATAGAAATGTCTTGGAACCAGATACATGTTTTTAATCCCTCCTACCACAGTTACACACAGTGTCCCTTCAGTGAAGGAATACACTCCCTAGATATCCTCCCTCTCAGTCTTGAAGAGACTCAGGCATGAGACGTATGTCTGTGAGGTTGAATCCCACCTGTTAAAATTGTGGTGTAGCTGGGTGATGCTAGATGCTGAGTGAGGGGCTGGACATGCAGATCAGGTGGATGACAGTGGACCCAGACTATCACCCACACTTCTGCTTCGAAGTGTGGGGCAAGAAATACACTTATTGTGGCTCTTCTAGTTTGATTTGAGAGGCGAGGTGCCAAACAAGGAAATCCCTTTATTAAAGGGAGGAGCAGGGGGGTGCCTGGGTGGCTCGGTCAGTTAAGCATCCAACTTTGGCTCAGTTCGTGATCTCATGGTCCGAGGGTTCAAGACTCACAGCTGGGCTCTGTGCTGACAGCTCAGAGCCTAGAGCCTGCTTCAGACTGTGTATCTCCCTTTCTCTCTGCCCCGTCCCTGCTTCTACTCTGTCTGTCTCAAAAATAAATAATCATTAAGAAATTAAAAAAAAAAAGCAGTGAGCACACAACACATGAATAGTGTAACAGATTAACCTGAACCTGGGCTGCTAGGGAGCTGTCTGTGCATGTGCATGTGTGTGTTATGCTATAGATCAGTGTGCAATTTTCATAAGGGTGGTAGATGTTGGTAAGTCCTGAGATTTGTAAGTGTATAGTTGTGATTCTTTTTGTTCTCTAATTGTTAAAATACCCAGTGCAAAGCTATGTAGAGACCAGTTTTGGCTAGAGCAAACATAAGCATTTAATTTCTTTCTAGAAATCTGCCTAAATATCTGCAATGTGAGTAGCATGCAGAACACATTTCTTTATAAAACATGAAGACCATCAGACGGTGGATCTGTGTTAGCTGATGAATTATAGTGGGTACAGTGAATGGGATAAGAGAATGTACTCCAAACCTGAAAATTAGAGCGGCAACCAGTACTAATATATTTCATTGTTTGTGCATTAAAAAAATTATGTTTATTTGGGGAGAGAGAGGCAGAGTATGAATAGGGGAGAAGCAGAGAGAGAGGGAGACAGAATCCAAAGCAGGCTCTGAGCTCTGAGCTGTCAGCACAGAGCCTGATCTGATGCTGGGCTCAAATCCCTGGACCACGAGATCATAATCTGAGCCAAGGTCAGACTCTTAACTGAGCCACCCAGGCGCCCCTTATATTGTGCTTTTTAACTTTATTTTTAGGTTACATTTCTTCTAAAAGATTTTTTTTTTTTTAGATTTAACCACAAGTATGCTTTCCCAGACATGGAATACCTCTCTCAAGCTACTGTGACCATCCTGTCACCAAGGCTGTCCCCACGCCGTCCACAAATGCTTGGTCCAGAATAATTCCAAGCCATCAAAGAGAACCGGCCACCACCACCTGCAAAGACAATGCTCCACTGTGACGGAACTAACAGGGCTGGAAGATTTGCCCTGATCCTGGGTGTGTGGTTTCCTTCCAGTCATGCTGTCTGTTACATGCTCATTTCAAGACACGGCCTAATTGATGCTGTGAAACCAAACCACATTTTCTAGCTCCTGTAAGAAGTCAGTGCTTCTGAGTCTTCACTTTGTTTTCTTGGTAATATCAGTTTGTTTTAACATTCTCATCAGGGACGCTATTGTGAGAGGAGACGTATATGAGGCCTTACTCTGTTTAATTCTGTGTTTCTCAGAAGCAGGATTTTGACGAAATAGTCTTTGGAAATCTAAAAACCTTACGTACTATGATAGCATAATTCAGTTTCTCACTCACATCTCATCTGACATCCTTCTGAAAAAAAATATTTTCAGCAGGAGACAAACAGAAGGGAAAGAAGGGGCTTTGGGGTAAGATGGGGGACGGATGAGAACCGTGGAGTTTGGGGGAGTCTATCTGCTCGTTCATGTGCCGATTCTCAGTCGTCCGGCTTCCTCTCCTTTTCCACCCTCTTGCCTCCCCACCTGCAAGGGCAGCTGCTCCAAGGAGCCATTTATAAAGTTGCAGTTCATATTGTGGTTGCAGTTCCAGGACTGACATGAAATTAAATCAGTCTTGAGTGCTGTAGGATACAAAGGTACCTTCCGAGTTTGCTGAGCCCTCTATGACTCCTAATAAATCTTAGAAAGGTAGCATTTTTCCAGTAACTGCCCAGTTTTCCCCCCTCACGAAAGGACCTTGCAATGGAAACACTGAAGTTTTCTTTGCAGCCATATTTCATACCACGGAGAACAAGACCTACGTGGAGCCCACATTCCTCAGCACCCTTTTCCAACTCTGGGGTAAGCACTTTGTAAGTTAAATGAGCCCTTAATGTGCTATTCCGTGTTCCAAAGAGCTGGGGCCACATGGTAGGAAAACATCCACGAGCAGTTGGCTGTGCCCACAAAGGTTCTTTATTGGTTTTCAACAACAGAAGGTAAGTCTTTAAAATGTCTCGCAGCCGATAAACTTGCCTTTACAGCAGATGAGTCATCCTTCGCTCTCGAGGGACACTTGCTGAAGCGACGCCAGAGACTCCTTGGTGTGGCAGAGGTGGAATGTGAGGCAGATGCTGTCAGATGGTGATGCTGCATCCCGCCCAGTGCTAACTCAGGTTTTCTAACGTTTTAAAATTCAACCTTTGATTGTTAGTCAATCGGCCCCAAGTCTTGGGACACAAAGAGTCAGTTATTGAGGCCTACACCAAGTGTCTTATTGGCATTAGCACTTAATTTTCCTTAGACCTATCTGAGCGAAATGTGACCATGATGCCCTGTGATGGTTAATTTTATGTGTCAACTTGGCGACATTGTGGACCCATGGGTCCAAGTTTGTGGCCAAACAGCAACCGAGTTGTGGTTCAGAAGGCATGTTTTAGATGAGATCAACATTTTAATCAGCAGACTTTGAGTGAAGCAGAGTACCTTCTATAAGGGTTGAGTCCATCCAGAGAGTTGAAGACCTTGAGAAGAAAGACTGAATTCCCCCGAGGAAGATGGAGTTTGGGCTCCAGACCACTTTGGACCCAAAGGGGCATCAGCTCTTCCCTGGAGCTCCAATTACAGATTTTCTTGTCAGCCCTCACAATCCTGTGTACCAATTCCTTAAAACACATTGTTCCCTCCCTCCCTCCCCCCTTCCTTCCTTCTCCCCATCCCCCCTCTGCTCCTTTCCCCTTCCTCTCCCTCCCCGTCTCATTTTAATCCTGGAGAACACTTACTAATGCATCTCTCTTTTACAGATGATGAAAGCAAGTCCCAGAGATAGATATTAATTTCCCGTAGGCCATGTAGCTAGTTGGTGGCAGGGTAGACTGTGGGCTGCCCGTTCTTAAAGGGCCATCCTCCTCCTCCTCTTCCAACCAGAGAGCCACATTTCTCCCTGCCTGTGGCCAGCAGCCACATGAGGGGCTGCTTGTGTTTAATCCTGTTATCAGTTTATTGGAAAGCTTTTCACTGCAGCCTGCATGAGGGAAAACCATTTGCTTGGGATGAATGTGGCCACCAATGTGCTATTTCCCTTAATCTAAACAGGGCCTCAGGCGCACTTCATTGATCATGCCTCTACTCTGAGAGGTCGCCTTCAAGCTGGCCAGCAAATATTATGTTTCTCAGGCAGCCCTATGCTGTCAACCACATTTCCTGATCTACTCTGATTAGATATATAAACAGCTTCAGTAAAACAGAGCCCAAGCTTTGCTGTTACAAATGTAAGATAAGGCTTCCATAAAGATTCATCAACAGCAGAGACACTGTCTAAGTTAGGTCTGAGCCCTCAGAGCTCACGGCTTCTTTTTTTGGTGTATTAGAAAGGTCAGTGGGCAAATAACCATGATTTATAAGCATGTTTTAATAGTGGCTTGTGCTTTGGTTAAGGGACACCTTAGGGAGAAGAAAGAGTTAAAATAATTGAGCAGGGTCACAAAGTGGTCTTGCATTAAGAACCCAGCAAAGGACTGACATTCCTAAAAGTTACTTAGTCCTTTTGTACCTGCTGAGAGGTATCGCCCAGTCCCAGCTACGGACAGGGAAAATGCCTGCACGTTGCAGAAAGCTTTTGGAGAAGAAAGACCAAGAACCCCCTTGAAACTCAGCTGGGGAAATGAAACCACTAAAACCAAACATCTTCTGCTTTCAAACAATCATGACTGTTTCAGATACGTTCTGTAAGATAATGAAGTACAAGGCAGGGAACGTTTGCGAAATTTTATTATAGAGACGTGTGTTTAATCCATGTGTGTCACACTATGCTCTGCCAGTGTGTGTCCCCAGGATAGATGAGATGATCTAAAGGATTTGTCCACCTCCAGTTTCTTGGAAGGAGAACATATACCCTTTCCAGATCATTTTCAGTATTTATTTTTCAGAAAGAAAGGGATCGATACCAGGGTTAAAGAAGACAAAGCAAGGTGAGAATAAGAAGAGGTCTAGCCAATATGATTTGGTGGGAAAAATGTAAGAAATTAACATACCAGTGAAGTTTTAATTTATTTTGATATTTATACTTCCTGGCATTTTGCTCACATGAAGAGCTGATCACTCCCCAAATTAATGATTGCTTATAATTTTCTTTAATCAATGCGATTTCTATTCAATACTAAAAATAGTTCCCAACATTTATTGAGCATTTACTATGTCCCCAGCTCTGTTTAAGCACTTTATATAAATGAGCTAAGAAAATCCTGCCAGCAACCACGGGGCCTGCTGCTTTTTTTCCCCCTCTTAAGCTCAGCCCATAAAATTATACATGCTAAATTTAAGCCTTTCTTGAATTAGGATAGTATCCTCCCAGGTTCATGCCTGGTTTGGGTTAAAAATCAAATGCAAATATGCCTCTTATTCTCCTGAGATAATGGTTGTATTTTCTTGGACTCACTGTAATCAACCAGTAGCTCCTATGTCTGGCTG
>NC_043714.1:20685936-20705336 GCF_006229205.1 Suricata suricatta
ATTGTTCTGTAGTTGTCTTAAGAGTTCCTGCAACAGAGTTCCCCACATTTTTTAAGGGAAGGAATTTTGTGTTATAAATACTGCACCCAGGGCCTTTACTACAACAGTAAATTATTTCCTTAAATTTTCGTAATTCCCAAGTACACAGTGCAGAGGTAAACAGATCTAGCCTTTTGCCATTTAAAGCTCTGAAGTATTTATGTATAAATCCAGGCGCTGCAGTCCACAGTGCGCAGCGTGACCCGGCAGTTACTCTGTCCCACTGCGGGCTCCTTGGTGGCAGTTTCCTGTTTACCCGAGGGGAAGGAGAGGCTCGCTGCCACAGAGTGGAGTCAGACATAGCCGTTTGCACCCAGGAGAGCCGAAGTTCCGTGGACCGTCTCTGTTTTCCAAACAGCCCTGTTTACTCTGCCCTCGGTCTTCACTCCAGCCCCGCCCACTTCCGTGTCCTGTTGATGGTCCACAATTCTATTTACCTACTTCTCCCCAAACCCTGTCCTTGTGGCTGCACACATTGTGATTTCATTCCCTTATAATAGAAACAGATATGATATATAATATATATAAATCATGATATATCATGATATAAATGTATATAATTATTACATTAATAGTAAACATAAAAATATAAATATATACTATTCGGTTGTATATAGTACAATATGCAGTTATAATCACTATAATGTAAATTCCCCTCATATTACTTCCTACAACTGCTCAACCTTACAATATTGCCAACCCCATTCTCGTCTGCCATTCACCGTCTGTTGATGACTGAGTAACATCTGAAAAAAACATGAAGTTGACAGTGACTCCGTTTGTAAAATAAACAGGACAATTCTCTGAAGCCCCAACCTTATAAAATGCGATTCATTCCACCATATCTGTTTAGTGAAACTGAAAGAAATGTCAGTCTTACCGGCTGAAGTGTGAGCAGCCGGACCACTGAGGCCAAGCCCTGCACGTCATTCTTGTTGTCACCATTACCAGCACAGTCAGGACCCCTGCCTGGCTGACTGACCACATCCAAGTGCATTTGTGCCCTACTTCTTGCTGGAGTGCCTTTCAGAATGCAGCTGTGATTGGTGGTTGAGCCTTTGCTTTTGAAACAAACACCAAAGAAGGCATTCATTTTTGGGTTTTGACTAATCTTTCTATTTTCAAATGCAGTGCTGACTAATCTGCCTATTTTCAGATGTGATGCTGAGTGGAGTTACAGAAATGCAAAGTAAGGAGGTAGTTTAAGAATTAGCAAAAGTCTCTTCATGAGAAATCGATCTAGCCTCAAGGGAGACATCCATGTGTAGCTAGAACCCATGTTAAGAATATTTTAAAATCTTATAACTACATCTATGAATGAGTCCATGCACTGCGACTTGAGATAAATACACCAGATCTCCTAGAAATTCTAGAGAACATTTAAGTGATGGCCCTTCTCAGTGTCTGTTTTAACTCCTACGGGACATTAGAGACTTCAGAACATAGAGTCCTGAATATTGCTCCTCCAACCCCGTGTCTGTCCAGCTCGGGCTGTGGACGTTTGGGGAATAAGTGTGTTGTGGGAGCTGTTCCGTGCATCACAGAGCATTTATTTAGCACCGTACTCATTAAATGCAAGTAGCATTCCCTGTACCCCAATTGTGACGAGCGAAATGTCCTCCTCCCTCCTTCTCCAAACAAAATGAAAGCCACACACTTTTGGGATTTAAATTGCCATTAGGAAATGGACCAGATGTTCAAAAGGGAAAGAAAATGCCCTAAGAAGAAAAATACATGGGCTGCTTCTGTTCACAGGTGGCCTGGAGGTCCCCCCAGCTCCGCCTCCTGTAAGTGGTCGACTCCTCCCGTTTTGGCTTCCCCTCCTGTAAATGGTCGATGTTCCTGGGCATTATGTTCTGGCTTCTTATGCTTCTTTTAATGTCTCCCATAGTGATGACATCACTGCCCACTCTCGCTGGATGTGGTGAGGGGAATTGCCACAAAGCTGCAGCTGCATCTGAGCCTTTTAAAGGACACGTTAAGAGGTGCCTGGGTGGCTCAGTTGGATAAGTGTCCAACTTCAGCTCAGGTCATGATCTTGCAGTTCGTGGGTTCGAGCCCTGCATCAGGCTCTGTGCTGACAGCTAGCTCAGAGCCTGGACCCTGTCTTCAGATTCTGTGTCTCCCACTCTCTCTCTGACCCTCCCCTGCTCACGCTGTCTCTCTCTGTCTCTCAAAACTAAATAAACATAAAGAAAATTTTAAAGGACACATTAATAAGTGAGACTGTAACCACTGGAAGGCAACAAAGGTGTGGAGAGGTCTAGATAGAATATTTCATCAAAAACATGGAGGGAAATGAGCTTGTATAGAGAAAGAAGGGAAAACATGAAATAATAGAATACACACTAACAGTCTTTCAATTAAGTGAATTTTAAAGGAAAACTTTTGTGCTCACCAAAGGCAGCTAGCTAGGGCAAGCCTTAACAGGTCTGAAGTTAAAATATGGACCATGCAAGGGATTTAAAGTGTATTTAAGCTTAAGGTGTACAATGTGTTGTTTTGATACATTTAGAAATTGCAAAATGATTACTAACATAATATTTAGCTATCTTCTCCATCTCTTCACATAGCTCCCGTGTCTTTTTGTGTGGTGAGAACATTTAAGATCTACTCTCTCAGCAACATTCAAGTACATGATACAGTATTATTAACTCTAATCACCATGCTATATTTCTTTTTATTTATCTCCCCCTTTTGGAAGTCTAGTCTCTTAATCATGATCTTCAGCCCTGGCTTTCCTTCTGCTCCTAAGTAAACTCTTTCAGATAACTGCTGATGTCAATGTGATCCTGTACTCTGTCTTCATGTGAGAAGAGACTGTGATGTCAGGGACTCTGCGCCATCAGCCAGGGGAGCTCCCCGCTGTGTCCACCTGCTGCGCCTTGTGATGGGTACTCAATATATATCTTTTGAATGAATGACTCAGTCAAGAAAGCTTAATTTTATTTTTATTTTAGGGGAAATATTTTTTCTGTTTTCATAACAGTAATAGGACGAAGACATGTGTTTAATGTCTATCAGTTACTTGGAAGAATTAATTGTGTGCTCATTGGAAGATAGCTCTCATAGTAATTGTGTTTGCTTTCAGGTTTTGGAAAAGTAAAATCAGCTGAAGCATTATGGGTAGAAAAAGACCAAAGCAGAATCATAACAGAACTGGCAGAGACTGAATAAAGGAGAGAGTTCTATTAATATCCAATTACCATAGACCAGCCGTTGACACACACAAAGTGCTTGGGAAATGTCACTGTGATGATTACTCTAAGTGATATCCTGAGAAGACATTCGATCATGGCAAATCACCCATTGGTGAAGTTATTTCCTTTTTGTTTGTTTTGAGAGAGAGAGATGGAGAATCTCAAGCAGGCTTCAAGCTGTCAGCATAGAGACCGACGTGGGGCTTGATCTTGTGAACCATGAGATCATGACCTGAGCCAAAACCAAGAGACGCTTAATTCACTGAGCCACCCAGGTGTCCCAAGTTATTTTCCTTTTGATTTCAATTCTCAGGACCTCCAGAAGAGTGTTGCCAGGTGGCATGAGCTTAGCTTGTACACGCATTGCAGTTTACTCTTTAAGCAGACCTCAAGCTCAGAACTGGAATTTAATAGCATTGCTTTGTTTTCATTGCACTTATTTTTTATGATTACTTTCTATTTATAGAAAGGGATTTTCCCTAATGGTAGTGTCTAAAGTTTCCTTTAACATACATGTTTTCAGGTATGAAGCAAGCCAATTTAAGGAAAAGGTGAGTTATTGACAGAAGGGGAGGTATACAAGTCAGGCAAAATGTTGGTGGTGGAAGGCTTGTGTCTAAAGTTTAGGAGAATGCTTCAGGGGCATGTACTTGAACTCCTCAAACCTCCCTAACCCAGATGTTTCTGCTGCACCACTTGCGGGTGTCCTATCTACACAACCTGGCCACCCGCTTGGCACAGATGGCCTAGGAAGTAATCCTTCCTCCTCAGATTACTAACGCGGAGAAGGCACGGACACCCATGGGTGGCCGCCTTCCCAGCTCTCCCAGCCCAGCTGGCTAAGAACAGGCGCTCCGGGGAAGGACCGGTTTGTGACACTTGCTGATTTCAGGGCTCTGAGGTCTCCCACTGTGGCAGATGTCAGTCAGGCTGTGTTTAAGGACTGGCTGACAAAATTCCTGAAGATTGACTGTGGGGCTTGAGCCCCAGCAGCTTCAGCAAGCACCGTAAGTTCTCTCCAGCGTCCGCACTCAATGTTGTAACTCCTTTCTCCCTCCGTGTCAGTCTTTTCCTCTACATGCAGCTCCATGAGAGAAGGAACTACTTCGGTCGTGCTCCCCGTGGTCACTCCCGAGCCTGGCGCAGTCCTGACACTCAGCAGCTGCCCCACAGATCCGTATTGGCAGACGATCTGAGGTTGAAAGGAGTTCCCACAATGGCCCAATCCCTTAAATCTTGCAGTTTTCTGAAGCTTAGTAGAGTTTGAGGGCTTTTTGGGTTTTTTGTTTGTGTTCTTTTTCTTTGAGCAGCAGACCAGCATGACTCCATAATTTCCAAGAGCAAGTGTGTGTATTCCCGGAAGCCTGAGATGCGCTGGAGCTGGAAGGAAATAGAAGCTGGGCTGCTCGCGACAGGTCCCCTGCCTCCGGTGCCCCCGCCTCCCACAACCTGCACCACTGCTAGTGACAGCACCCCGGAGCCAGCTGCAGTCTGGCCAGTGTCCTGCGGTCTCTGTACTCTTACAGGTTATCTCTGCGGGGCGGGAGAGCCTGGACTGGCAGCCAGGCCTCGATGACCACTGGGGAGCATTCATGCCAGCGCCACCCCAGGGAAGGGGCACTGGGAATGGGGCCAGAGGAGGAGAGGCATCGGGCTTCAGAAAAGAGAGCTGTGTCTGCGTCACATCAGGAGGCAGGGACCAGGCAGGAGGTGGGGCGCAGTTCAGGCGCAGTGTCGGGTGGTCACGGGCGCTGGTTCCCTGCCCCATCTCCGGGTCAGCTGCACGTCCACCTGTGTGGTCCCAGACCCTGCAGCTTCACAGATATAGCCCCACCCTGCCAGCCTCCTTTATGTTTAGGATTGGTGACACCCATTTCCTCCTGAAAGCAGCAGCATTCAGGAACTTACACTCACCCTTTGGAGGGGGATTGCTTCAGTGGCTGAAAGGAACTGTCCTTCATGTCCCACCTGTTGGACTGTCCTGGCCCTAACTGAAGTTTATAGAGCCTGCGTGGGACTTCTGTCCCATCTCGCTGGGCTTCAAGGCTGCAGAAGCCAGCTGAAAGGAAATGACCGGAGACAGGACCTTACCTCCAACCTGGTACCTACTTCCATTCAGCACCTTTGGCCTGGGAGCTTAGAAAGTAATGAAGAAACTACGCAGGCCAAGATACCTTGGTTGTATTTCTAACTTTGTCACTGATGGGCTGCAAGTTACTAAATTTCTCTGAACCAGTTACTTCATCTGAAAATTTGTGCCACATGACTTGTAAGGCCTCTTTCAGTTTTGATGGTCTAAGATGCTAAATTTCTACTTCCTGAGGATATACAAATATAACAATTTCTTCCTTTATAAATATTGCTCGATTTTAATAAGTAAAACTTACAATTGGAAAACAAATACCACAGGCCTACTTCTCATACGGCGAAACGAAAAACTAATGAATATATAGTTAAAGGATTTAGTCTTTATTAAGGGCCCTCCAGGCATTTGAGTAAGAATTGATGACAACCACCACCAAATAAATAGAAGAATGAACTATGCTCCCTGTCTTTAAAGAGCCTATATACCTAAGTATATGTATATACATATGTGCTTTCAAAGACATATTTACCTTAAGGCACACAAATATGAAAGCTCAGAGCACCAAAACAATAGAGAAACTGACAATGCAGAAGACTGGAGCAAAACTATAGTTTTTGCCTTTCAAGAAGGGAAAAACTAATGCCTTTATTATTTCACTTGGATTATAGCAAAAGCAGTAAAGCAAGGCATGCATGGATCAGGTGATTTTTGTGCTCCTATGTCAAGACAAAGGCAATCCAAACATGTTCTTAATATTAATGACACTCAGCTCCTATTTCCTACTAAGTCCTATCATTCACTGCCATCTAGTGGTAACGAGATTAATTTTTTCATAGTGTTTTCCTAAATTCCTTTCCCAGCCCTCTGTATTCAGATTAAAGGGGAGCATGTATACCCTGTCTCCTGCACATCTAGTGTTGTGCCGTGATGTCCGTGTCCTGAAAAATCGCGTTTCCTGCCTACTGAGGTGCGTCCTGTGGCTCGGCCTCACCGGATTCTCCGGTCAGCTTCCCCAGCCTTCACCGCTCAGAGCAGCCCTTCTCCATGGACTGTTCCTCAGACACCGTAACCTCATAGGACGAGATGCATCCATTGCCGGGCAGCAAGTGTGTGGCAGAAGGAGAGAGTCTATCACTCACAAATAAATTAGGGAGATGATCAAGAAAAGGACTTCTCCACTTTCGAAAATGAGCTTCAACTTTCACTTTAATAAAACTCCAAATCAAGAGAAGCCTCTGAACTTTATATTAAATACTCAAATCCCAGAGGCTCTGAAATACTTTCTACAAACCAACTAAGCTATTTAGGTAAACAGCAAGTTGCTTTCATGTTTGTCTTATAGCCACAGTAATTACATCCCTGGGCACATAGTGACCTTTGTTTCAAAGGTCTTTGTGTCAATGGTTTCATTCAAGTGTCTTCAATTTGACTCCAATGTCTCTGATTATTCATATAAAATTCCTTTTCTATTTCTGTGAACTTTTGTTAAATAACAAAATCAGCAAAATACCAAATTTAGACTCCTTAGAGTGAGAATAAAAAGAATGTGTCATATTCAGAGTATTCAAATTTAAATCATCTATGTTTTTGAAACACTAAGAATTATAATTCTATCAAGATTCACCTTAATCAATTTGTGTGGTCCTTAAGAGTAGTGAAGCTAAAATATAGAAAATTAAAGTCATATTTTATGAGATAAAAATTATTGCTGTTCTTCCTAGATCTTCAAAAGTAAGCTTACCTGAAGGTTTAATCGACTTTTGCTCTCAGGATATATGAACGCGGAAGTAAGCTCAGTGTTTGGTAGCGACATTTCACTCTGCTAGCAGGTGCATACTAGAAGAAAATCTCCATTTTGTTCACTCAGATGATTCACTATTTTCCTTCCTATTTCAGTTTTCTGAAACAGCAGTCTTATGCTTTTCTGAAGATGGAGATTTTCACCCAGACGCTCTTTCAAAGCTACCTTCATACCTTCATACCTTCATACCCGGAGCTGTTCTTTGTTTCTAAGGCTGAAATGTTTATAAGGCTGCTCTGTCTCCAGCCATTTGAGACTGGATTTTGATGCAACTTCTGTGATCTGAGGTAAATCCTTCTTGTTATGTCATCAGTTCAACAGTCAGTGTTGTGCTAGACCTTCCCGTATGGGCGTGAGAGCCTAATGTGAAATTTTCATGAGTTTGTGCAGGTATCCACATATTCCTTTGTGTTGTTTGTTTTCCTCGTTGTGGATTCCTGAGGTTGTCAGGACAGGAAGAACTTTACTAACTAGTCCTTTGGTTTGGTTTGGTTTGGTTAAGCATGGCCAAGACTTACAGAATTCAGGGACTGAGCAGAGAGGAGAAATAAGAAGAGTCTGGGAGTGAAAGTGTGTGCAACAGGCTCTGGAAGCTGTCCACTCAGTGATGTGAGTGTAAAACACATGCACGCGTATGTGCGTGCACACACACACTCCAGGCTCAACTTGAGTGTAAGTTTTCATAGGGAAGGATGGGGTGACCGACTGAGCAGTACCGCATCTGCAATTAGAGTAATTACCTCCGCTATGTCAGCCTGGGATGGGCTCACTTCATTTAAATATTCTGACCTGAGTATGAACAAAATCCCTTCAGACAATAACTGGCTCAGACTTGACATAGGACCAAAGGTTCAAAAATAAACTAGAGTGAATGCATGAGTAAAAAGAGAAATGGAGTATCACAAATGTAAATAATGTGGCTTGTGAAATAGGTGTGTGTTCTCTGGGGGTGTCAGCTGCTCCCCCCTTTCCGTGGGCCTCCTGAGAGGAAAAGGCCTTGTTTGGCGGGTGGCATTAATTAGTTTCCATCGGGCTTCCTTTGAAACTGGTTTTCTATCTACCATCTAACCTCTTATAAACCTTTGTGGATACTTGTGGCATTTTAAAGACCAGATTGAGCAAACTCCTCCCTTCTCTTAAGCCAAGACTCACCATCCCAGAGAATGTTTCTGTTCTAAGATTCAAGCCCCTCCCTCAAAAAAGACTCCTGCCTTCCCCATCAGATGAGGTACCTGACATTAGAAATAGCTCGGCTTTTTAGAGCCTGCCCTCTCTTACCAGGTGGTGTAGTTTTGAATTTTCCCTTATAAACTGCGGTAGAGGTTGTTGGGTGACTGGCAACACCGATTGGTCCATTCTTCCAAATAATAACAAATTTCACGAATCATCTAGATGCATGGAATAAGAACTATATTTTTCAAACTCTCTTAAAGCAACAAGTAGGCATTTTACTAAGTTCAAGTGATGACATATAAGCAGAGTAATATGGATGGATTCTGGGAAGCTTCTTTCAGACCTACATGACATAGTCCTTTTTCCTGTCCCTTTCTTTCATCCACAGCCTGGAACATGGATGCCCACATCTGGGACCTTGGAAATAGGGTACATGCTTGGATGGTAGGATGGTGAGCAAAGGAGTCTGGGAAGCGATGCTGCCATATTTGCCCTGTGCCGCTCACCTCCAGGCTTTGTTAGTTAACAGAGAAACTTTTTGTTTTTTATCATTTTAACTTTATTTTTTTTAATGTTTTTATTTTTGAGAGACAGAGACAGTATGCACAGGGGAGGGTCAGAGAGAGAGGGAGATACAGAATCCTAAGACAGGCTCCAGGCTCTGAGCTGGCTGTCAGCACAGAGCCTGACACGGGGCTTGAACCCACGAACCGTGAGATCATGACCTGAGCTGAAGCTGATGCTTAACCGACTGAGCCACCCAGGTGCCCCTCATTTTAACTTTAAACTTTTCATTTATAGTTAGGTTTTGCTCTTGTAGACAGACCCGTCTGTTACGGTTGAACTGTATCTTCCCCAATTTATATGTCCAAGTCCTGACCCCTGGTACCTCAGAAGGGTCATTGCAGATATAGTCTGTTCAGAGGAGGTCATAAAGGTGGGCCCTAATCCACTCTGACTGGTGTCCTTATAAAAAGAGGAAATTTGGACACCAGGAGAATGCCAAGTGAGGATGAAGGCACAGATCAGGGCCAGGCTTCTACAAGCCAAAGAATGCAGAGATTTCCAGCAAATCACCAGGCATGGAACAGACTTTCTCTCAACCCTCAGAAGAGACCGTGCTGACACCTCTGTCTCAGACTTCCAGCCTCCAGAACTTTGAGACAGAAAATGTCTGTTGTTCGAGCCATTCAGTTTGCGATACTGGGTTATGGAAGCCCTTGCCAACTACTGCACTGTCGTAGCCAACTCATGCCTGGCCAGAATAACCTTGGCTGAAGCCAAAGCGATATTCTTACCATTCAGATAAGAGGAACTCCACACGCACCCATGTGCCCGCCTGAGCCTCTATTGTAACCTCTTACCCTCTTACCCCCATCCCTGAGCAGTAGTCTGGGCCATCCTTTATCTGGAAAGATGAAGCAAGGAAATCTTGTGATAGTGTGGCTCTATCACACAAGACTGTATTAGGCACATCCGAATGTTGATTTATTTTAGGGCCCACATAGCATATTTTCATTCCAGTGAAGCAACCATGACCATCTCAGCCAAAGTGAATTCCCCATCACTGACTACTCCTGATGAGTTAGTGAGTGATGAGTGAATCAGGTGGATTTGGCTGACACCCAAGCAATTCCATCAGAGCTTTCTGCTAAGTACGGGGCTATAGCGTCTAAAAGTGGGGCCTCTGGTGTCATAGATTTGAGTCCCAATTTACCATTTGTTAGTACGTGATCTTGGAAATTACGTGATCTTTCTATGCCTCAATTTCCTCGTCTGTCAAATGGGGGATGTAATAGTTACTTTCTTATTAGCTATGATTTATGTGAACTACTTAACACGAGCCATCTCATGGTGTGCTGCAGCTGGTCTGTCCTGGCTCACAAGGACTGACAACGTACACCTCTTCTGATTCTCCGAATCCTCCCACCCCCACATCCAGTAACATCTTATTGGTAGCTTGAAATTAATCGGTCCTGTGAGAATATATACACCACGGAAATCATCAAACAGCAGGCAGCAGGGGCTGGATTGCCCATACGCCATAAATTCTGGATAAATGTGAGCATCATTATGATTATTAGCAGGCAGTCTTCACTCCCTTGTGGTTTTGAGAAGGCATTCTGCTAATTAAATAAGTTCCAAGTTGAAATGCCATGGATGGGATTGATTTAGCAAATGATTACATCAGGGGAATTAGTGCATATCTTTGTGGTCTATAGACCTTAAGCCTTAATTCACTTGAATTGTTCTTTGGCTCCAGGAAAGGAGGAACCATGTCTGCTTTTCTCACTGCTGCAGCCCCCAGGCCAGCACGGACCTAGGATGGGGTAGACACGCGTAAGTATCTATTAAGTGAATAGTGAATAAGTGGAATTTTTCTCAACACTCATATTTTCACAGGGCTTTCAGATCTATTTCACTTTTTCCCTCTGGACTACCCTTTGATTAGTTAAGAGGTCACAGTTTTGTCCCCATCAAATGGATGAGGAAACTGAAATGCAAAGATGTGCCTCATTGGTGATTTTCTCCCATTCATCATATTATGTCCATTAGTCCAGCATTTCCCAGAATGCTCCATGGATGGGAGTTCTGAAGGATGTTAATAGTTACCATGTGACAGGGGGATCCTTGGAAGAATAGATTTAAAAAATACTGAAGTAAAAAGAAAATTGGCTTATTCAATACATTTTTATCAGGGACTTTATTAAGCCACTGTACCTTGTGAACGTGGAGTGAAGTTGGTCGGGCACGGTACTGAATGCCGTATCCAGCGTTATTAGCATGCAACAGTCACGAAGAGCAACGCTTTAGTCAGACCTTGATGTGCACGCGAATCCCCAGGCAATCTTGTCAAAATGCAGATTCTGATTCGGGGTTTAAGGTGGGGCAGGAGATTCTGTGTTTCTAGCCAGCTCCCGGGAGATGCCTGCGATGCTGGTCCACAGGCCACGCCTTGAATAGCAGGGCTCCAGAACATACCAGAGTCAGGAAAAACATGTGGTACCCTGTGAAAGAGCAACTACTACCACTAAAGCAAATGCTACTCACCATTGGGACTCACTGTTAAGACCGGATGAGGAAACGTGAGATTAAACCCATAGGAAGAGCACATTTTTGGAGGAAGCAGCCAGCAAGACGGAACTGAAGCAGCTTCAGCAGGGCAGGTCTCATTCTGCTAACATTTAGATGGTGGGTTAATTGAGGAAGGGACCCACGGATGGTGAAAGAGCTCCTTAATTGGCATACGGACTAAGGTAGGTTCATTTTGCCATGAAAACCCAGGCAAGTGGGGAAGAAAGTCAGACCCAGTGCTGGTTCAGAGTTTGTTATTAATTTCTTTCTCTACCTATGACTCAAGTTATGTGGGTTACGAAATATTAAAAAGTAATTCATTATTGCAAATGGGATATTAATATCAGAAATTGGAGGGGGGAAACGGACTGAGATAAAAAGAGGTTAACCTGAGTCCAGTGAGGAGGTAAGACTACAAAATATAGTCAGATATGGAAAGGGCTCATAAACCCTTCTCCCTCCAAAGAGCCATCTTTCTGCCGGGCCCTGTTGTCTCAGCACGCAGTTTTGGCACCTGCGCTCTTCCGGCAGCTGCTGATCCCTGCTGGCGGCCTTGGCCTGGCAGACTCTTCCCTCCTGGCTCCTTGACAACTATGTTTTAATAACCTTTGTGGGTCACACAGTTCATAAATGTACAGCTTGGGATTAGGCTAATGGAGGTGTGATAAGGTTCTCGCATAATATTTCTATCAGTGATTCATTTCCACCGGTTATGGCTTGACATATTTTGGTAATTTACTCGAAACAAAAAGGCTAGTAACTCATGACTCCCTAATAGATCAAAACTTTTATCAGTAGAAAGCACTATTTTTGCTTAATTTCATAATTTCTCCCTTCAGTTCTTTGTGTTAAATTCATTTGATCACTCCTGTTGTTTACATTTTTAGATTTATCTTTGTTTATCTTTAACGCTAGTTTATATTATCCTCAAGTAATTAAATTTCTTCACTCAAATGCAGAATATTTGCTTTTTGCTGATGTTTGTTGTCAGAGTTGATAGATTTTACTTTCTTTGGGTAGTCTTATTTCTGATTTTGGATTTTTGTGTGTCTTGGTGTTTTCCTTTTTTTAAAGAAAGCTTTTCTTATATTGCTTGTTTTGTTTAGTTTCATCTATTTTTAATCATAGGTATTCTGTTTATGTTTGTGGTTATTTATTGTAAAAGAAATTGTCTAACATATTGTTTCCAATATAAGGTATAAAACAGTATCTTTACTTGATTTGATAGAATTGACTCCTTGCTAGGAAAAATGATGTAATACATTTACCATTGCTTGTTTACCACCCACAACTGCGAAATGCAAACAGTTTGACGTTTTTTTATAGTTGTCAGAGCTGTCCTTCATCAATGCTGAAGGCACAATCTACAGTTCCATTGCACGGGCGGGCAGTCTTTCAAATGTACACAGTGCAAATTCACAAACGAGTTAGTCATTTCCCCCATAAACACCCGTGTCCCGTGCCGCAGGCGTCCATGCTGCGGGTGCTCCTGATCTCTTGGGATGTTTGTGGATCAGTGAGAATTCATAGTTATTTCTGTTCCAAAGTTTGGACGCAGGCACCGTCGGTTAAAACTAAGTTTTAAAATATCCTAAAACAATGATCTAGTGCCCAGTGGAACCTTGGTTAACATTCTTTTCTTAACATTTCAGTGCTGGATTTGATTGTCTTATCTAGTGGAATTGGTGCACATGTCAAATGGTGTTCCTCATTATGGTGAAAAATTGAAACAAAAGGTGCTTTTTCCCCATTACCTTATATCCCAAAACAGCCAAAATATATATACATGGCACCAGAAGAACAGAGAGTTGGCCTTTTTTAAACTCGTTTTAAAAGTTCAGGGCAGACAGGCTAAATCCATCTGGGAATTCTGTGGGTCACAAGTGTCATTAGCAGTGCGGAGTTGAAGCTGTCTAGAGCTGATTCTAGAATATTTACGTGGGAAGGTTGTTTGTGTTGCCTTAAATCTTCTTGTTTGAAGGTTATGATAGCCACTTCATGACTAAGTGGCTATTTTTTAATCAGTGATACATTCTTTGTTTGATTCAAAATCATCTGATACTTCTTACCTAAATGCAGAATCTTAAGTCACCCACATAGTACTCTGTATGGTAATCAAAGTGATACTGGATGGTGGTAACTGGATGCATTTTTACAGGTAGTTCAATAGTGCCGTTACCCAGTACTTTTCTGGTTCCTGGAGCACACCCTGGACTTGACAGGCAGAAACTGTCTGGGCCACCAAGGTGGCGAGGAGCGGACTCTCAGCCCCTTTTTAAAGACAGCAGTGTGGCTTGCTCATTTCATTTCTTCACGGGACCTATCCTGTATCTCCAGGGCTGGGGACACCTCCCAGAGTCCCAGTATTTTGCAGGTTTATCTGGCTATGAAAGATTTTATGTCTTACATAAGGTGTCCTGAAAGTAGAGATGTCTGCTCTTTATCCCCAGCTCCTGGGTGTTCCCGCTGTGATGTCCTCAGCCTTGGCTTCTTTAGAATCAGTGCTGTGTGTCTGCACAGCATACGGTGCCCAGCTGACCTGTAGTGTTTTTGCCTCTACTGAGTCCGTTGTGGACAGGAAAACAATTACCTTTGTTGAGACACCTGATTCCCCTCCCTCCACATTTCCCTCTTTCTGTGGACATCCCTAAGAGGGGGCTTACACTGAGGGTCCTGCTTTGCTCTGAAACCAGGCCCGCAGCAGGTGTTGGAGAGAAATTGTGGTTTGAGAGCAAGTGTTTCTGTGGAGCCGTGGAAGCGTGGTTGTTATTCTAGCAGGTTCCTGAGCTCCAGGATTGCTCAAAATGAGATTCTTGAAAGCTGGTCTAAGAAGGTGCAAGAGAGGCCGTCCTCTCAGGTTTTGCCGGTACCGCGGAGACCCCTTCTGCCCATGAACCGTGATAACCTGCTCCTCCTCCTTTTTCTACTTTTCTTCTCCATCAGTTTTTAAAAAACAACTGAACAGTTGAAGTAAACACTGACAACTTTCTCTTCTGAGACTTTTATTCCTCAGTTTACTCATTTTTTTTTTTTTTTTGGATTCGGCTCTAGAATGGGAACAGATCTAACTCCTTTAAGCCACTAAACACTGCTGATTTACACAGAAGTACCATTTACTGGCAGCCTAAATAATGTACTACTGCAATTGCAACGGAAGCCTCTGTAAATTCGTACCACCATCTACCTCTACCCTTGCAAGTGACCAATATATTTCAGTAGAAGAATGAGCAAAATTATATGTAATTGCCACTGGAGGTCTTCCTGAGACTTAAAAAACAAAAACAAAAGATCTGTGGCACGGAACAGGTCTCTGGCAATAAATGAGGTCTTCCGTTCAGGATCAGCATCTTTCACACCTCTAGGAGGCGCTAGTTTTATTGTTGCCATTAGTCAGTTGCAGCTCAGTTGTCTGAAGTCTCCTTACGTCTCCTGAGAACATGTGGAAATGCTTCCATGCCTTTTTGCGGGGAAGTCTACAGTTGGAAATGGCAAGGGGTGGCCTGCAGCTTCCTGTCTCATCTCCCCCGAAACTTTTCTTCTTTGAGAGCAAGTTAGTGACAATGATGTTGGTGTCAGAGACTCGAAACGAGAAGGTTCAGATATAACAGTGAAATTTAACCCACCCCGAAGCCATACAATAACCAGAACTGGGACAGTCCCCAGAATTAGAGAAAGGTCCTCTGATATTTGGCTCTGACTGATGTATAGACACCATTTCCATCATGTCACCAGGAGATTGTCTAGCCCCGATTCTTGTAATTTCCTCCTGATTACACTCGAGATCTTGCGGCCACACAGGTGCTGCTCTGCAGCTTTCTGTGACCCTCTTGGCACATGGATGAGCGGCTCACCAGCCCCTCCCTCAGACCCTAGGCCTACATATGTTGCATGCACTAAGTGATGTTTAAAGTTAAACATTTCTTAGATGTACTTGATATGTTTTTTTTTAATCACTTTCAGAACATCTGGGTGGCTCAGTCAGTTAAGTGTTCAAGTTTTGATTTTGGCTCAGGTCATGACACCATGGTTAGTGATCCAGAGCCCCACATCTGGCTCTCTGCTGACAGTGTGGAGCCTGCTTGGGATTCTCTATCTCCCTCTCTCTCTCTCTCTCACCCCTCCCCCACTTGTGCTGTCTCCCTCTCTCTCAAAATAGGCAAATAAACTTAAAAAATTAGTAAATGAAAATCACTTTCTACTCTGGCCATTGATTATGTTTTAGAGGGAGGCTAATTTCCAGGCTGCATTTTCAAATCTCACTGCCCTTAAAAACCAGGCTTTAAAAATCAAATCTGTGGCTTAAATATATCTGGCAGATAGAGAACCCAGGAAATTCCTACATGTGCTAACACTCATTATCTAATCTTCAAATGATATGCGTTATGTTTGCCATCTTCCTATAAATCACTGTCACTTGAGCCAGATATTAGATTCATGAAAGCGTACCAGGCACAAAGTGCCCCCGCCCCCATCTAATTCATAGTAAAAAAAAAAAAAAAAAAAAAAAAAGGCAGTTTGCCCATCTGAGTTTTTACAACTTACAAAATGTCACTTATGATCTGGGAAGATAGGTCATATCAAGTACATGAATGAAATTAAATTTGAGAAATATGGGAATCAAACCAGGAGGAAACTCTGAACTAGGATGTGATAGCTGAATTTTTAAATTGGTCCTTCTACAGTTCATATTTTTTAATTTGAGGAAAAGGAAAAAAATGCCTTAAATAGTTGTTCTTCCAGAACTTTGCAAATGATTTATTCTTCTGTAACGGCTAGTATTTTTTTTTTTTGAGTGCTAACACTCAGAATAGTGCCAATTCTCTATTCTAGGAATTTTACATGCATAAACTCACTTAATCCTCAGCACAACTCTGTGAGCACATACCCAAGGCACATACTTGACCAAGAGTTGAAGTATGTTGTTCAAGATCACATAGCTAGGAAGTCGTCTGATATGGAGAGAGACTCAGGCAGCCAGATTTCAGAGCCTGCATATCTTATTTCATTATGTCTAGTTTCACGTGCCTCCTAACCTTCAAATGCACGTACCTGTGAATATTACATTGAGAATATCCACTGAGTTACCTTTCAAGCAGAGTCCTTGACATAAAAGTGATCTTCTTCCTGAGTTTTATTTAAGAGAAAGGACAGATAGCTTCACGATGAGAGCACAGCATCCTGAAGTAGCCCTCTGAAGTCACATCTCAGCACTGTGGCTTCGGACTGGCTACTCCACCTACAAGTGTCATGAATTCTTTCATAAAACAAGGATGATGAATAATAGTACCTCTCTGCATATGGTGGTTTTGAGAATTGAATGAGCTCCTACATAGCACTTCAGGGCCTGATAAAGTAAAATCTTGGATTGCCAATCACTTGTTTTGTGACTGTTCCACAAGATGAGCAAACATTTCTAATAAATTTCAACCTGACAAATTAGCGCTACCTTGCAATGTAAATAGTATGTGATCCCAAATGTCACATGATCACAACTGAGCCAACAGTTCTCCCTTTCTTGCTCATTTGCTCAAGGATTTTGGGTGATCATCTCCTATGCTTGGTCTCAGGTCAGTGTTTGACAGAAATCAGTGATTTTTCAAAATGTTGGAAGGTAGCCACAACTGGCACTAGAGTATTTTTTGTCACTTCAGAGCACCTACGGACAGTCCCTTGCTTTTCCATACAAGAGTAACCTTAGGAATGAATGCTTTGTTTCATTCTAGGTCAGGCTGCCTGAGGATAGAGATCTTTCTCTGCTGCCTTACTGCCAGTTACATTAAATACAGTAGATGACAAGGGTTTATCAATACCGTACCTTAGTCAACATCTGTGCGAGTGCATACAATGACTGCCATGCAGAAAAAGGTTAAAAAGAAAGGCGCTAAGGAGAAGGAGATGATGATGGTGGAAGTAAAGAAGGAAATCTTCAAGAAGTAGGAACAAGGTATGTGAGTGGCCTACACTGCAAGAGTTTATAAGAAGTCTACGTCTGCATCTCCTCTGCAGAGGAGGAGGAGAAAAGGGCAGAGGAACCCCTCACTTCAAATGAGATTAGGGAGATGTGTAAAATGTGGGACACAGTGAAAATTTTGTAGAAAAGCATTACCCAAATAAGGCTGTAGCAGTGTGAGCGGTGAATCTGTTTAACCACAATGCAATGTCATGTTTCCGTGAAATCCTCAAAAGGAGGCAAAAGCAACTGTTATTGGATAGAGTCCTTGTTAATGTTGCATGAAAAGAAAAAGATTCCACTGAGCCAGCAGATAGCAGTGATTCTGCTAGTGACAGTGAAGGTCGTCCTACACAATCACCCTCTTCTGTCTCTCCCTCACACCAGCCATGAAGGTCTTCAAAGGTAAGGGCAGGTTTATTTACTTTTCTTTATATTTTGTATTCTCTATATTCTTTTGTATTATATTACAGTGTTATGCTAATTTTATATGAATATATTTGGGTTGTGAAATGAATCATCTGAGTTTCCATTATTATGAGGACATTCACTTCGATATACAAGTGCTTTGGATTACAAGCGTCTTTCTGGACAAATTATACTCACAAACCAAGGTTTTACTGGACATGGTAAATACTTCATAAGCCTTTTTCTTATTACTGTTGTTTAGTGTGCTCATATCAAGGGGCTCAATTGGTTAAGTGCCCAACTTCAGCGCAGGTCATGATCTTGTGGTTCTTGATTAAGCCCCATAGGGAACTCTGCTACCAGCAATGAGCCTGCTTCAGCTCCTCTGTCTCCCTCTCTCATTCTGACCCTCCCCCACTCATGTTCTCCCTCTCTCTCTCAAAAATAAATGTTGAATTTCTTTTACTTTTTATTTTTATTTTTGAATTTATTTATTCATTTTTAATATTTTAATACTTTATTGTCAAATTGGTTTCCATATAACACCCAGTGCTCTTCCCCACAAGTGCCCTCCTCCATTACCACCACTTCCCTTCCCCCTTCTCCTCCCCCTTTAAACCTCGGTTCATTTTCAGTATTCAATAGTCTCTCAGGTTTTGTGTCCCTCTCTCTCCCCAACTCTTTTCCCCCCTTCCCCTCCCCATGGTCCTCCATTAGGTTTCTCCTGTTAGACCTATGAGTGCAAACATATGGTATCTGTCCTTCTCCGCCTGACTTATTTCGCTTAGCATAATACACTTGAGGTCCATCCACTTTCCTACAAATGGCCATATCTCATTCTTTCTCATTGCCATCTAATACACCATTGTATATATATACCAAAACTTCTTGATCCACTCATCAGGTGATGGGCATTTAGGTTCTTTCCATGGTTTGGCAATTGTTGAAAGTGCTGCTATGAACATTGGGGTACATGTGCTCCTATGCATCAGCACTTCTGTATCCCTTGGATAAATCCCTGGCAGTGATATTGCTGGGTCATAGGGGACTTCTGTTGATAGTTTTTTGAGGAACCTCCACACTGTTTTCCAGAGCGGCTGCACGAGTTTATATTCCCACCAACAGTGTAGGAGGGTGCCTGTTTCTCCACACCCTCGCCAGCATCTATAGTCTCTTGATTTGTTCATTTTAGCCACTCTGACTGGAAAGAGGTGGTATCTCAGTGTGATTTTGCTTTGTATTTCCCTGATGATGAGTGGATACTGAGCATCGTTTCATGTGCCTATAGGCCATCTGGATGTCCTCTTTGGAGAAGTGTCTGTTCATGTCTTCTGCCCATTTCTTCACTGGATTATTCATTTATCAGGTGTGGAGTTTGGTGAGTTCCTTGTAGATTTTGGATATTAGCCCTTTATCTGATGTCATTTGCAACTCTCTTTTCCCATTCTGTCAGTTGCCTATTAGTTTTCTTGATTGTTTCCTTTGCAGTGCAGACGCTTTTATTCTTGATGAGGTCCCAAGAGTTCAGTTTTGCTTTCATTTCCCTTGCCTTTGGGGATGTATTGAGTAGGAAATTGCTGTAGTTGAGGTCAAGGAGGCTGTTTCCTATTTTCTCCTCGAGGGTTTTGATGGTTTTCTGTCTCACATTCAGGTCTTTCAGCCATTTTG
>NC_043714.1:20705436-20707854 GCF_006229205.1 Suricata suricatta
GATCCATGAGCATGGAATGTTTTTTCCATTTCTTGGTGTCTTCTTCAATTTCTCTCATAAGTTTTCTATAGTTTTCATCATATAGGTCTTTTACATTAGGTTTATCCGTAGGTATTTTACGGGTTTTTTGTGCAATTGTGATTGGGATCAGTTTCTTGATTTCTCTTTCGGCTGCTTCATTTTTGGTGTATAGGAATGCAACTGATTTCTGTACATTGATTTTGTACCCTGCAACTTTACTTAATTCAATGATCTGTACTAGAAGGCTTCTGGTGGAGTCGATCAGGTTTTCCATGTAGAGTATCATGTCATCTGTGAAAAGTGAAAGTTTGACTTCATCTTTGCCAATTCTGATGCCTTTTATTTCCTTTTTTTGTCTAGGATTTTCAGCACTATGTTAAATAACAGTGTTGAGAGTGGACACTCCTGTCATGTTTCTGATCTCAGGGGGAAAGCTCTAAGTTTTTCCCCATTGAGGATGACATTAGCTGTGGGCTTTTCATAAGTGGCTTTTATAATGTTTAAGTAAGTTCCTTCTATTCTGACTTTCTCAAGGGTTTTTATTAAGAACGGGTGCTGAATTTTGTCAAATGCTTTTTCAGCATCTATTGATAGGATCATATGGTTTTTATCTTTTCTTTTGTTAATGTGATGTATCACATTGATGGATTTGCAAATATTGAACCAGCTCTGTAACTCAGGAATGAATCCCACTTGATCATGATGGATAATTTTTTTTATATGCTGTGGAATTCGATTTGCTGGTATCTTGTTGAGTATTTTTGTATCTGTATTCATTAAGGATATTGGTCTGTAGTTCTTTTTTTTGCTAGGTCTCTGTCTGGATTTGGTATCAAGGTAATGCTGGCTTCATAGAATGAGTTTGGAAGTTTTCCTTCGATTTCTATTTTTTGGAATAGTTTGAGAAGAATGGGTATTAGCTCTGCTTTAAATGTCTGGTAGAATTCCCCTGGGAAGCCATCTGGCCCTGGGCTCTTATTCATTGGGAGATTTTTGATAATGGGTTTGAATGACTGCTTGTATTTCTAAGGGATTGGTGGTAATAGATCCATTTTCATTCATGAAATTGTCTTTTTGGGTGCTCTCTCTTTTCTTTCTAAAGAGCCTGGCTACAGGTTTATCAATTTTGTTTATTTTTTCAAAAGAACCAACTCTTGGTTTCATTGATCTGCTTGACTGTTTTTTTTTTTTTTTTGGATTCTATTTTGTTTATTTCTGCCCTGATCTTTATTATTTATCTTCTCCTGCTGGGTTTGGGGTGCTCTTGCTGCTCCCTTCCTAGTTCCATTAGGTGCTCTGTTAGATTTTGAATTTGCGCTTTTTCTAGTTTGTTGAAATAAGTCTCGATTACAATATACTTCCCTCTTAGGACTGCCTTTCCTGTGTTCCAGAGAGTTTGGATTATTGTATTTTCATTTTCATCTGTTTCCATATATTTTTAAATTTCTTCTCTAATTGCCTGATTAGTCCAATCATTCTTGCGTAGGGTGGTTTTTAACCTCCACATTTTTGGAGATATTCCAGACTTTTTCTGTGGTTGATTTCAAGTTTCACAGCATTGTGATCTGAAAGTGTGCATGGTATGGTCTCAGTTCGTTAATATTTATTGAGGGCTGCTTTATGCCCCAGTATACGATCTATCTTGGAGAATGTGCCATGTGCACTTGAGAAGAAGGTGAATTTCCTAACTTCAGGATGCAGAGTTCTAAATATATCTATCAATTCCATATATTCCAATGTGTCATTCAGGTCATTGTTTCTTTAGTGATTTTTTGTCCAGTTGATCTGTCCATTGCTGTCAGTGAAGTATTAAAGTCCCCTGCAATTAGCACATTCTTATCAATAAGATTGTTTCTGTGTGTGATTGTTTTCTGTATTTGCATGCTCCCGAATTTGGCACATAGATGTTTATAATTGTTAGCTCTTCCTGATGGAGAGACCCTGTAATTATTATAGAATGTCCTTCTTCATCTTTTTTACTGCCTTTAAAGTCCAATTTCTCTTTCTTTTGGCTTCCAGTCGCATGATAGGTATTTCCCCATCCCTTTAACTTCAATCTAAAGGTGTCTTCAGGTCTAAAATAAGTCTCTTATAGACAGCAAATAGATGGATTTTTTTTTTTTTATCCATTCTGCTACCCTGTGTAATATGATTGGAACATTTACATTCAGTGTTATTATTGAAAAATGTGGGTTTGGTTCATTGTGTTCTCTGTAGAGTTCATGTTTGTAGTGGTGTCTCTGGTACCTTGTATTCTTTACAACATTTCCCTCATAGAGTCCCTCTTAGGATTTCTTGTAGGGCTGGTTTGGTGGTGATGAATTCTCTCAATTTTTGTTTATTTTGGAACACTTTTCTCTCTCCTTTTTTGAAAGACAGGCTTGCTGGATAGTGGAT
>NC_043714.1:20707954-20769935 GCF_006229205.1 Suricata suricatta
ATCTGTTTTGAGCAGTTCTGTGGCTGTGACTTCTTCCTGGAGTTTCTTCAAGGGAGAGTTCTTTCATTTTGTCATTTTGGCTAGTTTTCTGTCTCTTGTCAGTTTTAAAAGCTCGTTGTGCACTGTGCACCTGTTAGTACTGCTCTCTTAAAGAAGGCTTATTGACTGTCCTGTGCCTGTCATTTCAGTTAGTGTTCTTTTAATGGTGTCTCTCAGTTTCTCTTGTTGTGCCTTTATTTTATTTCCCTACCCAGCGATATTTGGGACTCTCTGTCATGCATACTTTGGCTTGCTTCTTAGGGTAGCCCTGAAAAGGAAAACAGACAAATACATAGGGAACAGAAACATGCAAACGCACAGACAAATCAAACAAATTAAAAGGGGGAAAGGAAGAAAAGAAAAGGGAGAGGAAAGAGAAAAAAAGAAGACAAGAAAAAAAATAAAGGGGGAAGAGACAACAAAGGACAATGGACAGTCTAAAAGTGTATGACCAGTCGAGGGGAGAGATAAGGTTGAGATAAGGGAGAATGTATTCAGGCATTTTTGAGGTTGTCTTCTTTCTGGAGTCTGTGTTTTCTCCTTCCACTCTTGCAGATAAGAGTAATGTCCTTCTCAGTTTGATAGATGGGGCAGATGAAGTTTATAGAGCTCCCTTCTTCTCCGCCATCTTGGCTCTCCCCCCCCCCATTAAATTTTTTTTAATGAATTTAATCTCGTATTAATCTCATGTCAAAAATGATTTCAAAATACACAATGTCGATGGGGTATTCTGACTAGCTAGGAGCTGGTTCTCTGTTAATGTTTGGTCACTTGAATCTGGGGCAAAGACACAGGTAAGAAGTGCTGTAATACATATTTTAATTATTCTTTAAGTGTGAGGTTTTTATTGTGCTATGCACTCCAGGATTTGTTTGCAATTAATGAGAGTTATATTTCTTCTTTACTGATTTGAATGCCTTCTATTTCTCTATGTAGTATAATTGCTGTGGCTAGGACTTCCAGTACTATTCTGAGTAAAAGTGGTGAGAGTGGACATCTTTGCCTTATTCCTGACCTTGAGGGAAAAGCTCTCAGTTTTTCACCATGGAGTATGATGGTGACTGTGGATTTTTCAGTTAAGGCCTTTACTCTGTTAGGATAGGTTCCCTCTAGATCTACTTTGCAGAGGGTTTTTATTATGAATGGATGTGGTACTTTGTTTCATGCTTTTTTGGCACCAATCAAATGATCATATGATTTATCATTTCTCTTATTGATGTGACAGATCATGTTGATTGTTTTGCAAATATTGAACCATGCTTGCATCCTGGCAATAAATCCCACTTCATAGCGGTATATGAATTTTTAAAAAATGTATTGTTGGATTCAGTTTGCTAACTCTTTGCTGAGGATTTTTGCATCTATGTACATCAGAGCTATTGGACTATAGGTTTTTTTGTAGTCTGCTTCTCTGTTTCCATATGTGATGGGAAGCATTTTTACAAATCTCAGACTGCAGTAAAAAGCAATTATCAATGAGGTGACTATATAGACTGTACATTTATTATGATTTGAATATTAGCAAACCAAAAATACAGAAATAACATATACTAAGTCTATAGCAAAAAAAACACCCATGCATATCATAAGGTCTGTTAATTTGAATTCCAACTCAGAGTGACATCAGGTTTGCTAGGAGCAACAAGAAGGGTGTGGCAATTTAGTAGAGTGGAACAAAGGACACAGGTTGCCCACACAGATCTTCCAACACAAAGAACACAGACCCGAATGGTATAATACTTTATTATCTGATGCATTCCATATTATACAATTATCAAGCAGGAATCCAGTGTTGACATGTGTTACATTTAACGGTTACATTTACTCCTTATCATTAAAATTTGTGTTGTAGCAAATTAGTTTTCTACCCATTCACATAATGAGGGGTGAAGTGCAACTTGAAATTAATAGCAAGGATATTCTCTATACATAGTAACTGGCATAAAATATGAATAGAATGCTGTAGTTTACTTTTACAAAGAATGCAGGAACCATCATTTCACAAGTCATAAAATCAGATCCTATTTCTACTTTTTCATCACTCTTTCTAAACTGGAAATTAGACCCAATAGGGTCATGCAAACTGCCCCCCAACCCCTACCCCCATTGCAGGCTAAGAATAAGGGCAGTGGGTTTTTGCCTTTACTGCTTTCAACACAGAATTCCACTTGCTATTCCTTTGTTCTAACTGCTCTTTTTTAAACCTGTCTTGAAAAGAATTATGGTTGTCTTCATCCTCTGTCTCAGAGACGATTTCCATCTTCTGGATGATGAGTTTAATAAGCTCATGCTGTTTCTCCAGAAGAGAAGTGAGATCCTTCAGCCTAAAAGGATACACAGGTCTCAGGAATTTGTTTTCAGTTATCCTTCTAGGCTCTGAGTTCAGGAAGGCCCAGGTTACTATAAGTGTCCTGGAGCTGATGAGCCGTGCTCAGGTTACAGCATCCTGGCACTTAGAATCTTTCTAAACAATACCTATTTAAGTGTAAGTGTTTTTCCTAAGGTTACACTATTAGTTCTTGGCTAGTTTGCTTTTGCTCCCATTTTAAAGATTAAAACACTGTTGCACAGAAAGATGACATGGCTTTGCCCAGGTCAGAGCATTAGTAATAGGGCCCTAAGCTCAGGTCAACTAACTCTAAAGCCCTCATGCTTAACCACTGTACTATACGGCTTTGCCTAGAATTCTTTCAAATCTTTCAAAGCCTGGTTGTATGAATTCGGATGGCTCATGGGAATGCTATTTAAGACACTAATTGGCAAAACTGGTCGGTGAATTGCAGCAAGTAAGTTGTTGGGTCCAAAAATGATTTTCAAATGATTCTCAATATACTAGGACATCAGCCCATTAAAGGATGACTTAATATGTGAAATCAATACAAGTAGACAACATACCTTACATCATATATCATTATTTAAAAGTTTTCAGTTTCTCAAATACAGATGAAAGGAAAACTACATACCGATATTTCTGCTTCAATATTTCTGTTTCCAGAGATGTGTCGACATTTGGAATTTCCTGTCTGTCGTCTTGGGCATAAAAAATAAAATGAAATATACTCTGTGGGATAAAAGATGATTAATTACTCAGGTTAAACTCAGTTCAGGAACCACTTCTTGCACGTGCGCCATGAGCCAGCCACGGAGCCAGGTATGCACGCACCCTGGATCTTCCCAGACAGCACTGTGTGCTCAAGGCGCTCAGTCTGCTGAGAGAAACAGATGTGTAAAGAGCTAGATAACAAAGTCTTAGAGATTATAATAAAGGAAAGTACAAGAGGGATGGATAATCTAGAAGAAGGAGAAAATTGGAGTGGGAAGTTATTTATGAAAAGGTAAAACTGAATCATTGTATGTTTTCTCATCAAAAATGCCCATCATCAGCGGTGGTACTCCTACAGGATTAGCTGTTCCTTCTCTAAAGCTGCTCTGCACTATTATCCAGCACAACGGAATTTCCCATGAGATTTCTGAAATGCCATTTTCATATGTATTTTCAAAATTTAGTGTTTTTTTTCACTATTGGTTGACGTGAAATGACCAGGAATGAATGAGGCAATCCTAGGAGTCCAGGCAAGAGAAGACGTGACCTGTCTGGGCCATCCAGGAAGCCTACCCAACCAAGCCTGGGGGTGCCCGGGTGTGAGGGGCGAGGAGAGGGAAAGGAGACGTGCAGGATGACATCTCGCCCAAGCGAATGAGTGATGTGAGTGGTGTGACGTTAACTGAAATAGACTTTGGAGAGGAAAGAGGCTTTGTCATTCTTTCCCTGCAGGGAGACTGAAACATGGGAGGTGTGAAAACTGAGTTCCTTTGGTATCAGTTGTTGTGAATATGCTGAACTTGAGGTACCTTGAGACACACCAGTGATGATGTCAGGCAGACAGTTGGACATGGGAGCCTGGGACTCATAGGGCTCCAGGTAGAATGGAATTGCTGAGCCTTCCGTGTCTCAGGAGTGAGTGATTGCAAACATGGATAGGAATGGAATTACTCAGGGAGATAGTGTAGTTAGAATAAGGCCTAGGCCGATACCCAAATCAGCTTTATCATTTTAGGACTACAAAATGGAAAGTTAATGTGCAAAGAACTCAGAATATTCATAGAAATAAGAGGAAGCCCAGGTGTGATCAGGATTAGCATCTGGTCCTTCTGACTCTTACTACAGTCCCTTTGCCATTATAATGTAGTTGCCTTGCTTAGTCTTTGACATCTAGTATATTTTCTGTAACGTACACTCTCCATGTGCACATGTGTGCATATATGTATCTGAATGTGTGTACAAACAAGTGCGCTATATTTCCACATAGATACACATGTATCTGCACATGCATGTAAGTGACAGGTGACTGGGAAAACAAGAAAGGTACACCTGCACTGTGAAAAAGATACAAGGCACAGCCGGTCCACCCACCCACCCAGGTGCTCACAGGGATGTGGTACATATTCAACACGGATGCGGTGAATGAGCCTCTAGGAAGAAGGAGCACATGTCCCCCTCTCACTGCCCTTCACTTTCACACTGTGGGGTAATCGTGCATTTTTTTTTCAAAGTCACAGTTACTTCTTTTCCACAGGCACAGTGATTCAAAGTCCATAAAAGAGTACCCTTAAGGATAACACCACGTGTGAGTGTCAAGCAGTAGCACATTCTCCATGCTGGGATTTCCCACGTGTACTTACTAATAAGCCTGTGCATCTGGGTCTGTTGGGATACACGACGACGGATTTCTGATCCACTTTGTGTAGGAACCACAGTGGCAGCTTCTTCTCTAAGCTGGTATGAAGTTCCACCTAAAGTGCATTTTGGATTAATTGAGAGAAATTAAGAAGCATCTGGAATCCTTACACTACACGGAAACCATCATTTATACAGGAAACTGAAAACCAACTCCTATGTCCTGCTTTACGCGCACTCAGACCGGCTGCCCAGGTTCCCCCCCTTCCAATGACAAGCCAGGGCCAGCGGTCTGCCATTGGGGCAAAGTGTTTAAAGAAGAAACTCAAGTGAGCAGATGTTCACTGTTCAGGGACTGTGACTGACACGGGCCACGCAAGAAAAGCCTTCACGCATCCCCTGGGGCATTACACAAAATGCGCACAACTGGGCAGTGTGGCTGCTATGAGGGCGCGTGTGTGGGAGCCATGCTTTGATGGAGGAGAACAGCGCTTCTCCTGCACGTCGGAGACAGGCTTACAAAGGCACATCGAAGGAAACGTCTCAATGTTTCTGTGCGACCTGGTGCAAACTGGTTTGTCTATGACCTTTCTTGACCATAATTTATTATTTTTTAATGTTTATTTTTGAGATAGAGTGTGTGAATGGGGAAGGGGCAGAGACAGAGGGAGACACAGACTCTGAAACAGGCTCCAGGCTCAGAGCTGTCAGCACAGAGGCTGATCTGGGGCTCCAACTTGGGGATGGCAAGATCATGACCTAGGCGAAGTCGGATGCTTAACCAACTGAGCCACCCAGGTGCCTCATATCTTGACTATAACTTCTGTTTTCATAGATACAGTCCCTTGTCTCATTTAGTGGATTTACTGTGAGTTGATATTTAGTTTCTCATATTTTCAACTTGTTTGCCAAATTTATCTTTTTTTAAAATAGCCCTTTGTGTCTTATTTAGAACTGTTTATTGTAATTACCATATAAATGAGAGTTTGCTAAGACCATAGGTTTTTTTATATGTGGCATTGAAGTGGTTTAAATCCACAGATGAGATGTCTAAAGCTTTTGGCCCCTCTTCCACATAACATGCTCTGTGTCTTGCTTCCCTATTTTTATAGCACTGACCACCAATTCACATGCCTTACATTAGTTCCAGTTCCAAGAAAATCTGTTTTCTTGTATTTTATTAATAATACCAGTTTGAGTTCCTATAATAATTTTCAGGGTTCCTTTTTCCCTTGGATCTTAAGGTCAATATTCCTTTCCCTTTGCAATATACATTTTTTTCAGAGGTCAATGTTATCATTTACTTAAACTTGACTGAAAGATTTATTCAAGCCTAGTGTTTGCCAACAGATAAAGTATGTTTTGTCTTAACCTTATTCATTTTTTTAATGTTTATTTTTGAGAGCATGAACTGGGGAGGGGCAGAGAGAGAGGGAGACACAGAATCTGAAGCAGGCTCCAGGCTCTGAGCTGTCAGCACAGAACCTGATGTGGGGCTCGAACTCATGGACCGCAAGATCATGACCTGAGCCGAAGTCAGTGGCTTAACCGACTGAGCCCCCCAGGCGTCCCAACCTTATTTGTTTTCTACATAGGACCTGCCAGATTTCCTCTCAGATCTGGTCCTGGGGAACATGGCATGCCGAGCCCCATGGCAGGTCTCATGGGACCTGCTGCCCATGGCTCCTCTGGTCTCAGGGGCATCTTCACTTCCTCTAACTGGTGGATTTCCCACATTGAAGGTAAGAGCACCCTGTGCACTTCCTTTTGTGACTTACAGCATGTATGTAAATGCTTGTGGAGTGTCCTCAGCGGCCAGCCTGTGCTGGAAGTGTGGGTACCACTGTTAAAAACTAAACAGCTCTATTCTTCCGATCCATGAGCATGGAATGTTTTTCCATTTCTTGGTGTCTTTAATTGCTTTCATAAGTTTTCTATAATTTTCATCATATAGGTCTTTTACATCTTTGTTCAGGTTCATTCCTAGGTATTTTATGGTTTTTCATGCGATTCTGAATGGGATCAGTTTCTTGATTTCTCTTCCCATTGCTTCATTATTGGTGTATAAATGCAACCGATTTCTGTACATTGATTTTGTACCCTATGATTTTGCTGAATTCATAGATCAGTTCTAGAAGATTTCTGGTGGAGTTGATTGGGTTTTCCATGTAGAGTATCATGTCATCTGCAAAAAGTGAAAGTCTGACTTCATCTTTGCCAATTCTGATGCCTTTTATTTCCTTTTGTTGTCTGAATGCTGATGCTAGGACTTCCAGCACTATGTTAAACAACAGTGGTGAGAGTGGACACTCCTGTCATGTTGCTGATCTCAGGGGGAAAGCTCTCAGTTTTTCCCCCAATGAGGATGATATTCTATGGGCTTTTCAGAAGTGTCTTTTATGGATGTTTAAGTAAGTTCCTTCTATCCCAACTTTCTCAAGGGTTCTTATTAAGAACAGGTGCTGTATTTTGTCAGATGCTTTTTCTGCATCTATCGACAGGATCATATGGTTTTTATCTTTTCTTTTGTTAATGTGATGGATCACATTGATAGATTTGTGAATACTGAACCAGCCCTGTAACCCAGGAATGAATTCCACTTGATCATGATGGAGAATTCTTTTTATATGCTGTTGAATTTGATTTGCTAGTATCTTGTTGAGTATCTTTGCATCTGTATTCATTAAGGATATTGGTCTGTAGTTCTCTTTTTTTGTTGGGTCTCTGGTTTGGGAATCAAAGTGGTGCTGGCTTCATAGAATGAGGTCAGAAGTTTTCCTTCTATTTCTGTTTTTTGGAATAGCTTGAGAAGGATGGGTGTTAACCATGTCATTATTACCCAAAGCAATCTACACATTCAATGCAATCCCCATCAAAATTGCATCAGCATTCTTTTCAAAGCTAGAACTATCCTAAAATTGGCATGGAACACCAAAAACCCCGAATAGCCGAAGTAATATTGAAGAAGAAAACCAAAACGGGAGGCATCACACTCCCAGACTTTAGCCTCTACTACAAAGCTGTCATCATCAAGACAGTATGGTATTGGCACAAAAACAGACACATAGACCAATGTGATAGAGTAGAAAATCCAGAACTGGACCCACAAATGTATGGCCAATTAATCTTTGACAAGGCAGGAAAGAGTATCCAATGGAAAAAAAGACTGCTGGGAGAACTAGACAGCAACGTGCAGAAGAATGAAACTAGACCCTTTCTTACACCATACACAAAAATAAACTCAAAATGGAAAAGAACCTGAACGTGAGACAGGAAACCATCAAAACCCTAGAGGAGAAAGTAGGAAACAGCCTCCTTGACCTCAACTACAGCAATTTCCTACTCAACACATCCCCAAAGGCAAGGGAAATGAAAGCAAAAATGAACTATTGGGACCTCATCAAGATAAAAAGATTTGGTACTGCAAAGGAAACAATCATGAAAACTAATAGGCAACCAACAGAATGGGAAAAGATAGTTGCAAATGGCATATCAGGTAAAGGGCTAGTATCCAAAATCTAGGAACTCACCAAACTCCACACCTGAAAAACAAATAATCCAGTGAAGAAATGGGCAGAAGACATGAACAGACACTTCTCCCAAGAGGACATCCAGATGGCCAACAGGCACATGAAATGATGCTCAGTGTTACTCATCATCAGGGAAATACATATCAAAACCACACTGAGATACCACCTCACACTGGTCAAAGTGGCTAAAATGAATAAATCAGCAGATTATAGATGCTGGTGAGGATGTGGAGAAACAGGCACCCTTCTACACTATTGGTGGGAATGTAAATTGGTACAACCGCTCTGGAAAGCAGTGTGGAGGTTCAATAGAACTCCCCTATGACCCAGCAATAGCACTGCTAGGGATTTACCCAAGAGATACAGGAGTGCTGATGCACAGGGGCACATGTACCCCAACATTCATAGGAGCAATTTCAACAATAGCCACATCATGGAAAGAGCCTAAATGTCCATCAACTGATGAGTGGATCAAGAAGATCTGGTTTATATATACACTGGAATACTACATGGCAAGGAGAAAGAATGAAATTTGGCCATTAGTAGCAAAGTGGATGGACTTTGAGGGTGCCATGCTAAGTGACAGTGAAATAAGTTAGGCAGAGAATGACAGATACCATATGTTTGCACTCCTAGGTCTAACAGAAGAAACCTAACAAGGGGCCATGGAAAGGGGAAGCGGGGGAAGAAAGTTAGGAAGAGGGAGGGAGGCAAATCATGAGAGACTCTTGAATACTGAAAACAAATTGAGGGTTGAAGAGGGAGGAGGAAAGGGGAAGGGAGGTGTTGGACATGAAGGAGGGCACTTGGGGGGAAGAGCCATGGAAACCAACTTGGCAATAAACTATTAATATAAATAAATAAAAATAAACATAAAAGATTTCTTAAAAAAAATAAAAAATAAACATCTCTAAGCCCCTCAAAATACTCACAACTCCTGTCCTTGAGTAACTTTCACACTTCCCAGCATGTGCTGTCCCAGGGACCTTTTCGTCCCCACTTAGGTTTGCGATGACTTTGTGAGAAGACTGTGTCTCTGTGAAATGTGCTTCTCCGTGTTCCCTTCTGCCCTGGTTCTAATGTGGCCTCAGCCTTAGGTTGTAAGTCTGATGTAGGGAGTTGTACATGGATGTAGAGATTTGCTTAAAAAACTTGGGAAAATAGTAAAATGGCTTCCTGGTTTTCCAGTCAGTGCTCTTTTGTGACCCAAAGCAAGGAACCGAGAGCATGGAAGTGCTTGCTTTGCTGGTCTCCTTTATAGGCCTTGATGATGGTGTGTTTCAGGGAAAAGATCAAATCTAAGAATTGTGCTTTTCAAATCAACTGCACTGACACTGTAATTTGGTAGGGCCCTCAGACATCAGGGCTGTTGCTTATATTGTTCTTTTTATTTACTTTCCTTGATCTTTTCAGGAGTTATAGTTCTGAAGTACTGCTGACAGTGCTGTGAAGAGGATTTTTACATCTCTCTTCCTCTCTCCACCCACCTACCTGGCGTCCTGCACTCCATCTCTGTCAAGAGACAACTGGTCAGCTGGCTCTTCCTGCCTCCAAACCTTCCCCACGAAGTCAAGATAATCATAGATCATCTTAAATACCACTCTCATTTTGTCCCTGTCCTGTGGGAGAGGTAATTACTGCCCACTAACAAAACACCTTGGGGCACCTCATCCTTCACTGCCCTGTCTTTCAAGCTAAGGTTTTCCGTTGTTTGCTATTTAATAAAGCACTCTATCATCCTGAGCCGCCTTAATCCCCTCTAAGGAGCCATCCCTGCTTCCTTAGCCATTTCTGCTTATTGTGCCTTTAGCCCTGTCTCCTGCTGGGTCCTGCCTTTCTGCACCAGTCTCGCTGTTCCTCTAAATCCCATCTATCAACATCTGGTTCATATGCCAACTCTTCCATGTCTGTTTATTTTCTGTACCCGACATTAACCATTTATGGATTTTTGTTCTTTAAATGTGCCAAGTCCTCTGCATAATACACAGCTTAGTCACAGAGCATAGAGTTTAAGGGTGGTTCTAAGTTGATTTTGATATTTTAAACTCTGGATGTTTAGTTGATATCCTCCCCAGTTAGACTTATTTTACTTAGTGAAGTCTAAGGTCACACATCCCTTTTACTGGAGCAATTTTTAGAAATAAATATGTGCTATTGTAGAGCGGAATAAGTAACAGACAAGAATGAAGCAGGACAAAGAACAAAGAGTGAGGGGAAAGTTACCTGTTAACCTGATGTTTTTAATGTGTATGTTCAACTGATCGTCAGACATTTTTGAAGCATCAGATATTCCCATACTTAAAGACAATGCAAAGAAGAGCATAGAAACAGTTTTGCAGTGTGTAACATGAGCCACCTCACAAGATTCAACAGCCAAGGAAAAATAAGGGAGGTCACAAAAGAACAAAACCTCACGGATGCAGCGAACACTTCAATATGACATGTTCCATGGGAAGCCTGCAATTTGATGGCCCGAGTAGCAAGTGTAGGAAGAGTTGGGCTGTGACAAGACCAAACACTTCACACCTGTGATAATTCTCATTTAGCAGCTAGCTACCTGGTTGGCCACATGTTGGCATTCTAAAAAGTTCAGGTCATTTCTCAATTTCTCTGCTCAGATTGTTCTACAAAAATTTTGTTCATCACTTTGCATGCTCTGACCACAGCAGGCATGCCAGAGGACATGCGCAACAAGGCTCCATGCGGTGTGGTGCCTCTCGGGGCTGACGAAGTACCTGTCTTCAGTACCTTTCTCAGAAACCAGCTGTCCCTGATAATTCCTGTACATGGTGCTGCTAATTTCAATATGTTTTAAATAAATATAAGACTTACCTGCATCGCAATCCTCTTCAACAGTGCATGCTTCTGGACCTCTGCAATGTCACCAACTGCCAAACCAATCTGAAGGACAACACAGCAAGCAAGTCACTTCCAGTTTAATGGTGCACCCAACAATGCACTAAGGTCTCTCTAGGGGCAGTGGGCATATAATTGCCTACTAGTGGCTGCAACATACTTTTGCCAACACATCTTGCAAGAAACTGCAAAGTCTGTACGCCTTTGTAACACTGGAAGCCACATTGGTGGATTCAGTAACGTCAAATGTAACCATAAAAAATTAAGACACACATATTAATCTGAAATTAATTTTAATTTAAAATAAAAATGGTCTTTGTGAAGACGATGGGGTGATACAGTATTAAATGGCATTGGGGTAGCCATGCAACATAGTTCCAAATTCCAGGAGTTTAGCACCTAGGTAAACAAGAGTGACTGGACAACATGGAAAAGTTAAAGTAGTAAACTGAGGCAATGCGGGAATTTATACCTTACATATGTTTGGCAGGAAAAGGTACACTTCAAGGGTGGGTGTGGCCTTTGGTTTAAAAAAAAAATAGTAACTCCATCTAGAAATCTGCAAATAGGTGAGGGGACGCTCACCTTTACTCCAAATTAAATCTGCTTGCTTCTATTAGCGGACTCCTATTTTTTAGACAATCAGTGCCTGGCTGTGCTCAGCCAGCCTCCTGGATGCCGATGCTCTCAAGCAGCTCAGTCTGGGAGTCTGAGCCCTGCATTGGGCTCTGTGCTGTCACCACGGATCCTCTCTTCCTCCCTCTACACACACACACACTAAATAAACTTGAAAAAAAAATCAACAGTCTCATACTGACTGCTTCGTACATTTAGGATGCTTGCGTGGGATCTGAAGTCATCTGATTTTGTGAGTAGATAAGTTACTAATATTTAAGAGTAGCTAACATTTATTGAGTGCTTTTCAGTGCCAAGCACTATTTTGAATGTTTTTATTTTTACTTGAGAAAGAGAACGCAACTGTGGGAAAGCAGCGGGGAGGCGGGTAGAGGGTAGGAGAAGGAGGGAGAGAGAGGGAAAGAGAATCTTAAGCTGTCTCCACACTTAGTGGGGAGCCTGACATGGGGCTCAATCCCATGGCCCTGAGCTCAAACTGAGACTTGGACAATGAACCGACTGAGCCACCCAGACATTCCTCAAATGTTTTGTATTAACTCCCGTTATCCTAACAACCTAGGAAGTAGGTTTTATTATCTTTATGATTTGTGCCTTCAAAACTATGAGAATATGAGGAAGGGGCATCCAATTTAGACTAGAGTAATGAGGTGGAGGGTGTTGGTTAGGAAGGTCTACCCAGGAGATCTGATGCTTGAGCTGAGTGTTAACGGCTTAGAAAGAGTTAACCCAAAGTGGGAGAGCCTTCTAGGAAAAGGAACATGTTGTGTGGAGCTCAGGCACAAAGGAACGTCTGGTAAACTCAATGACCGTTGATGGTGCCTGTCTAGGTAAATCTTGGCAACAGTAGGAGGGGTGGGTGAGAGCTGGGGAAGACCTGGATCATGAGGATCCTCGCATGCCACGCTGAAGGGTTTAGATTGAGTTGAAGAGGCTTAGAAAAACATAAAAGATGAAAAAGCCACCGAAAGGCCCAGCTTTTCCTTATCAGAACATCACTGTGGTGACAATTCGCAGGAAAGATTAGACAGAAATGAGAGAAGACAGACTGTTCGGGCTACTGCAGCAATATGGATGAGGGACTGTGAGGGTGGAAGGCAAACGGAAGTGCGTGTAAGAGAAAAATATTTACAAGCAGAACAGAGGAAAGGGAAGGGCTGAATCTAGAGTATCTTCCAATGATCTTAGTTAGATGACCAGGTGGTGCTGAGAGGCAGCAGAAGAGTTTGAAGGAAGGAAAACACGGAGTCCTGGCTCTGTTGGGATTGATTTTCCTCTGAAACATGCGGGTAGAGATGACAATGACATGTGCTACGTGAAGCCAAATCTTCTAGATGATTGTCCCCTGAAACATAAGCAATTCTAAGAGAAGAATGTGGGCTTTATGTCATTATTCTTCTTAATGCTATCCTTTATATTTCTGGGTCATCCAAATAAAACTCTGGATTTGTATCAAGTAAGTAAATCAAAACATTAAGTAGTATTTTCTTTCCAGAAACATTGTACAGGACAGTCCCTGGTGCATAGTCTCATAAAATGTATAGAATGTGTGCATATATGCATAAGTAAGGAGAAAGCATGTACTGTAATGTCAGCACGGGCTCTCCATAGACCTGGGATGTACTTCTGCATGCACTGGCCTACGTGCTCATGGCTGGAGCAGGTTGTCTGTGAAGGGCATGTTCATGGCTGCTGAGGATTTTCAGCCTGCAACTGGTTTAGAGACGGTCTCTAAATGCCACAGATGCCCTTGTGCCTGAGAGGCTCTTCCCCACCTGACCATCTGGTTGAGAAATTTAAGAGCAGAGATGGGATTTAAACCTTTCCTCCACCAAGGCCTCTGCCTAACCTCTGGCCTCCACGCCAACACCAGAGCAGCACACACCATAGTCCCTCGTAACATTTATCACCCTTGTGACATTGTACTACATAGTTACTTATTTACTACTTCGTGCCTATTTTATAATGTAAGGACTGGGTATTGGTCTATTCACCACTGTTTCCCAGCACCTGGATTAGTGTCTAAATTATTCAAAAGTATCTGCCAAGTGAATGCCTCTTGGCATCCCCTGGGCTTCATGCTGTATCTGGCACTAAATGAATGTTGAATAAATGGATTTTATGATAGTCTCTATGTCCTTTCATGGAGGAAGATTAAGAAGCCTAAGAATAATGATCATTGCTAAATGCCCCAAATGATCAACAAACAGAAAACACAAGAATGATTACTTACAAGTAAATTCATGAGCACAATGGGGACAAACATTGTGAAGATAATAAGCTGTGCAAAAGACAGAACTGGATATACCAATTCATTTCTCAAAAACGGCTCTAGGAAGGCATCGCGGTAGTTAATGTCTCCTAGCATCATGCTGAAGGTCTGGATTATAGAAAGCCATGGAGAGCTGAAAGCATCCTGAGAAAAGATGGGAAGGTAAAAATACAATGCAAAATGCGTATATTGAAAAAATGTCTTCTGGAGAGTAAAATGATAAAAATCATATTTAAAATATGTTTTGAAATCACAGGACTATAGCTAATGCTAAGAACTACTAATAAATTGGTGATAAAGTCATCAAAAGTATATTTTCTATACATATAACAAATAGTGCATTATATTTAAACTTTTTGATAATGGAAAAAGTCATGTAGTAAGATTGCAATAAAAATCATTTGAAGGCTTTTTTATCAGATAAAAAGTTATATTATAAATTTTCTAGGCCATCAAGATTTAAGTATAAATATGTATTCCCAATATTTATAGCAACAAAATCAAACTACTGATGCAACTGCCTCACCTGTATACTGAGGAGGATGTAAAAGCTGAGGCCAAAAGCCAAAAAAAGGAAGACAAACACGACTGTAGACCTCAACAATGTTTTCATAATTACCCCCAACATAACGATGAAAATCCCACAGTTTTCAAACCTAGGAATATTTAAATATATATTAAATATATATTCACTTTTCTGGCCAAATTGCATTTCATTCAATGTCAATATTTATCATGCATTAGGTACTAGATTTCACAGATGAGTAACTCTTTCAAAAGGGAGGCGAATTCACAAACGGCCATCTTATTTTCAAGCTATTTGTCAAACAGCTTTGTTTCTTCTTTTTCCTTCTTGTTAATGTTTATCTTTGTCCTACAACTTGACCACTAGGCATTACTTCACACAAAGGAGGAGAGAAAAATCTCCCCAGCATCAAAGAAAGGGCTACCAAAGCTTGATAAAGGGATCTGAGAGATGAGACGTCAGAGGCAGCCAGTGGGAACTCTCCATGAGCTCATGTACCCGAAGGGCACGTGCGTGTGATTGGCATTCACCATCCTCATGGCCTCCTGAGGTTTCCTTGTTCTCTGCCAGCAGCCAACATTGTGAAATGTTTGGGTAGAGAATGGGTATGCCATTCAGCCACCAATTTGGACATTTCCTTTGGCAAAGACAACTCGTTAAAGGGTAATCACAAGAGTTTAAAACTGCAAGAGACTTCAGACGTCTAAGAAACTAAGCTCCCAAAAGATGTCTAGTAACTCAGGTCACTGATGACAAAGCCAAGGGAATGACAGTACCTGGACCACTTGACGTCCAGACCACTGCTCCTGCCACCATACCATGTCCTTTTAAAGGGGCTGGCCTAAACCCTCCTGCACTGTGGGCACTGACACAGTGACAGAAGATATGGCAGGGAAAGCATGGTGACTGGGGTTAAATGCCTACGTCTTGACTTACTAGCTGAGATCTGATGCAAGTTACTTAGCCCTTTGTCGTCTTCTATATACTGCAAGTAATAACATTTACCTCTAGTTATTGTAAAGATAATTTACAAAGATGTTATGTGAAATAACACCTAACTCAACCTAACATGTAAGGGAGGTAGGAGAACTTTGCCCTTTGTTCCCCCTCTAGAATTAGATTCTTTGAGCTTATTTTCTTCTCTTGTATTGCTATTATTCCCCACACCTATCACTTTATTTTGATTGGTTTAATCTAAAGTAAATGCTTAGCAAATAATACCAGGTAAAACCAAGAAGAGTCAATACTGTTTTTCACATTTACTCCTCGCACTTAGTCTTGATTTGTCTAGACCAGTGGTTCTTGACGGGGGGTAATTTTGCCGCTCAGAAGATATTTGGCAATATCTGGATACACTTTTTGTTGTCACGTGGTGGGGGAGGGGGTGGTTTGCTACTGGTTATCTAGTGGGTAGAGGCTAGGGATGCTGTTAAACATTTTTCAATGCACAGGACAGATCCCCCACAACAAAAAATTATCTAGCCCTGAATTTCAGTAGTGCCAAAGTTGAAAAATCCAGTTCTGTACTCTGACCTTCAAATCTCCCTCCCCTCCACAGTCTAAAAAATTGGAAAAAGAATAAGCCAATTATAAATATGGTACTTATAACAGTTCTTCTTTTAATCTTAAAAATGCCTAAGGGATACAGAAATCATTTAAGCTGACTTTACCTCTGGAGATACAGTAAGAAGTTCATCCAGTAGAAGTATATAGCAATTGCCCCACATTGCCACTGCACATGAGCTGGTATACCAATGAATAAGGGGGACACAAAAATGATACTTGTTGTGTAGATAATCCATTCCATTCCATTGGCATGATCCAAAATGTAATTCTTTTTCTGGGGTTAAAAAGAATTCAGAATTACCGAAGACCAAACCAGAATATGTAGAGACCAGGATCTAGCATCTCACAGATGGTTGGTTATATATACGTTGACCAGTAGCAACAACTGTCTGGCATTGAGGTTGGAGAGATTTAGGACCAGGGGCCAGCCTCTGCCATCCTGGACTACACTCAGGGCCCTGGGTATGGACCAGTGTTGAAGGCGGCCAACCTCGTCTGTTGACCTGGCACTTTGGGAATCTGATGCCTAAGTAAATTCTACAACTTTCTGGGCTTTCTCTGAGTACATTCCTTCCTAAGGAAACTCCTGGGGAACTGCAAGTTGGTTTAATAATTCCTTTCGGCCTATGTAAGGACATGCATATAGATTTCTCAGGATACAAATGAACTAAAGCTGCTTCTAAGGAGGTTTGGGACCTGTGCAAAGACTTAATTGCTCTAACAATTTGATGTCATTTCCTAGCCTTAAAAGTTTCAAGTTCTGGACATCCAATTTGCTATACAGGTAACCATTTCAGTATCAGTTAAAAAATGGGAGACCAAGTATGTTAGAGAAATCATATAACTTTATAGTTCGAGTTAGACTATAACTATAAAAAATGAGATTTATGGGGAGATTAAATAATATGCTCAGATCATCCAAGCTACAGTATCTCTCTCAGAATTGTGACAACATACTGAAACTATATATATACCTATACACATACACACTTACAATGTAGAATACCAAACAAATGCAAAACATTATAACTGTCATTGACATTAAGACATATCAATGTGCTTATATGAAAGTAAACTTTCACATAAAATGAGGTACTGTATAAAAGTTATATACCTCATAAAAATAACATTCGCAAAAATACCAAAAAATGAATAAAAGATTTTAAACCTGAGAAATAAAATATTGATGCCATTTATTAACCAAATCAAGGACCTGTAGATAATCCACATAATTATTGAGTCTGATCTAAACCTGGTTCATCCATTTAATAAAAGTATGAAGTAAAAATTCTGGTATAAAAAGTTCCCAAATTTTATTATAACTTAAGGATTTTATCCAATAAAGAAAAGCATTCTTATTAAGAAAGGAATTGAAAGAAAAATCCATTTGAAATGCAGTCATGGGCCAAGTAAGTTCTTTATAAATAGTTATATTCAAAAGTATCTAAATTCCAAATCCAACTATTAGCAAAATATCAAACTGATAGAGAACACACAGAAAAGTCATTCATAAGTTCATTTGTAGCCAGCAGACTCACACAGACTAGTAAAATGAGACCATCCTGCTTCAGATTCAAATAGGCACCATTCGATGCCGGAACCTTGTCTAAAATCATGTGATGTGTACAGTTTGCAGAGTTTACGCTTGGTGCATCCAATCTACACATTTGTCAAGTTATTTTATTCTGACATACATTGTTTCAATAATGGTTTAGGAATTTATGTTCTGCATATTAAAATATTTGCAACTTTAGAGATATAGAATATATTGTGTACCTGTTGGAAAATTTGGACCACTTCTTTGCAACATCCAAATATACTTGATAAGAAAACTAAAATCATACAAACTTTTATAGCGTATGAATTCTGAAACAAAAAAATATATAAAATAGAGTTATGAAGGCTATCAAAACAACACTTTAGCTTTTTGATCGTTTCCATTATTAAATATTTATTTTATTTTCTCCTGCTTCATTTCCATGTACTGTTATATTTGCTTTAAACAGAAATTTATGTCATATCGATATAAAGATAACACATACTCATTTCATAATGTCCTATTTAAGAGGTTCAAAAATCACCAAATGAATTCTAAAAGAATATGAATCTGTAGACTTATGTAAAACATTTTTTTACTGTGGCAAAATACACTAACATAAAATTGACCATTCTAAAAGTTTTACATTTTATATGTACATCTCAAGACGTATGAGTCTGTGGCATTAAGTACACGTACTGTGTTACACAGCCGTCACCACCATCTGTCATCATCCGGCTCTGCAACTTCTCATCACCCCAAACAGAAACCCTGTATCTGCTGAGAAACACCCCTCTTCCTAAAATCCCGGACAGCCACAAATCTGCTTTATCGTGGACCTAGGTTAAAGTAGTATACTTCAGCATTAAAGCTAGTATCTCATATATGTCAATTCCCTTTAAATTAATTTACAAACTCATTAACTGACCTATTTATTTATACTTCCTCTCATTTCACAAAAGATTTTAGGAGAGATTGATTATTATAAATGACTATACAATTCACATGTGAACAAAGTCTTGATATTTGAGATTTACTATGGGGTTAGTATTTCTAAGAAAAGAAACCATACTTGTGATAGTCTTTTATTTAAAAAACTTGAAATACGAAGACCAATCAAATACCTTGGTGTCTAATACTTCTGAATGATCACTAGTTTCATTGATGATTCCAGTTGAGTTGAAAGCCATACCTGGCTCTATGTTGACAACAAGAAAGGTCATAGGCAGGAGACCAAGACAGTAAGATCCTAGGTTCATAATATGGGCTCTAAACCCATAAGCCAACCTACAAAAATAAATCACAATTAATTTCAACAAAAAATATTTACTTAAGATAACATGTGGAAAAAGTAGTTACAATCTCTCTCAAAAATCTATTTGGTAAATTCACTGAACTTTCATTTTTAGGAAAGGAATCTCACTTAAAATATCTCATGAATTAATGGAAGAACAGAGACTTTAGCTCATAGTTTCTGACTTCCCCATTGACTGCTCTTTCCAAGTACCCCTCTCACTTGACTGTCAACTAAACTACAAGGCCAAGGAGTTCTTCTTCATGTCTTACATAAGGATTCCTATGTCCTAAATATTTAATGTCAAAAATAAACAACAGCATTTTTAATACCAAAACATTTGCCTTTGACACATTTTTTTTCTCAAAGTGTAAAACATTAAAATAATAAGGTCTAGAGGCATCTGAGTGGCTCAGTTAAGCGTCCAACTCTTGGTTTCAGCTCAGGTCATGATCTCATGGTTCATGGGTTTGAGCCCATGTAGGACTCTGGTCTGACTATGCGAACAGTGGACTGCCGCTGTCCCACACTTCTCTCTCTCAAAATTAACTTAAAAAAATCTAAAATACATTATTTAAAAGACTTTAAATAAACCTAATGGTGGCATTATTTAAAGGAAATAACTACTTGGAGCACCTGGGTGGCTCAGGTTTATTTAAGCATCTGACCACCGATTTTAGCTCAGGTCATGATCTCATGGTTCCTGGGTTCAAGCCCCACATCAGGCTCCATGCTGACAATACAGAGCTTGCTTGGAATTCTCTTTCTGCCCCCTCCCCAACTTGGCTCACTCTGTTTCTCTTTCAAAAACACATACATACGTACATACATACATGCATACATACATACTGCTTAATACCCACCATTTCATAAGTAAATATTCTTTACATACAGGATGGTTGAGAAGCTCTATGCGTTTATGTTGGACCATTGCCTGAGAAACAAGGGAAGATCAATAAAACTAAACCATTAAACTATTAAGTACAAACTAAGATTTTTGTTTGCTGGTTTTATAACTTTAATATTATAAAAGTAATGCTTTATAAAAATTTGAAAAATCAAAATTATATCAACGTGTTTTTAAAAAAGCTAGAGAGAACCATTTTATACAGATACACTTACTTGATTCATTTTGTTTCTTTCAATTTCTCACTAGTTTAGATAGAATAAGCACTTTAATCTTATAAAGTTACAACTGGAAAGGATATTAATAAGTAAGAGCCACACTCTTATTCTTTCCTTGAAGAAACTCAGGTTTATCTAGAGGGTTTTAAGTAGTAGAATACACATAGTCATTAAATTAGCTTGCGGATTATTTTCATAAATTATTGGGAACTACTAGTATCTATTTTAAATTAATTTTTAATTATTCAAGAAATACACAGAGGAAGTGATGTCAGCACGACGGTAGAACAGGAGGCCCCAGACCATCCTATGCCCATGGAGACAAGATACGTCAACTTAACAGCAATTCCTGGACCAACTGCCTTTGTGAGAAAAAAAAAAAACAGTTAAGAGGTTCCTGCACCCCAAGTGAACCTGTAGCCAAGAAGAACCACATCAAGACAGTAGAAAACTTCATGGCATTTTCTTGCCATGGCTCCTCTCCCAGCACAGCTTCCACCTAAAGAGGAAAGCAAGGTGTGGAATGTTCTAACTTTGCAGGGACCTGCCCAAGGCACTGGTTTCTGTCTTGCCTCAATCTAAGCGTTGACAGGGCCATCCAGTCTCTCAGACTTCTGTGCACAATAATTTCCTGTGGCAGACCAGCTCTCCTTCCAGAAGAACCATAATAAGGAGAGATTTGTTATGTTATTAAGGCATTATGCAATCATACCAAAAGCCATCCACTAAGTGAGGTGTATTTATTCAAACAAGCCTGTTTCATATAAATTATTCTGAGTCTATATGGTATAAAGCCTATTAGCCTATTTCCTTTTAGAAACTACAAATATTTTATTTCCTATTCTTATTCTGCTGGTGGAAATAATAAACTCTGGTAGAAGTATTGCCTATTCTTCAAATTACAATTTAAAAACCTCCACGTACATACACCAAAAGTCTCCCAAGTATAGCTATAGTATAGTTACTTTTAGGTCACTTGGCTATTGAGTCTGAACTATAATAACAACTGCAAAACATAACACACTTTAGCAGAGCTAAAATGCTTTGCATAGAGCCAATATGAGGGTTAGTTTCCACGGCCAACCTTGTGGGCATAAAATCCATATGACTCTGTATCCGCCCACTTCAGGTACTCAGTAAGTCTTCTAGAGATCATTTAAGGTGATGTTTGGTACCATGGTCTGTACCAAAGGCTTCCATATAGGGAAATAAATTTATTTAAAGTGAATGAAAATTCCCAATTGGTCTGGACAAGTGCTAATAGAACTTTCTGCAATGATGGAAAAGTCTACTATTCATGGTGTTCAGTGAGCACCCAAGGTACATTGTCTACTGAGCACTTAAAATGTGGCTACTGCAAATAAAGAAACATTTAATTTTACTTAATTTGAATTTTAAGTAGTCACATGTGGCTAGTGTTTACGTATTAGACAACACAGATCTAGACCCTAGACCGCAATTTGGAATCACCTTCAAATACGTTTTCTTCTGCTTGCACGGAGGGTTGGGCTGGCATTCCCACATGGCCCCAATCAGCTGACACTTAGTGCTCTCCTTTTGGAACAGGATCCCACTCATCAGTGGCCTCTTTCCTCTGCATTCATCTGAGTCTGAGAGCCCTGGTTTACACTGCAGTAGACCATGTGCTTGGCTTTCATTGTCGCATCTACTGGAAATGTAGGAGTCCACTCTGGAATAAGAGCTGGTTTGGTCTTAAGTCTCAAGGGCAATTTGGGTCCACACTGTGCAAGTTGGGCCTGCTTTCAGATTGGGATCGAAGAGCTTCTGAAAGGTCAGAGTTTACCATGGAGCCCAGTGGTTGGCTGAACTTAGAATCTATGACTGTAAAATGTTGCCCCTGCATTTTCCTGTGGCTTGCATGGAGGAAACTCTTAAATATATGTCTATATCTAGGTGGATGGAGGCGGGAAGTAAGCACTGATTGTCAGCCTATGTTGTCCATAGTTCATTGGATTTTAGAGGAAGCAGGTTTAACACCACCATTAAAACTAAAGGGATTAAGAGTGTAGAACTTTAAGGGGATTAAATTAAAGCAACTGTGGAAAATGACTGCTTTCTTTACTAAAAAATAAGGGGTTAGGACACATGGCAGAGAGAGACATCAAACTGTTCAAGTGGCATTCTCTCCAGGCCCCTACCTGGAAATATACCAAAACACAGAGCCCATGTAGAAACTACCTAGATAACGAAAGCACTGTACTTACGTTAAGGGTTGTAAGAGGCTCATATGTAACATTCTGTGCAAGTGTTGCTTTCATGGTAAATTCTAATGGACACTGAAGATATCTGAAATTATACTCGATCTATAGAAGACACATTTTTTAAAACATTAACAGTCTAGTATATACCCCAAAGTAGGTCTTGACAAATCAAATATGTAAGTCTACAATTCTTCTGAAAATTAAGTACTTCAAATAAAATGGAATCATTTTGTCTTAAAAAATTTAGATTATTTCATCTTAACTTCAAAATAAAATATCCTAAAAGCTGTTACTTAACCTTCTATATAACCCATAGCCATGGAAGAAGATGAATTCTCAAAAGCTCACTTAGATCTTTGGAATTTCATTCTTCAGGTTAGTACTACCCAAGAAAATACAAAAACTAGAAACAACCCTAAAAGCAGCTATTATAAACAATTAAAATATTGGGAGAAACTGGAGGGAAAATTGTCTTATAAGCATATGATGTGACAAATGAAGACAGTGATTACCATCTTCTGAGACTGTGGAACTCTAGTACCATTGGTTTTAATATTCATTAAATAATTAAAATAAACTTCAAATGACCATGATTAAATTAAACAAACTTACAGAATAGTCTGGGCAGGACTTGTCTCCTGTGGAGGGTATCATGCAGCAATCTAAAAGGACCTTTTAGAGAGAAAATATGGCTAAGGTACTGCTCGGAAGACTAAGAGATGAAATTTGATCCCGTGTCTAAAATTATACCCAAGATATTCCCCTTTCCCTTTCATTTATTTCTGGTACTTCAAAGATAAACTATAGTCCACATCATTCAGGAATAAAGTTTAAAATACAAAGTTTTCAACTACTACCACATGACTCAAATACTCAATGATTCTGAAAAATATGCCTAAGAATGAAATTGCATTTATTAAAATCCAAGTCAAAAATGTTAGTTTTGCCCAAGATTTGATGTCTTTCTGGCCTTCTAGAGAATATGCAGCTTATGAAGCACTCCTTCACCCCATCTAGATCACCGTCTTCCACCCCCTCATGCGTGCAGTATCGTGTTGGTTTCTGCCCTCACCTGCTGAACAATTCACTCAGAGCCGCATGAACAGCACAGTGGCAGACAGAGGTTAAATGGAGAAATACTGAAGGCCTTCTAGGTGCTTGAGAGAAGGAGAGGACACTTAGGGATTACAGCCACCTCTAGGACATGTAGGGACAGATATTTGTGTGGGGTCCCTGTAAACTACTGTAGTCACTCCCAATCTGTGTGTTGGCACCTTTCTGGTGGTCCAACTTCATTATCCCAGGGAATAAATACAGCCCAGTCAGGTTGTTCCCCTGGAGCAGGATCTGGACACAAAACCCCAAACAATTTCACCAGTGTGTCCCCCCACAACTCCTGGGGCATCTGGTCAACCCCACCTGCAAGAAACAAGGGTAGAGGACTGGACAGCACCCCTGAATGAGAGAACAAGGACCCAGGCCCCACAAGGAGGGCATGCTGTCCTGGATAGTCTCAAGCACCCAGAAGGGCTTAAAAAACTTCAGTCTCTGTTGGTGACCAGGCAGTGATACTCAGGATCATAAAAGGCACAAGAAATAAAGATAAAACTAGTCAGTAGCGCTGTGCAAGGCGGAACCAAAGCAGGTCTGAGACTGTGTGAGAGCATTGTGATAATCAGCATAAGCTCCAGAAGGGAAGACGGAAATGGGGAGGGACTAAGTAAATTATTCAAATGTGTGATATGAGCCTAAACTACAAGATCTTTCAGTTTCCCTATTTAAGGACAAATTCACAAAACTAACATACAAGGAAATTATAGAAAACAAACTAGAAAATATAGTGTAAAGAAGAAAAGAAAAACTAATCAGAATCCCACAATTGCAGTAATTCTTACTAACATTTTGGTATAATCTTAAATTCTTTTCCATGTTTTCCATATGTGAATATTTCTAACATACTTTTTACTATTCCTAATGCTACATAAAACATTACTATATATAATTATGTCTGTATCGCTGATCATTAGGACATATTCCAACCACTAGAATTACTAAGAAATTCTGAGATCATCTTCAATCCTGAATATTTATGTGCCATGTGATGAAATTTAAGTCCTGAAATGCTAATCTATGAACTGGACTGGCTCCAATTTCTATTGGATATTGTAAAGAAAAAAAATGAACATGAAGTACTTAGCACATGCTGAGTGATTACTGACAAATAAAAACAGTTAAGTGTGAGTAGCTGTGGAACTAACAACCAAACCAGCAGTATAAAAACAGTAGGTCGTACACAGTGTGCCAAGCACCCTCCTGAATACTTCATATATTTTGCCTCTACTTTTTGTAATCACTTTGTAAGATCAGTATCAGCACCACTTGTTTGGAGATAAGCAGAAAATGAAGTTCAGAGAGGAAATGACTCACCTAAAGCACAGAAAGGGGCAGACTCAGGACTAAATCCCAGGGTCATCAAGCTCCAAATCTGTTCCTATGCCCCCATTTTACTAGGTCTCATTGTCTCCTCTGGTATTTGGATATTATTTTTCCCTCTGAATGACATCAAAAGTCATCTTCTGTTGTGATTATTCTATATCTGTCCCAATCTTCAAAATCAGTGCTCAACAGTTCATGGGTGTTTCTCTGTGGAAAGTCCAGTCATGTACTGGGGGTATGTTCAATCCAGCACAGAGAAGCACACCTTGGAGGCCCACAGAGGCCAGGGAGGTGAATGGATGAACCGTGCCAGCCTTAAGAGCTCTTTTCCACTGTTTTTGAAATGTTGGCTCTCCTTGGGCTGGTGTCTGTCTTTACAGTTTGGGTAGAGGCATCTACAGAGAAATCTCTCTCAACCACAAGGAGGGCAACTGCACCAAAATGACAATACATGGAATGAACAGCAGGCAGCAGACTGGGTGTACGCAAGGAAGAAGTGGGTGCACCAAATGGGAGAGTGCTGGCCCATCTAAAGGAAGCGGCTGCTGCTTGCCCGGAGGTTTCTGCCTCACCAGATCTGGTTTTTACAGGAAGCCAGCTATCTGGATCCTTAAGAGAGGCATACTGGCTTCAAATGTGAACAACAGATGCAGATTTGAAACAATAACATACATGACCCCCAAAACCACCTGGAGGCTTACTCTACCAGCAACCACTGTTAGTAGTAGTCTCTGCTCTAGATTTGGATTATTTGAATAAAATAATGTTGACCACATATTCCTCTATTCCACATAAAAACTAACAGCATTCTCTGATCCAAGTAAAACACTTGTTGGCTAACTTCCCTGATCGATAGCCTATCGAAAACTAGAAACTTTACTTTAAAAATGAAAATTACAATTATTTACATTGTGATTACACCAGTAAATCCTCATATTATATGCCAAGCATATACCCAGAAGCAATTTTGTCAGGAGAGCTTACCTTCATGCATTCAGGGAGGTATTCTACCATTTCTATAACTGGACATTTATTGCTTGGAGAATGATGACTAAAAACCTTAAAGCATTCTTCCCATCTATAAAAAATAACAATGGTGATAGTAATAAAACAATCACAAATTTTTAAAAATAGTTTATTGTCAAATTGGTTTCCATATAACACCCAAGGCTCTTCCCCACAAGTACCCTCCTCCATTACCACCACCTCCTTTACGCCTCCCCCTCCCCCTTCAGCCCTTGGGTTCATTTTCAGTATTCAATAGTCTCTCAGGTTTTGCATTCTGGGTCACAAATCTTAATCCTTCTGTTCTACATAACAAAGCTGCCAAATGAAATTCAAGATTACACCTTTAGGAGAAACCTGAATTTGTTCCAGTGGAACCAAAATGTGAATCAAGATCAAACCATTAATAGGGTCCTTGTCCATTAATGGAAATCAGAAATGTGGGCAAATTCCAGGATGGCTGTTATAATCACTGTTCTCTTTCCTTAAATACCTTCTAAAAAAGGTAAGCTCTTACCTTCTTTTCCTCCTGAATTCATGAAACAGTATGAGCTGGTTGTGCTGGATAGAGACGATCACGTTCACATATATACAGTAGTAACACAGTACTGAACACATGATATTTAACATTTAACCCATGTATACAAGGTGTTGAATTAAACTACAAAATAACATGTGTCAAGTATGATAATTAGCATGGATTCTGCCAGGAGATTAGAGTCTGCTCCTTTCTTCCCTGCCCCTTGGTTGGATGCGATAAGAAGACGCTTATGATACCAAGGAGGAAACAAATCTCCGACAGGAAGTACAGAAAAGACCATTTACCTCCAAGATTCTATTTATGTCATAGAAGACTATTTCCAAAAAGTACCCAAACTTTCTGTTAACCCTATCAGTAAAATCCATCTAGAGTATCTGCTTAATCAGTAGAAAACTTCTGGTGGCACACTTGCACTGGCTAGAGTTTCAAAAGAATAATCCCTGGGGGATGGGGCGTGGATCTTGAGATTGCCCATGCTCAGAAACACAGGCTTGTTCTGTCTGGACTATGCAATGGTTCACCTCTGTGTCCAGGACTGGCTGATACTGGGCCCTTGAACACATCTGTCATTATATAGAAAAGTTTATGTACATAAACTAGGACAAACTACCCTCCAACTTCATCATTAAAACTCCTTAAAATAGGTTTAAAAACCCACAACCACAAAAGGACATGTGTTAAGGGAAATTCCAATCGATGGCCCTAGTAACAACATGGATATACCCTGGAGAGTATTTTCACTGACACCCAGTTTTCACATTCCTGTTGGCAAGAGAGTGTTGGGTGTATGCAGGCTGAGCAGGGAAGAGTGTGCTACAAAATGACCATGGTGTCAGACACTACCCATGCCTGAACCCCAGGAGTCTCTCCTGAGTGTTATGAAGGTGATCTATGCTCCCATGATTTAGAAATGGAAGCCAAAAACCAGAGAGGTTAAGTAACATGTCCGTTGTTACCCAAAGAGTACATTGAAAATTTTAGTTTTAACAACTGACGTGTAGGGAATGTTGAATAACAGCTGAAACTTACTCTTTTTCTGTTTCCTCTCAGGTTATCATCCCTAAATGACAGTGGGATAGACATACCTTTTGTTCTTGATGGCTGTAAGAACCACGTCCTTCCTCTTATTGTGAATTGCAACATGCAGAAAGGAGGCCTGCTGCTTGTTCAGGACAACGTCAGCATCGTAACTCAGAAGGAGTGCAACGGCTTTGGCATGGCCTTCCCTTGCAGCAAAGTGCAGTGCGGTGTTCTTTTAGAGAGAAAGGACACAGAAAATCCAGTGACAATGGCTAGTCATCCTTTGGCTATTTTACTGCTTTCATCTTGAACTGCTTAAATTATTAACAAACCCAGCTATTTAATACCAAAATACATAAAATTTAAAACCAGTGTTCAGAGGCGCCTGGGTGGCTCAATCAGTCATGATCTCACAGTTTGTGGGCCTGAGCCCCACATGGAGCTCCGTGCTGACAGCTAGCTCAGAGCCTGGAGCCTGCTTCGGATTCTGTATCTCCCTCTCTCTCTCTGACCATCCCCTGCTTGCACTGTCTCTCTCTCTCTCAAAAATAAATTTAAAAAATAAAAAAAAAACACCCAGTGTTCAGAATCAAACATCAGATAATGAGTTTATAGTTCAAACATGGTGTGTGTGTGTTTGTGTGTGTGTGTAATTCCAAGTGGTTTGTTATACTTTGTTTTTGTGTTCGGATGATTCCACAAGGACAAATGACAAACTTTCAGGGTAAAGATGTTGGAGTGAACACAGAATACTTTTAAGAGGTTTCTTAGTAGAGCAAGGATTTCTAGATGGTGGGTGTTTGTAGGCCTGTGAAATTTTTAAAAAATCAGAAATTGGTATAAGGTTGCCAATCTTTAATTAGCCACATAAAGACATTTTAAAAAGCAGTAATAACCTTCTATCTCTATTATTTCATCAAAGAATGTAAATTTTAATACTCACGCTCCATAAAAAGAGGAAGTACATAATAGCAGAATAAATGATAGTCCTTCGAATCAAATATACTTTGTTATATGAAAACCTACCCCTACCTCTTCATTTTTCTCAGCTCACCAGGGAGTAGTGAGAATTGCTTCATCAATCTCCATGGGCCTGTGGAGTCTGTGAGACTCTGGAGGTGTCCTCAACATGCACCCGCCTGTTGGCATTCTCCTTATTCTGTTCCCCTCTTCCTCATTCCTCACTCTCAGGGTCCGCAGAGTAAGAACCCAGTAAGAGAGTATGAATGCAGCAAGCAAGGAAATAAAGTGGATGGAAAGGAAGCTTTCTTGCAATTTTGGAAGTTTCTTCCATGCCAAGACTTCAGTGGGTAGATATGAAGAACACAGTACTTACCCCTTCTTCATCTAGTTGATCCGTGCACTTCATGTTAGTGTCAAGAATCACCTTCATGGTCTGAGTGTACCCCCCCAAAGAAGCATGATGCAGAGCAGTCCAGCCACTGTGGTCACTGTGAAAGAGTTAAGAAAGGTCTGTCATTCACTTCTCAGATGAATTGTGGGAAGTGATGCCACCCATTTGAAAGGGGAGTCTGATGATTACAAAAAATAAATGCGTATCTGAGTTCTAGTGACTAAATATCTCTTACATATTTCTTAAAAAGGAGCTAACTTCAAGCCTAATGGTCTTAAGTAATCTTCCAATGTGATTCACGTATTTTTTAATTTAGGAGATTAACATATAAAAGTATATAAACAAATCAAACATCTGGGAGTGGGTGAAACTTGAAAACATACATATTTTTTCAAGAGTATAATGTACATATACACACTATTTTATGTCTTTATTCTTTCATTCAATATTGTATCAAAAATTTTCCATAATGGTGACTGTTAGTCTTCATTGCCACTAATTATTGCTGCTGCTGCTGCTGTGGCTAATAATAATACAATACATGGCCTTAAAATGCTTAGCTTAGTGCTACTTCTGTTTTTAAGCGTTCAGGACTATAAAGATCATTCCTCTAGTGCTCTCAAAGATGCTTAATAATCACTTTGGCAAACGTCCTTTCTCACAGAAATTCAAGATGTAAATACAACGAAGGCTTGTCATTCTTCCAAATTAGAGATAGAAAAAGAAAGTGTGAGATCCTGACACAATTTAATTTCAGCCTATTGTAGGGTTCAAGGGCCACCTCACCATTTTAGTAATGAGGCACTTAAGCAACAAGTCTCTGGTCTGCATCCATTTGAGGTCCCCTGTGCGTGTCAGCTGCCTGGTGTCCCTTGAAGGCAAGAAGGCCCTGAACAGAGCATGGACTTCTCAGCTGCAGCCCTACTTTGCAGGACTGGCGCTCTGACACAGAAACGTGTTTTTGAACATTAGTCTAATGAGCTCTTTGCTTCCATGTTGGTAAAATTAGAAGATAGCTCACACTTCTAAAAACTTTTGCTTTTTACCAAGATGTCATTTAATAATGCTACCTTATTATGTTTATTTTAATTTGTTTTTGTTCTTTGTGTTAGACTTGTTTAAGTATAATGAAATTCAGGAATACTTCAGGTTTCGTGTTGTAGCATAAAGGGAGATTTTCATGTCTGTCATTCATCAGACAGAATGAAAAAGTCTTTGAATTTGTATGTGGTGTGTGTGTACATGTATCTACATAAAAGGATGGTAGCATGATGAAGGAAAATATGAAGAACTGTGTTTTAAATTACTCTACTCCAAGCTCCTTATACTGTGACCTCAAATGAGGTTTTCAGATCGATAAACCTTGATGTCAATCAGAAATAATACTGATGTCTCATTCAATATATGAAATCATGTACTTTCTGAAGATTAAGATGGACAAAAACACCTACCAAGATGGAAAGTTAGATGTAATTAAAAATAAAAGAGAAAATAAAATAGAAAACAGCCAGAAAATGGCTAGTTAAAAATAATAAATATTCTGGTCACATATCCTTACCTGAGAAATAATGCACCTTTCTTCAGAAGAAGCTGAACCACTTTATCATGCCCATTTTTTGCAGCCAGGTGCAGAGGTGTCATTCCATGGAGGTCACCTTCATTCAATAGCCTCGTATCATTCATATCTTGCAAAAGCCTCTGACAGGTGTTGATACGCCCGTAACTTGAAAATATTAGGTTTCATATTTTCAGAGCAAATATTAAGAAGAAAGAAGGTATGCTTATGTGTCGCATAAACGGACCCTTACCTGGCTGCAAAATGTAAGGGTGATTTCTTATCTTTGCTTTTGGAATTAATGGACACATTAAAGTCAAGGAGGTTATTCACAGAGACAGGAATCCCATGTCTACATGCATAATGCAGAGGAGTACACCCGTCATTGTCTTCATCCATTACCAGCTTTTTAATATGTTGCATCTATGGAAAAAATTAATATTCTGAATATAGCTGTTCTCAAGCTCATATAGTATTTTTTAAACTATCTTGTAGGACAGTATTTTCCAACAATATGTGTACCTTGAGGGCAAAAGTATAAATAACTTAATGGTCCTAGAGGAAAACACATTTGGATGGTGAGGCATGCTCTGTCTGCCTGGAATGTATACTGCCGTTTTAAAGGCTCTGCGAAGTCCTAACAAGTGCACTTAACGTATTCAACCCAGCACTGCTACAGGCCACCCTCTTTAGCCCTCTGTTCACTCATTTCTCCCAAATAACAGTTAAGAACTTAATGCTAATGTGTTCTATTAGACAAAAGGGATGAGATGTTAAAAATTGGTTCACTTTAGGGGAGCGTGGGTGGCTCAGTCAGTTAAGCATCTGACTTTGGCTCAGGTCATGATCTCATGGTTCGTGAGTTTGAGCCCCATGTCAGGCTCTGTGCTGACAGCTTAGAGCCTGGAGCCTGCTTTGGATTCTGTCTGTGTCTCCCTCTGCCCTTCTCCGACTCGTGCTCTGTGTGTGTCTTTCAAAACAAGGAATTCACAATAAGATTATTAAAACTTGAGGTTTACTTTATTTTTATATGAATATAAGTTAAAAATGAATAAAAAATGAACATTTAGTCTGATCAATAAACATTTTTATTTTTTTAAATATAAGGATTTTTTTTATTCTTGATTAAAGGCTTTGACAATGTTAAAATCTATTTATTACAAAAATATGGTGAACTTTAGATACACCTATTAGTGACATGATAAGTATAAGCTGGTGGAAATATGGAGATAATGTTTCAACCTGTGAAGTCAAATATGTTGAATAGTTTTTCTTTTCTTTTCTTTTAATACTATTTTGAGAGAGAGTGAGCAAGCATAAATGGGGAGGGGCAGAGAGAGAGGGGGGAGAGAAAGGATCCTAGGCAGGCTTCGCTTTGCCAGCACAAAGCCCCAGGCAGGACTAGATTCCAGAAACCCTGAGATCATGATCTGAACCAAAATCAAGAGTTGGATGCTTAAGTGACTGAGCCACCCAAGCACTCTGAATAGTTTTTCTTAACTGATGACGAAGAACATGAGAATTCACTCATATACTTGCCTTTTCCTCTGATATGCAATTTGTAACGGTTAAAAGACTGCTGAAAAGCTGAATCATAGACAGGGACACAGGGAGGGGCCTGCGTGGCTCGGTCAGGTAAGCGTCCAAATCTTGACTTTGGCTCAGGGCATGACTTCATGGTTCATGGGTTAGAGACCCACATCCGGGCTCCATGCTGATGGTGAGGAGCCTGCTGGGGTCTCCTCTCTCTCTCAAAATAAATAAACTTAAAAACCAAATAGATGGGGTATATGGAAACCTCTAGAACTTGAAAAATTCAATCCTAGTGAAATATATTATCATAATCATTACTGTGTTGTAAAAAATATTCAAATATGGAGTTTTTATTTCAAAATAACTTAAATTCCAGAATCAGACTTCATAATAATAAAAACCATAAGAAGCAAAATCATTTTACCCAACTCAGTTTAGGAAAGTTCACATTTTTATCTATTACCTGAACCCAACTTGGTTTATGTAAATCCACATATATAGCTATTACCTGCATAAATTTAGGTTGCAGATTTTTTAATCCATGAGGTTGCTGTACAGTCAAATGCAAAAAATTACGTCCAAGATGGTCTTTTATGTCTACACGGGCACCTAAAAAAAAACAGTATAACTTCTACTCATTTATTTAAAGCATGACCTATGGTGGATTTTCAATTTAAGGAAATAAAAGACTTTTTATTAAAAACTTGGCCACCTTTAACTTACGGGAAACATTATTTATAAAAAAAAAAAACTGTATTTAAAATGGTTTTGCCATACTGTGTATGTGTGTGCAGGGGGGCTAGAGAATATATGATTTGTTGCATTAATTAATGTATCACCTTTTAAAGCATCAACTATAAAGACGGGGAGATCAGACAGCAAGAAAAGAAGGGACAGTAGTTCTCTTCTTTGTTATCTTTACGTCAGGTTAGTGCCTACACTGGGGACCGCTGCAGGACTTACATCCCAGGATGAATCATTGAGAGAATGTAGGTAAAATGCTCAACAGCATGCATGCAACATGAATGTTCCCTATGATTGTTTCAAAGTTATCCTTTTAAGTATCACTTGCTTCCTGAACTGAAAACTTTTCTAGACAGGGAAGTATTATATTTATCTTTGTATTCACAGCACTTGGCCCAATGCCTGCCACATGATAAATGGTTAACAAATGTTTAATATCACATTGAGTAACAGTTGTAAAGTTTGGCATGGTCGTTCATGGTACCTTTAAACAGTAGCAAATTTACAATATTCCAAGATGCAGAAGCAGTTGCTAATATAAGTGGAGAACGTCCTTCCGAGTCAGTGCTATTGATATCTGCTCCCTAAAAGAGTTTATGAACAAATTAGCTTACAAATTGCAAATGATGTTAGTTCATTAATATAAAGAGTCCATATATGGCTAGCATTCAAGCATATGACTAACTACAGAACTACCTAAAATTTCCCTGTAATTCATATGTTGTAACATGATGATGTTAAAGTCATTAAAATGATGTTAATTCATTAAAATAAAGTGTCCATATATGACTAGCATTTAAGCATATGACTCACGATAGAACTACGTAACATTTCCCTATAACCCATATGTTGTAGTATAAGAAATCAAGGCATTCTTTTATAATTTCAAAAAATTATCCTCACATGTTAACCTTTTGACTGACATCTGGCAACAGATCAATGTTATCACCTAAATCATAAAACTAAAATCCTCTGAGCTAGAGTTTAGTTCTCAATGTAAGAAAAGACTTTTAAATATCCATGATAGAGGCACCTGGGTGGTTTAGTCAGTTAAGTGTAGAAATTCGTCCCACCATGGGTGTTGGGTTTGAGCCCCACATCAGGTTCTGTGCTGAAAGCTCAGAGCCTGGAGTCTGCTTCAGATTCTGTGATCCCCCTTTCTCTGCCCCTCCCTTGCTCACACTTTGTCTCTCTTAAAAATAAACATTAATAAAATATTTTTTAGAGGCACCTGAGTGGCTCAGTCGGTTAGGCGTCTGGCTTTGCCTCAGGTCATGATCTCTCGGTTCCTGGGTTTGAGCCCCACATCAGGCTCTATGCTGACAGCTAGCTCAGAGCCTGCAGCCTGCTTCAGATTCTGTATCTCTCTCTCTCTCTGACCCTCCCCTGAGCACACTGTCTCTGTCTTTCAAAAAATAAATAAAAACCATCAAAAGAAATTAAAATTTTTTTAAATATCCATGATAAAAACATCCATATTTATTTGATTGTGTTATTGAAAACATTCACAAGAATGAATGAAAACATTCACAAGAAATAGTTCAGTTTAAAAAACATCTAAATCTAAAATAGATGAACTTAAATAACTGAAGTAGTTCAGATCCTAAAGTAAAATTTTACTCAAATATCTGATAAAATGTATAAAAATCATATCATATAGATTTTTAAATTACTAAGTCAGTCTTTATGATTATGTGTTATGTTAAAAATATTTTACAAGGCCAGAAACAAAAGCTTAAAAAATTCATGGAAAGAATTCTGTATCTTGGACAGGGATAAAATAGCTTAAACTCTGACTCTATATTTCCATGTTCTTTAGACCCAGAGGATAGAGATTAAGGCAGCACCAGGATGCCCTTTGAAAGCCTGACACTGGCTAGCGAGGCTCTGTCCCGGTCCTCCTGCCGGGCCAACACAGCTGCATTTGCAGGAGACCAGGCATGACAAAACTATGGCATACAGTCAGTCTTTCCAGGATTCCTCTATGCAAATATCACAACTTCAATAGTTGCTATTGACTACCAACGCCTGAGGAACATGACAAACAGAACCACATTCATTGCTGATATGGTGGGGCTTAAATACATACATCACACAGTCATCTGTGTAAATGACTTATTAAATTTTAACTCAAAAGTCAACTGAGTCCACCTCTTAGAATGAAAAAGATTGTGTGCATTCAGTTGTAACATACTTTGGACAACATTTGTTAGTTTCTCAGTTTTTCATTGTTTTTTTTTTTAATTTACTTTTGAGAGACCTAGAGAGAGAGAGAGAGAGAGAGAGAGAGAGAGTGAGCGAGAGAGCGAGAGAGAGAGCGAGAGCGAGCGAGCAAGCAGGAGAGATGCAGAGAAAGAGGGAAACAGAATCTGAAGCAGGTCACAGCACAGAGCCTGACGCAGGACTTGAACCCACGAACTGTGAGATCATGACCTGAGCTGAAGTCAGACGCTTAACCTACTGAGCCACCCAGGTGCCCCTTTCATTGTTTGACAGAGGCCACTGAGGTGGAAGCTGACAGAGAATGTGGACAGTGACGGCACCGCCTGTCCTGCCTTCCTCTCCAAGCTGTTTGCGGAGAAGAGCGCGCAGAGGTGCGAGGCCCAGCCCTCCTCTAGGACAGCTCCGCAGAACCGCGCTTGCCAGGTCCCACCAACTCCCAACCCCGAAAACACCGATACGGGTCTCAAAAGTAGACTGTGGTACTTCTGACCAACTTCATGGTAATGAAGTCGGCCGTTGTATTCATGTATATTCATATACAAAATACTCTTATTTATAAGTGTGCCAGTCATCTTCTTACAAAGTTTTTGCTGATAAGCAACAAATTAAAATTTGGCTTATTTTTGAAAGTCTATTATTTAATGATCTGATTTTCCAACTGTAAATAGTAATAAAAAACTGTCCATGGAATACTTACCACTGAAATTAAGTAGTCTGCTAGTTCATGATGATCAAATAATGAGGCTCTGCAAAAAGAGAATAAGCATATTAAAGTACTAGTGATATATAAAATAAAGCTACTACACTATACTCAAAAAGATTAAATTATCACTTAACATAATACAAGGCTAGAAAATCAATAGCCTTTCAAATTTCATAGCTGATTGTGATTAGGGTAATATTTTCAAAGTAATTGAGTAAATTCAAATACATCACAAAATTTCTTCCTCATCTTTTAGTTAAGTGACTGTTTCCTTATAAAATCACATGAAGATATGGGGAGCCTGGGTGGCGCTGTCGGTTAAGTAGCTGACTTCAGCTCAGGTGATGATTGTACAATGAGTTCAAGCCCTGCATCGGGCTCTGTGCTGACAGTTCAGTCTGGAGTCTGCTTCAGATTCTGTGACTCCCTCTCTCTCTCTGCCTTCCCTGCTTGCTCTCTTTCTCTCTCTCTCAAAAATAATAAACATTAAAAAATTTTTAAGAAACCATCATGAAGATGTGAAGTGAGTAGTAACATCTGCCCTAAGAGCTTAAAGTAAAAGACAAAGAACTGGCTATTACCTCTGTGATCACGGGGAAAGAAAAAGTTGCATGCAAGGTGCAAATTCATCTGCAGTGTTCAAAATGCCCTCCTTTCACCAAAGTTAACAAGCCAGCATTAGCCTTCCTAAGGTCTTATGAAGTCAAAACAAATTATGGGGGGAATTGAAGTCACTGTGGTATTATCTCACAGCCAGTCACAAAGTAACATTTATAAAGCAAGTTTTCAATCTATATTAAAGTGTCTCCATAGCAAATATTAATGCTAATGATTGAAAACTTATGTTTCATATTAAAATATAATTTCTTTGTCCCTGTTTAAGATTATCTCAGCTATTTTTAATACATAAGTTTCAGAATCCACTTGTCAGTTTTCACCCCAAATCCACAAGAGGTTGTATTACATTCAAATTACATTCAACATGTTTAGTAATTGAAGGGAAATGAATCATAACATTATGGGCCCTGTTTGACTTGTTCTTATATCTCCCTAGTCTAGAGCTTTGCTACTCAAAGTGTGGGCTTGCAGACCAGAACTGGCACCACTGGGGAGTTCATTAAAAATGCAAATTCTCAGTAGATGTTAGCATCAAGGGTTGCCAAATGTGACATAGCCAGGTAGGGCCGGCACCCCATTCCCTTTACTCCAAAGCTTATTGTTTCAGCCACAGCAATGTACTGAGGTCTTTGCACTATGGTTTAAGAAAAAAAAAGAATTCTAGCCCAAAGAGCAATCTTTAAAAAAATTTTTTTAATATTTTATTTATTTTTGAGAGAGACAAAGACAGCATGAGCAGAGGAGGGTCAGAGAGAGGGGGAGGCACAGAATCAGAAGACAAGCACCAAGCTCTGAGCCCATTGTAGCACAGAGCCCAACACGGGGCTCGAACCCACGAACTGTGAGATCACGACTTGAGCTGAAGCTGGACGTTTAACTGACTGAGCCACCCATGCACCCCAAGCAAACTTTCTTTTGAAGCTCAAGATAAACTGCCATTAGGCCATAAGGAGGATGTTTATTCTAGGATTAGAAATCAGTATTCGGTTAATCAGAATTGGACTGAATTGGTCCAGGAAATCTACAGCCAATCCAAGTTGAATATGTCCAACTAGAGTAGTCACCAGGCTAAGGACACTTATGGGTTAGGTAAATGGATTTTTTCCTAATTCCCTTTTATGCATACTTATACATTAAAGCTGTGATCCACATGCACACATTTTAACTATATCCAGATCACTGGGGTTCTAAATTGGATAAAACCTGGAAAGAGTTACAGAGCTTTAAAAAGTTCCTAAGACCTTCCCAAAGAATCTGAGGTGCCTGGGACATGAACTGGCATGAGGACTTTACAAACTACCCCCATGATTCTAATGTGCAGCAATGTGGACTCTGCAGTGTGGAGGTCAGTCTACCTTTTATTTTTGTTCTGATTAGCCATTTTCTTATCACCAATCTTTTATTCCAACTGTCAATTTGTTTTTGATAGTCTTTTATCTTAATCTTAAATTTTTTTTTATGTTTTATTTATTTTTGATACAGAGAGAGACAGAGCATGAGAGGGGAAGGGGCAGAGAGAGAAGGAGACACAGAACCGGAAGCAGGCTCCAGGCTCTGAGCTAGCCATCAGCACAGAGCCTGACGCGGGGCTCGAACCCACGAACGTGAGATCTGACCTGAGCTGAAGTCGGAGGCTTAACCGACTGAGCCACCCAGGCGCCCCACGTTATCTTAATCTTATTTTCACATAATTAACTATTCCTTCAAATTTCTGAACGTCTTAAATAGGCTTATTTTAAAATTATTTTCAGATTTTGGCAAGGCTTTTAAAAAGGGCCTGAGGCCCCTCGACAGAATTTTTCTCATTGTGATTGCTGCCTACAGAAGACCGTGAGACCCTAAGGGTGGCTGCAACAGTTTGCATTTCCACCAACAGTGCAAGAGGGTTTGAAATAGTAATTCTTCTGAGTGAACTTAATTTGAATCTGATAATCTTGGAGAGGCAAGATGGTGGAGAAGTAGGGAGCTCTGTACTTTTTGCCTGCCCACATCTCTCAAACCAAGACGATTGAAGCCATAAGAAAAGAGATCTGCAAGAGTCTGGGAGAAAAAGAGACAGAGCCCGCTAAGAAGACAGCCTCATAGGGCTACCTCAAGTAACAAGCCAAAGTACACAAGGTGGAGATCCCAAATAGCAATATGATTAGGGAATAAAATAACCAAAGGTACAAGAGAGACCAAGGGACACCATTAACAGAACACCTCCTGAATGGACAGGCCCTGAGCAATCAATGAGCCTCCTTTAATATAGCAATACTCACAAGTGCAGAGTGCATAACAAGCTTTTAAAACTGACAAGAGACAGAAAGCTAGGAAAAATGATGAAACGGAAGAACTCTCCACTAAGGAAATTCAAGGAGGAAGTCACAGCTACAGAACTACTCAAAACAGATATAAGCAACATAACTGAGCAAGAATTTAAAACAACTGTCATAAAGTTAATTACTGGGCTTGAAAAAAGCATGGAAGGCATCAGAGAAACTATTGCTACAAAGACTAGTAACCTTAAAAATAGTTGCGATTAATTAAAAAATGCTATAAATGAGGTGTGTAATAAAATGAAGGTGGCCAGTGCAGAGATTGAAGAGGCAAAGAGGAGGATATGTGAATTAGAAGACATAATTATAGAAAAAGAGGAAGCTGATGGGGTGCCTTGGTGGCTCATTCAGTTAAGCATCCAACTTTGGCTCAGGTTATGATCTCGCAGTTCCTCGGTTCAAGCCCTGCATCAGGCTCTGTGATGACAGCTAGCTCTAAGCCTGGAGCTTGTCTTCAGATTCTGTGTATCCCTCTCTATCTGACCCTCCCCTGCTCATGCTGTCTCTCTCTCTCTCAAAAATAAATAAAACATTAAAAAAAAAAAAAAAGAAAAGAAGGAAGCAGAGAAAATGACAAACTGCTCCAGAAGCACAAAAGGAGAATTCAAGAACTGAGTGATAGAATCAAATGGAACAATATCTGTATCATAAGAATTCCTGAAGAAGAAGAAAGAGAGAAAGGTGCTGAAGGGGTACTTGAACAAATAGTAGCCAAGAACTTCCCCAATCTGGGGAGGGAAACAGACATTGAAATCCAAGAGGCACAGAGAACTCCACTCAGATGTAACTTGAATCAATCCTCTGCATGACATATAGTGAAATTCTGAAAGCAGCTAGAAATAAAAGCGCCCCAAAATACAAAGGGAAGCCTATCAGAGTAGTTACAGACCTATCTACTGAAACTTGGCAGGCCAAAAAGGGATGGCAGGAAATATTCAATATGATGAACAGGAAAAATATGCAGTCAAGAATCCTTTATCCAGCAAGCCTGTCATTCAAAATAGAAGGAGAGATAAAGGTTTTCCCAAACAAACAAAAATTGAAAGAATTCATTCCCACTAAATCAGCCCTACAAGAAATCCTAAGAAGGACTTTATGCGGGAAATGTTGCAAGGAATATAAGGTACCAGAAACGCCATTACAAGCATACACCCTACAGAGAACACAATGACTCTAAACTCATATTTTTCAATAATAACACTGAATGTAAATGGACTAAATATTCCAATCAAAAGACACAGGGTAGCAGAATGGATAAAAGAACAAAAGCCATCTATTTGCTGTCTACAAGAGACTCATTTTAGACCTGAAGACACCTTCAGATTGAATGTAAGGGCATGGAGAAATATCTATCATGCAACTGGAAGTCAAAAGAAAGCCGGAGTAGCCATACTTATATCAGACAAACTGGACTTTAAAGTAAAGGCAGTAACAAAAGATGAAGAAGGACATATAATAATTCCAGGGTCTCTGCATCAGGAAGAACTAACAATTATAAATATCTACACACTGAATTCGGGAACACCCAAAAACATAAAACAGTTAATCACAAACAGAAACAACTTATTGATAAGAATGTGCTAATTGCAGGGGATTTTAATAATCCACTTACAGCAATCGACAGATCAACTAGTCAGAAAATCACTAAGGAAATAATAGACCTGAACGACACATTAGAACAGATGGATTTGACAGATATATTTAGAACTCTACATCCTGAGGCTAGGGAATTGACTTTCTTCTTGAGTGTGCATGTACATTCTCCAAGATAGATCACATACTGGGGCATGAGGCAGCTCTCAATAAATATAAAAGAATTGAAATTGTACCATACACACTTTCAGATCACAATGCTATGAAACTTGAAATCAAGCACAGGAAAGTCTGGAAAACCTCCAAAAACATGGAGGTTAAAGACCACCTACTAAAGAATGACTGGACCAGTCAGGCAATTAGAGAAGAAATTAAAAAATATATGGAAACAAATGAAAATGAAAATACAACAATTCAAACTCTCTGGGACACAGCACAGTCAGTCCTAAGAGGAAAGTATATTACAATCCAGGCCTATTTCAAGAAACTAGTGAAAAGTACAAATTCAAAATCTAACAATACACCCAAAGGAACTAGAAGGGGAGCAGCAAGAGCAACCAAAACCCAGCAGCAGAAGAGAAGTAATAAATATCAGGGAAGAAATAAATAATATAGAATAAAAAAAACAGTTGAGCAGATCAATGAAACCAAGAGTTGCTTTTTTGAAAAATAAACAAAATTGATAAACCTCTAGCCAGGCTTCTCAAAAAGAAAAGAGCACTGAAATAGATAAAATCACGAATGAAAACAGATGTATTACAACCAATCCCTCAGAAATACAAGCAATCATCAGGAAATACCATGAAAAGATTTACACCAAACTGGACAGTCTACAAGAAATGGACAAATTCCTAAACACACATGCACTACCAAAATTCAAACGGGAAGAGGTAGAAAAATCTGAACAGACCCACAACCAGTGAAGAAATTGAATCAGTTATAAAAAATCTCCCAACAAATAAGAACCCAGTGCCAGATGGTTTCACTGGGTTTCACCAGACATTTAAAGCAGAGTTAATATCCTTTGTTCTCAAGCTATTCCAAAAAATGGAAATTGAAGGAAAACTTCCAGACTCTTTCTATGAAGACAGCACCATTTTGATACCCAAACTGGACAGAGACTCAGCAAAAAAAGAGAACTACAAGCCAATATCCTTGGTGAATACAGATGCAAAAATACTCAACAAGATACCAGCAAATCAAATTCAACAACATATAAAAAGAATTATACACCATGATCAAGTGAGATTCATTCCAGGGTTAAAGGGTTGGTTCAATATTCACAAATCAATCAATGTGATACATCACGTTAACAAAAGAAAAGATAAAAACCATATGATCCTGTCGATAGATGCAGAAAAAGCATTTGACAAAAATATAGCATCCTTTCTTAATAAAAACCCCTGAGAAAGTCAGGATAGAAGGAACTTACTTAAACAACATAAAAGCCATTTATGAAAAGCCCACAGCTAATGTCATCCTCAATGGGAAAAAACTGAGAGCTTTCCCCCTGAGATCAGGAACACGACAGGGATGTCCAATGACCATTCTCACCACTGTTGTTTAACATAGTGCTAGAAGTCATAGCATCAGCAATCAGACAACAAAAGGAAATAAAAGGCATCAGAATTGGGAAAAATAAAGTCAAACTTTTACTTTTCACAGATGACATGATACTCTACATGGAAAACCTGATCGACTCCACCAGAAGCCTTCTAGAACTGATCAATGAATTCAGTAATGTTGCAGGGTACAAAATCAATGTACAGAAATTGGTTGCATTCTTATGCAATGAAGCAATGGAAAGAGAAATCAAGAAACTGATCCCATTCACAATTGCATGAAAAATCATAAAATACTTAGGAATAAACCTAACCAAAGATGTAAAAGATCTGTATGATGAAAACTATAGAAAACTTGCGAAGGAAATTGAAGAAAACACAAAGAAATGGAAAAACATTCCATGTTCATGGATCAGAAGAATAAATATTGTTAAAATGTCAATACTACTGAAAGCAATCTACACATTCAATGCAATCCCAATAAAAATTGCACCAGCATTCTTCTCAAAGCTAGAACAAACTATCCTAAAATTTGTATGGAACCACAAAAGACCTCAAGTAGCCAAAGTAATATTGAAGAAGAAAATCAAAAACAGGAGGCATCACAATCCCAGACTTTAGCCTCTACTACAAAGCTGTCATCATCAAGACAGGATGGTATTGGCACAAAAACAGACACATAGACCAATGGAATAGAATAGACCACACAGAATTAGATCCACAATGTATGACCATTTAATCTTTGACAAAGCAGGGAAGAGTATCCAATGGAAAAAAGACTGCCTCTTTAAAAGATGGTATTGGGAGAACTGGACAGCAACATGCGGAAGAATGAAAATAGAGCACTCTCTTACACCATACACAAAAATAATCTCAAAATAGATGAAGGACCTGAATGTGCGACAGGAAACCATCAAAACCCTTGAGGAGAAAGTAGGAAACAACCTCCTTGACCTCAACTGCAGCAATTTCCTACTCGACACATCCCCAAAGGCAAGGGAAATGAAAGCAAAAATGAACTATTGGGACCTCATCAAGATAAAAAGATTTGGTACTGCAAAGGAAACAATCAAGAAAACTAATAGGCAGTCGACACAATGGAGAAAAGATAGTTGCAAATGACATATCAGATAAAGGGCTAGTATCCAAAATCTATAAGGAACTCACCAAACTCCACACCCAAAAAATGAATAATTCAGTGAAGAAATGGGCAGAAGACATGAACAAACACTTCTCCCAAGAGGACATCCAGATGGCCTACAGGCACATGAAACAATGCTCATCATCATCATCATCATCAGGGAAATACAAATCAAAACCACATTGAGATACCACCTAGCCAATCAGGGTGGCTAAAATGAACAAATCAGGAGACTCTAGATGCTGGCGAGGATGTGGAGAAATGGGCACCTCCCTACACTGTTGGTGGGAATGTAAACTGGTGCTGCTACTCTGGAAAATAGTATGGAGGTTCCTCAAAAAACTATCCATAGAACTCCCCTCTGAGCCAGCAATAGCACTGCTAGGGATTTACCCAAGGGATATAGAAGTGCTGATGCATAGGAGCACATGTACTCCAATGTTCATAGCAGCACTTTCAACAATAGCCTAATCATGGACACAGTCTAAATGTCCATCAACTGACAAATGGATCAAGAAAATATGGTTGATATATACAATGGAATATAACATGGCATTGAGAAAGAATGAAACATGGCCATTTGTAGCAACGTGGATGGAACTCGAGGGTGTCATGCTAAGTGAAATAAGTCAGACAGAGAAGGATAGATACCGTATGTTTTCACTCATAAGTGTAGCAGGAGAAACATAACAGAGGACCATGGGGGAGGATAAAGGGAAAAATAGTTGGGGAGACGGAGGGAGGCAAACCATGAGAGACTCTTGAATACTGAGAACAAACTGAGGGCTGATGGGGGAGGAGGTGTGGGGGAAAAGGGTGATGGCCATGAAGGAGGACCCTTGTTGGGATGAGCACTGGGTGTTATATGGAAACCAACTTGACAATAAACTATAAAAGATAAAAATTAAATTATTTTCGGTTTGCTCTATTATTTCTATTTCCTTGGAAGCAAATTACTCTTTTGTTCATTCTGCTGTCCTCTACAAATTTTCCTCTATGCTATGAAATTTCACTCTGCAAACTCATCCTAAGTGGGAGGTTCTCTCTATTCACACATAGCTCACTGTGGCTTGTGCTTTTACTAACGTGTAATTTTGCCCCCGCTCCAACCCCTCTAGCTGAGAACTAGAACTTCCATTGGTAGCCAGGCTTTCTTTTTCCCTGAGGGATACTGTGCAGTTCCTGGTACAGTTACTTACTGGATATACTCAGCTCTTTTCTGCCATTCAGGGCTTCCAGAATGCTCACAGCTGTGTGCGTGAGAGAGAGAGGAAGAGACAGAAAGAGAGACAGAGGGAAGACTCATCTTGCTACCTCTTTCACTCACACAGGAAGCACTTAATCCTTGTCTTCCAAAAGGAACTGAACTCAATCCACACTGCCTGTTTCCTTTCCTCACGTCTAGTAAGCCTACAGTTTCAGATGCTTTTTTTTTTTTCTCTCTCTCTCTCTGATGTGTATTTCTGCTAAACTTCAAAAAATATATTTAACTTGTTTGGTACTTGGTGACTATTTTCTAAAACTGTATGCTTTGAAACATTTATAATTGTGAGGGTTAGTGGAAAGGCAAATGTGGTGAGAAAAGTGGAACATCCCTACGTACCTGCTCCATTATCTCCAATAAAAATGAGAAGACACATATGAGGAAGTAAAACAGCTTAGAAAAAGGCTTAGGAAGGGCATGCATGTTGATCTCCTGAGCATACATGGAGTTAATCTTGAGCCTATATCCACTGGCCTGAGAAGTGATCCAGAACATGCCACTGGAAATTTTATTTCATGAAAATCTATTTAACAATCTGATTGTAGAGGAAGACAGAAATTCCAGTTGAAACACAGAATATTTATCTTTGTTATTTTCTTTTGAACTATAGAATCTCTGCTACTATAAGCACTCACTTTTCCCTGCAGGGTATAATTTAATACATGAAGACTAAAAATGTGTACACACAATATTAGGTAGGAAACTTGCCTGTGAAGGAGTGTCTCCTGGTTTCCATCCACCGCATTGATGATATCATTGCTACCAGAATAGGAAGATATCATCAATTTAATAATCTCTGTGGCTCCCTGGGTGGCAGCAAAATGAAGGGGTGTGCACTTCCCATTCTGCAAAGAGGTTTTATACCAGATTCAGTATTCAAGTCAAAAATTAAGGATACAACCTAAATTCAGCTCTGAGTTTTTTAATTCCCGGGTCAACAAAATCAAGCATCAATATAAGAATCATGGCTGGCAGTTTTGCTTCCATGAAATCTGAAAACTCCGGACAACTCAGTATCTCTACTGTTATTATCAGTATTGTTATCTGTACTGTATTTGTATTTGCAATTATTTTCGGTAGCTTGTAAGATTCTTTAGCTAGGCTGAAATTTGGGATATTCTCTTATTCTGCATCTACATGAGTAGCAAAAAATAACACCTACTTCAATCTAAGTTAACTGTAAAAGAGCTATAAAGCATTTTGGAAACTAATTTATGACAATTCTAAATAAAAGCAGCATAGAATATGAACAATTACTTCCATCAGTTCCAACTGGGCTCCATTGTCCAAGCACATTTTAATCATTTCCAAGTCACCACTCTGCACCGCCATGTGGAGGGGACTAGATTTCCCATTATTCACAAAGTTAATATGAGACTCTCTGCTATATCCACGTTCCTCACCTTTAGAAGAAAGTAGAATTCAAGAGAACAAATGTTATAAACAAATAAGAGGAGTTTTAGAAAAAAAAGGATATTTAGATTTACATAGAAGCCTGTGTATAAACCCTATTAAATATTTTTCACATTAACAGCACCCACCAGAACAGGATTCTTTACAGTATATAATGTATGAAAGCCTCTACTCACCAAAATTTAATATTATTTCCATGCATTTTTTGGCACCTGAGAATGCAGCTTGATGAATAGGAAAACATCCCCATTTATTTGCCTTACATGGTTCAGCTCCTTTATTTAACTAGAGTAAAAGAAAGAATTAAAAAAAAAAAAGTCAAAGGACACAAGTTAAACCCCAAATCACAAGGACAGCCAAGAACTAAATGCCTCTCTCAGACCATTTCATTATTCTGTTCCTAGGTAACTCTACATAGAATTCATAGGATATGAAATACAGGCAAGAAAGGAATTTAGGAACTAGGCTAGGATTGTGAACTAGAGACACTTTATATTTTCCAAAGATGAAGTAACAGCATGGACATAAGCATATCAATCTTGATACTCCAAACTAAAGTTAACACATTTTTCAATGGAATTAATGAAATGTTTAAAACATTACCATGACTTCTAGATCCATGCTCGATTCTTTATGTTAATAAAGTGATAACATTCCCCAGATTCTTTCATTTATGTAAAATTTATAAGTAGTAAGACCAGCAGTCTTGTTAAACTATGAAAATCAAATATCTTCATTAAAGGAAATTCTCCACTAAGAGGATGGTAGAAGAACCGACTCTAATGTTACCTTGATCTAAGTCCATCATTTTCAACTATCATTTTTGAATACACCATTGAACTTCAGTTTTAAGTGCCTTTTATTTTCACAAGGAAAATTTATTTCAAAAGGAAAAAATTTGAAAGAGCAGAATAGTGTGAAGAAGCAAATATTACCTATAAACTCACCTTCAAGGGACAGTGTTGGTTTACATTTTAAGAGACAATATTTGTCTTATTTCTTTGCAAAAGTAATTATGTGTATATGGTGTAATCACACTGTTTAAAAAGATTTTACTTAATGGCATTCTTTAAAACTATAATTCTATTAAGTACATATTCCATTTTTGGATACACAAAAGTTTATACAATAAATCTCTATTACTGAACTATTTTTTTTCCATTTTCTCCCTCTGATATATAAACATTAGCATTAATATCAGTAATATCTTTAGTTATCTCCTTGGAATGTATTCCAAGAATTGGAATTGGTAAATCAAAAAGTATTCATATCCACAGTGAATTCTTTGATTCATCAAAATTTCTCTAACCCTGAACATCAACTAGGTTGTTTCTTCCTCCAATTCAGGAGAGGAAAACAATGATTGTCTCATTGTTTTAACAGGTTTCTCTTTGATTATTAGAGAAACTGATTAAACTTCATGTGTCCCTTGCCAATTTTCTGTAGCGCACTGTCTTTTCCTCACAAATTTGTAAGAATATCTTATAGACAAATTTTTATCCATTGAAAAATAAACGAATGGGTGTAATTATGTTTGGTCTCCTCGGGTCACTTGATGTGCTGTCGTTGGACACTGAACTATCTCTTTGTTCCCTGGAGAAGGCCAACATGGAACTGTGTGTTACTCTTAGCTATTTCCATCAATTTGCTAGTATTTTTAAGATTTTCCACCTAAGTTTATTTATAGGTAAGTTTGGTTCAATTTTTCTTATAAGGAAAACTGTCAAATTTTGGAATTGTTATTACATTTGCTTCTTAAAATTAACTTCGATGTTTTGGCTCTTATGGTATAAAACAGTTACTTGAAATGGAAACATTTTCCTTGAAAGTTTGAAAGAACTTGTAAAATCTACAAAAGCTTATAAAATTAGTTGGCTCCATAACTTAATAATGCATTTTTAAACTTTTTTATAGTTTATAGTCTTTAATTTTTTAATTTAATTTCTAAATTTCAATTATGTTTAGCTATTCATCCATTTAAAATGGATTTTCCAATATTTTAGAATAGGATTATGCATAGTGATCTTTTCATCTTAAAGTTCTCCATCATATCCAGATAATGTCCTCTGTTATTTGCATTTTATCTTTTTCTGGTTTTATTCAGACTTGCCATAAACAGCTCTATTTTGTTTTCAAAGAAACAACTCTTGACTTATCAAATAATGATAATGATATAATGACAATGGCTTTTTCCCCGAAGCCATTAATTTTTGTTTTCAACTCTACTATTTCTTTATTACAGTTTTGTTTTATTTGAGGGCTGTTTTTCTAAATTCTTTGTTTGAATGTTATTTTTATTCTCTTCTTGGTCCAATCACAACAGCTTATAGGAATATGTATTTTTTTCCTCTAAAACATCTAACAAATACATTAGAACATATTAGTAAATTTAAATATTCAAAAAGCTATTCCAAAATTATTTTTATTCTGTTTTCCTACTCTATGAGATAGTGGAGAAGAAAACAATCAAGTGGCAAAAATATATAACTTGGCCTGAATAACATACAAATGATTAAGGGATAGTTAAAAGAAAGCGATTTTCTCGACTCTAGTACCACACTCAGAAGGGACACGAGGCGGTCAGTCATTTAGATGGGCATCTCCGGAGTCTCAGTGGACCACATCAGAAAATCTCACCAGGAAGAAAGGGCTGGCTCTACTTTCAGGGCTGTGGCTAAGGACACTGGTCATTATATCGTGCAGGGCTCCCTTTCTGAGAATCTTCCTGTGCCACGAACATGAATGGCTGCTTCTCTTGGCTTTTATTTCATGAGCCCAACAGTAAGTTTGTAGTTGACTTTCTCTCTCCTTAGATATTCAGAAGGTCAGAGTCAAAAGTATGACCCACTTTTACTAACATACAACTTACTATACTTTGTATTTTGTAGTCTAGCCTGACCACCAGCTTCATCTTCATTTCTGTTGTCTATACTTTCTTTTCACTTGGATTTTCTTTAATGTTCTCCTGTTAGCCTTCTGTTAGCAATTTCAGATGGAGTTAAGATTTAAGGGGTGTGTATACATACAAAAACACAGATAATTGTTTTTTCCCTGCCGACATTTTCTGAATTTTATACTTTGCTAAGAAGAGAATCTGAGAGCTGTTATAAACACCAATGATTAATGTTATTCTAAAGAAAAGAAAGAAAATGGGGATGGGGGCTAAAATACAAACCAATATTTGTAGTGCTTCACTATTATCTTTGGCGCATGCAATCATCACAGCCGTGTTTCCATTTTCTCCCTCTAAATTAATGTTAGTGCTGCTGTGCTCAGTCAAGACCTACACAAAAGAGGGGAATAATGGTTCAAAAAGTCAGCTTTCAAGTTTCTGAATACGGTATTCCCCTTCCATTAGATTATAAGCCCCTGAGCTCTAGGCACCATGTCCTCATTCATCTTTTTTTCATCCTTCTCCCACAGAACCTGGCACAAAATACTGCACACATTGCTACTACATAAATTTCTTGAAAAGATGAAATAGTGGTGATTTCTGGATCACATCAATTAAGGCAATATGGAGCTGTGAAACTGGAAATAGAGTAAGAATTATGGAGACTAGTAAACAAAGCTCACTTAATATTTTTCACTTGTATTAAATGAACTATGTTGACTAAGATCTTCAAGAAAATAAATTTATGGAACCATCTGGAATAAGTGAGTGTGGAGGAGTAAAGAAGGGAGGAAGATGGAGAGCAAAAGTGAGGTAGGGCTGCTTTCTCCTCTCTAGCCATTTTTCTTGGACCTCTTTTCCAAGTATTATGCGACATTGTCAATTAAAACTCCATTCTCTTCAGCAGAGAAAAGAGAGTTCACAGACCGCTGGCATGGCTTTACTTAATTCAAACTTAGTCTGGAGCAGAAATGTATTCTATGATGTAAAAAATCAGCATTCCTGATAAAACGGTTAAGCAATTTTTCTGATGAAATTTAACTGAAGATGTGTTGCCCCTCACCCGGCTGACTTCTAGCTGACTATTGGCCAAGAATCTGTAGATCTTTAACCAGTCTTCATTTTACATTAAATGTAACAATAATTACCTCATATAAATGTCTCTCCCAAGAGAGAAATCTTTGAATTTGTCTCCTAAAGGTCTTTTCTTTCATAATAAGATTATAATAAAACTATAATATGTGCTTACAATTAAACTGCTTAAGAAGAATTTATTAAGCAAGCCATTTCCTTGTTTAAACTAAACAATTAAAACTTTAATTAAAACACACACACAGCCCCTTGTTAATAGAATGTGTCCTGATACATCAGCAAATGAATTACTAATTAGCTCTGCTCATAAAACAAAATTAAATTGAAATTTTTAGGACCTAAGAACTCATAGGAAATTACTGATAGATGAAAGAAAATGAGAGCACAAGTTTATTCTGAACCTCAGGCACTTTCACATTCTGTTCTCAACAAACATGAGATCCCCATGCAAAGTAACCTACCAAGTCTACAAGATTTTTCTCTTTGCCCTCTTAGAATCAGAGACCACAGGTGTATAGCACTTATTAGGGTGTGATTGCTTACTACCATAAACACAGTTTTTCATTAGGTAGTATAAAATTCTATGTGGCAGAGATCCCAGAGAGAGCAACTAAACTGTGCCCACTTCAGATTCACTCATGACCGGGCAAGTCTGGAGGTGTGCAGGTGCGGCCTCCAGAGGTCTCTTTGATAAAAATCCAGGAAGCCTCATGGGAGGGCCAAGCCACTGGATACTTAGGGGTTACGCCTAAGGATGAAGGGCTGCAGGCTACTGAGAAACAAGGCTACCCACTGACCACCAGGCCGACGCGTCCCAGGGAGCACTGTGCACACCGCTGGTGTCTGTGCAGGAACCCGTCGTGACGTGTGAGTAACAATATTTTACTTTACAACCATCTAGGCAGTGGTGGAAGTTTGGGAAGAGGCTGGCCAAGCAGATGAGGAGAAGCATTCTACATTCAGGCTGCTGGGGTACAGGCCAGACCCAGGGCCCTAACTGGGAAAAGTAACCCTAGAGGCCTTGTTTGTAAGCACAGAAAGAAACACAGCAAAATTCCTCCCCCTCCTTCCATCCTCTTCCTCTCCGGTAAAGTAGAGGGGTTTACAGATATTTTTTGATGAAGTTATGGCTGGTAAGACCAAGCAAAGAAGAGATAGCTAATTTTGATTCTCTTATAACCCTGCTTTTTTCTTGTTCTGGTGTCATCCGGAAATTCTTTGTTATATACACCATCTAGCTTATAAATCAGTTATGAGTTTATTTCTAAACTCTCTTATCTATTTCTCTGTGATACCTTTCTGTATCTGAAGATTTCTGGTATCTAATTAACAGCCTTTCAACTGTTACCTGCCTTTGAATTCCCAGATCACACTTGCAGAGTCAAGATTAATTAAGTAATTGGGCACTTGCTTCTGAAAAGAGCCTTCAGAGGAAGCACAGGAGATCCCTTGAGGAAGTATGGGGCCTCTCTGGGTGGGGAGGGGGACAACAGTCACTCGTTGTCCAATGCAAATCATACAGAAATAGCATCTGGCTCACAAACAATGCAGATAATTAAAAAACAGACAGTTTACTGCCAAAGTCCTTTTCAATAAGCTCTTCAAAGGGCTGCCCTGACCCATTTTCGTAGGTGCTGATACTTATGTTCTTTCATTCTCCTTCAAGCAAAATCCCCATTCACTCATTCATTCATTTAGTCAAGAGCCATCCTTTACCAGGTAAGGACTGGAGATATTTATATTAGTTGCCCAGTCCCTCCATCAAGGTAACTAGCCACAGCAGGAGAAAACCACATGAACATTTGATTACAATACCATGTGCTCAGTATTATTAGAATTATATACAAGTGACAGTGGGAAGGCAGAAATCAGGGTCCATCACACCCTCTATGCTTGGCCTCAAGAAGCCAAGGATCCAAGGGGCTGAGAGGAAGGTGCTAGGTTAAAGGGAGCATGGAGCTCAAGGACAGCCCTGGGATTTATTTGATGATTCATTGACAAAGTAGGTTTTCGTAAGGTGTGATAGACCAGATATTTTTATTCCTAAAAAGTCATATGTTGAAATCCTAATCCCTAATGTGATGTTACTGGGAGGTGTGACCTTCAAAAGGCAAATGAGAATGGCCTTAGTTCCCATATAAAACAAACTCCAGAAAGCTCTCTTCCACTTTGCAAGGACACTAAGATGACAGCCTCCTGTGAATCAGGAAGTGGCCCCTCACCAGACACCAAATCTGCTAGTGCTCTGACCTTGGACTTCTCAGCCTCCAGAACTGGGAGAAATGAATGTTTGCTGTTTAAGGCCCACAGTCAATGGTAAAGCGACTTGTACTCAGTAAGATCTATGGCTTAGCATAATATCCAAGTCATTATGTGCAGTATAATTTCCTTGTGAAAACTTACTATCAGTTCCAAATTGCCTCCCTTAGAAATGGATATCTGGTGGCCAAAGACACATGAAAAGATGCTCAGTATCACTGATCATCAGGAAAATACAAACCAAACCCACACTGAGATACCACCTCACACTGGTCAGAGTGGCTAAAATGAACAAATCAGGAAACTACAGATGCTGGTGAGGTTGTGGAGAAACGGGAATCCTCTTACACAGTTGGTGGGAATACAAACTGGTGCCATATCTCTGGAAAACAGTGTGGAGGTTCCTCAAAAAATTACCAATAGTCTACTCTATGACACAGCAATAGCACTGGAGTAGCACTTGGAATTTACGCAAGGGATGCAGGAGTGCTGATGAATAGGGGCACATATACCCCAATGTTTATAGCAGCACTGTCAACATTAGCCACATCATGGAAAGAGACAAATGTCTATCAACTGATGAATGGATAAAGAATATGTGATTTATATATACAATGGAATACTATTCAGTAATGAGAAAGAATGACGTCCTGTCATTTGCAGCAATGTGGGTAGAACTGGAAGGTATTCTGATGAGTGAAATAAGTCAGGTAGAGGACAGATATCACATGTTTTCACTCATATGTGGATCTTGAGAAACTTAACAGAAGATCACAGGGGAAGGGGAGGGGAAAAAATAGTTACAGAGAGGGAGGGAGGCAAGCCACAAGAGACTCTTAAATACGGAGAATTGAGTGTTGATGGGGGCGGTGAGGGAGACGGGAAAATGGGTGATGGGCATTGAGGAGGCCACTTGGGATGAGCACGGGGTGTTGTATGTAAGCCAATCCACAGTAAACTATATTAAAAAAAAGAAATGGATATCTGGAACATATTCCATCTGCAAATCTCACTGCCCTTTACGTAAGCATGTGTGTCTTCTGGTGTGTCTATGAGACTCTGTGACGCAGTTTAAAAGCATTGGACCGGGGCGTCTGGGTGGCTCAGTCGGTTAGGCATCTGACTTCGGCTCAGGTCATGATCTCACCACTCATGGGTTCAAGCCCCATGGCAGACTCTGTGCTCACAGCTCAGAGCCTGGAGCCTGCTTCGAATTCTGTGTCTCCCTCTCTCTCTGCCCCTCCCCTGCTCACACACTCTCTCTCTCTCTCTCAAAAATGAATAAATGTTTTAAAAAATGGAAAAAAAGCCTTGGGCTATTCTTTAGGCATTCACCAGTATTTCCACTATCTGACAGAACACTAAAGACTTAGAAAAAAATAAGAAATTCCCGGAAGGTATGGTTGTATCTTCTGCTAAGACATGCTAGCCACTAAGGCATGTTGTCCACTCTAACAGAAATTATAAATCACAATTATGCTTTCTGTCTTCATTGAAATACTCATCACTGTCTTCCTTTTCATCATTAAATCAGGCAGGTAAAAAAAAAAGCAAAACATTAACTCACAAACATGAAAACGAGAACAAATTTCCTAATTCTTGCTTCCAACCAGTTATTCAACATTAGGCCAATTATTTCATTCTATCTGGCCCTCAGTTTCCTCAGCTATGAAATGGGGATAATAATAGTGTTCTGTTCCCTTTAACGAGAATTTAAAAAAATTGAAATATATAAAGCTTTTTAGAAAATGCAGGTAAAGACAAGAATATCATCATTAATCATCATCAGTTGGTAAAAAGTAAAACCAACATTATCATCACTGTATGCCATTCGCCCTGGAACGTCAGGCTGGCCGCCGTGGCTCCGGCAGAGGCCCGGGACGCGGGCCCTCCCCTGTGCTGTGATGGGGGCGCAGCGGAGGCCGTACCTTCATCACCTCATTGTGCAGACCCTGCACGGCGATGTGAAGAGGCGCCATCATGTTGCTGTTTCGGAGGTTTGGGTTGGCTCCTTTGCTAAGAAGAAACTTAACACTTTCAACCTGGTTTTTTCCTGTGGCCCAGTGCAGAGGGGTATTTCCATAATCATCCATCACATTCAGCACTAGAAAAAGACACAGAAATAGGAATTAGATCTTGCTTGGACTATATTCAACACCTACTGATGCCAAGCTCGGTGTCAAGGGCTGCTGACATAGGCTTCACCTTCTGTACCATAAAATTAAAGGGTGGGGTCAGTCGGTTAAACATCCAAGTCTTATTTGAGCTCAGGTCACTATCTTGCAGTTCCTGAGTTCAAGCCCGGCATCGGGCACCATGCTGATGGTGCAGAATCTGCTTGGGATTCTGTCTCCCTCTCTCTGCCCTCCCCTGCTCTCACACACGTGCACACGCTCTCTCTCTCTCTCTCTCTCTCTCAAACATTAAAAATTTGTTAATTAAAATATTCCTTCAGTTCTCAAGAAACATCTAATGGACACGTGAAGATACAGGGGATATGCTGATGAATGGCATGGACGTTGTCAAATGAGTTAGATGTCCGTCTACAGCATCCATAAGAAGTAGACTGTAGATTGTACATGCTTTTTTATCTGTGGTATGAACTTGGGGATAGTTATAAAATATGCAGCTGACATAAAGCAGAAATTAGGAATTCTAAGTTCTACACGATCATTATTGTACTCCACCCTCCAACAGCCCACAAGCAACCACGGCCATTTTCCAGAAAGATAAAGTGAGGCCTGCAGAGTTTCAAAATCTTGCCAACATTACATAGCGAGCACTGAGTTCTATAAACTCCTCACCTCTTTGAACCTCTGTGTTATATTCAAATTTGGTAAGAAGAAAGGAAGAAGAAAAGGATGAGAGAAGGGAGGAGAAGGAAGGAAGGAAGGGGAAAGGAAAAAAGGATATATGTTCCACAATGTTTGGGGGAGAAGAATATCAAATCATACCTTCAAAGATCGTAGTGGAGTATGTGGCCCATAGCAATGGTTCAAAAAATGTTAATGAGGAAAAAGACACACCACTAATAAGCTAGACGACTGGAATTAGGGCCTGTGCTCCTGGCACCACATGTGGTTTCCACTCATTTCTAGGCTACAACATACTGCACTATTTATTTACCCTGTGGGCTCAGCCTAAGGACGTGCCCTTTCATACCACAGTGTCTTAGCTCTAGTCCAAAATAGACATGACTGTCTGCTTTATCAACCATTTTAATTAGTGGCAAGATAGTCATATATCTGAGGCAGGAAGAAAGTATTCAGTCACAAGTATGACTTGGGGACCATCTGGAACCATGCCGCAGCCTCAGTTCCCATTTTTTCTTTTAAAAATAATGTTTATTTTGAGACAGAGACAGAGACAGACAGACAGACAGACAGAGACAGAGACAGAGAGAGAGAGAATATGAATGAATGTGGGGGAGGCGAAGAGGGGAGGGAGAAAAGAGAGAATCCCAAGCAGGCTCCATGCTCAGTGCAGAGCCTGATGTGGTGCTTGATCCACAACCACAGGATCATGATCTGAGCTGAAATCAAGAACTGGATGCTCAACTGACTGAGCCACCCAGGCTCCCCTCCCCCATCTTTCTCCTTCTAAAATGTATCTTTTCATTCCTTTCATTTACCCAAGTACCTAATTTTCAGCAACAACGCATGTGCACACGCCCGTGCACACACACATGCACACACACATACCTTCTCCCTCATACTCATACACATCCTTTGACCATTCTGACTGATCACAACACTCCCTTCAAGCATTTCATTCAGCCCCAAACTTAAGCAGGGGCCTAAAATTTAAATTTCTATTCATTAATTAAATAACTTGAATTTGACTTTTATCTCCATCACTTTTCAGAAATCATCTTTACAAAGGTCACTGAGGCCCTTAAATATAAGGGTTATTAGGATCTTACTTCCATTTAATCTCTTTGATATAGTAAATTCTCATTACTCATCTATCCAAAAACTCTCCTCTGGGCTTGTGAACATTAATATCTTACCCATCACCTGTCCACCATCCTCTTGTTGGCTTTTCTCCTGCCATCTGACCCTTAATATTAGCACTCTACTCTTAGCTACATTTGCTGGCAATTTCATGGCCTCCTAAAGGATTCCCATGAGCTTTCATAGCCTCAATGGCCCTGTGGAGGCGGCTCCCTTCCTTCTAGAGCTCTTATCTACTAGAACTCTAGTTATTAATCTACTAGTCTACTAGACATTTCCAAGTAGCTGTCCTCTGGACCTTTCAGACTCAGTATGACCAAACCAAATTCATTATTCCTCACATCTTACTCTGTGTTTTCTTCTGTTCTTTTTACATGTCTTCTTTTCTGGGTGGCTATACTATTAGCCTATCTCCTAAATTAGGAATCTCAAAGTCATTTCCACTGCTTGCCACTTACCCCTAACATTCAATCCCTTAACAAGCACTGTCCGCTCTACATGCAAAACAGCTCCCGATTCTCAGCTTTTTCTCCCTATTCCAATCTCAAAATGCTGGTGGACTCTCATCTTTTCTTTGCTACTAAAGTAGCTTTTTCATCGGGCTTCTACTTCCACTCCGTCTTCCACAACATTGACAGAATCATCTTAAATAAGGGAAGTCTTATCATAACATCTCACTGCTTAAATCTCTACAGCATCCCCCTTCCTTGTTACAGTTGTGAGCCTCAAACAAGGCTGTGTATGCACCAGGCTGGGATAGGGGACAATGTTCCCTCTTCTTGGCATCTCAATTTTATTTAAGGATATGCAATTACAGAATGACCTCCATGGAAATGATAAAGAACAACACATAAAAGGTGTATGCAGACAATCTGGGCACGATGCACAGCATCCACATTATCTGCACCATCCATTGCAGGATTTCAATGGAAATATACATATATATTGAGAGAGACAGAGGAAGAAAGTGAGTGAGTGAGCAAGCACATGAGCAGGGAAGAGGGCAGAGGGAGAAAGAGAATCTCAAGCAGCCTCCACACTCAGCACAGAACTCAGTGGAAACACATGTGGAGCACTGGCCTGAAGGAAAAACCACACTCCTAAGTAAGATATGCAGGCCCCTCATAACCTGGAACTAATGTTCCCTTCAAAATTACTTCCTACACTCTTCCCAATGAACCTAAGGGATGGTGGACTTATGCAGCGCTCGTTATAACATTTTGTGACCTTCCAAAGAGGAGTCATTGATGATCATCTCCATCAGCTGCACTTGACCTTCTTCTGCAGCATGGTGCAAAGGGGATGCATTCACATCATCATATTTGCTTAACTTCTTTCGTTTCTTCATAAAGTTTTTCAATCTACATGTACTTCCTTCAAAAACCACCTGGAAGTATACAAAAAATTAATGCAGGTTAATTGTTAAATGGTTACTATCATCCAAAACTATTTATAATGCCTAGGATAAAGTAAATATTTTTTGAAGAATAGAAAATGCATGCAGACATATAGAAGGTGCAAGTAAATGTTTGAAATGTTTTGAAGTACTTGTGAGGGATATGATCTAAGCAATTATAAGTATAGTGAAAATACAGAGTTTTCCTTGTCAGGTGAAAATGTACTTCAAGCATGGGGAATTTTCGTGAATGCGAGGACTAAATCATGTAACTTGTTTGGTCAGTACTCTAGAATACCTGTCCACTCACCCCCTGGGGATTAATTAATTCCTCATCTTTTGACTACCGGGATCCTGCACCAAGCCAAGCAAGGTCAGACTCACCTCCTGATTGTGCTCTGCACACTGGAAATGCCAATGTTTTTGTGTACTTACTAGGACCAGATATCAGGACACTGAGAGGTCACACAATTTGCCCCAAAGCACGCTAAATGATCAAGTCTGAACTTGAACAGGAGACACATGAAATAGATATTGTGGCTGACTGGTGAATGCTGGAAACACCAAGACACAGTAGAAACTAAAGTGGAGGTAAAAACCCTCATGGAATGAATGACCTGTGTGACAGAATAAGATATTACAAACCATCAGAACAGACTCTGGAGTGTAAGTTCAGTGTGCTTTTGGCAGAGTTGATGTTGTCACTGGCCTGTAAGAGTAACCCCAAGCAGGGGAGGTAGGCAAGATGGCAGAGAAATAGGAAGCCTTGTAAACTTCATCACCCACATCTATCAAACTGAGAAGAACATTACTCTTATCTGCAAGAGTAGAAGAAGAAAATACAGACTCCAGAAAGAAGACAACCTCAAAGATGCCTGAATATATTCTCCCATATCTCATCCTTAGATCTCCCCCTGACTGGTTATATACTTTTAGACTGTCCATTGTCCTCTGTTGTCTCTGCCCCCCTTTATTTTTTCTTCTCTTCTTTTTTCTCTTTCCTCTCCCTTCCTTTTCTTTTCTTCCTTTCTCTCTTTTAATTTGTTTGTTTGATTTGTGCATTCGCATGCTTTTGTTCCCAGTGTGTTTGTCTGTCTGTTTTCCTTTTCAGGGCTACCCCAAGAAACAAGCCAAAGGACACATGACAGAGAGTCCCAGATATCGCTGAGTAGGGAAATAAAATATTCAAAGGCACAACAAGAGAAACTGAGAGACACTATTAAAAGAACACTTTCTGAAATGACAGGCCCTGGACAGTCAATAAGCCTTCTTTAACAGAGCAATACTAATAGATGCAGGGTGCACAATGAGCTTTTTAAAACTGACAAGAGACAGAAAACTAGCCAAAATGACTAAATGAAAGAACTCTCCCTTGAAGAAACTCCAGTAAGAAGTCACAGCCACAGAACTGCTCAAAACAGATCTAAGCAACATAACTGAATAAGAATTTAGAATAACTGTCATAAAATTAATCACTGGGCTTGAAAAAAGCATCAGAGAAGCTACTGATACAATGACTAGGGACTTTCAAAATAGCTGTGATGAGTTAAAAACAAAAGGCTATAAATGAGGTGAATAATAAAGTGAAGGTGGACACCTCAAAGATTGAAGAGGGAGAGAGAAGAATAGGTGAATTAGAAGAAGACACAGTTATAGCAAAAGAGGAAGCCGAGAAAAAGAGAGAGAAATTGATCCAGGAGCAGGAAAGTATTCAAAACCTGAGTGATATAATCAAAAGGAACAACATCCATATCATAGGAATTCCCGAAGAGAAGGAAAGAGAGATACTGGAGTGGTATACACCAAACAGAGAATTTCCTGAATCTGGGGAAAGAAATACACATTCAAATTCAAGAGGCACAAAGAACCCCTATAAAACATAATTTGAATTGACCTTTGGCATGATATATCATAGTGAAACTGGCAAAATATAAAGAGAGAACTCTGAAAGCAGCTAGGGATGAAGGGCCCTAACATACAAAGGGAAACCTATCCGGGTGGTTACAGACCTATCTACTGAAACTTGGCAGGCCAGGAAGGAATGGCAGGAAATCTTCAGTGTGGTGAACAGAAAAAATATGCAGCCAAGAATCCTTTATCCAGCAAGCCTATCATTCAAAATAGAAGGAGAGATAAAGGTTTTCACAAATAAACAAACATTGAGAGAATTCATCACCACCAAACCAGCCCCACAAGAAATCCTAAGAGGGACTCTATGAGGGAAATGTTGCAAAGAATACAAGGTACCAGAGACACCACTACAAACCTGAACTCTTATGGAGGACACAATGAATCTAAATCCACATTTTTCAATAATAACACTGAATGTAAATGGACTAAATGCTCTAATCGAATGACACAGGGTAGTAGAATGGATAAAAGAACAAAATCCATCTATTTGCTGTCAACAAGAGACTTATTTTAGACCTGAAGACACCTTCAGATTGAAAGTAAGGGGATGGAGAAATATCTATCATGGAACTAGAAGTGAAAGGAAAGCCAGAGTAGCCATACTTACATCGGACAATCTGGACTTTAGAGTAAAGGCAGTAACAAAATATGAAGAAGGACATTCTATAATAATTACAGGATCTCTCCATCAGGAAGAGCTAACAATTATAAATATCTATGCACCGAATTCAGGAGCAACCAAATACATAAAACAATTAATCACAAACAGAAACAATCTTGTTGATAAGAATGTGTTAATTGCAGGGGACTTTAATACTCCATTTACAACAATGGACAGTTCAACCATACAGAAAAATCACTACAGAAACAATGGACTTAAACGACACATTGGAACAGATGGAATTGATATATTTAGAACTCTGCATCCTGAAAATAGGGAATTCACCTTCTTCTCGAGTGCACATGGCACCTTCTCCAAGATAGATCACATACTGGGGCATAAAGCAGCCCTCAATAAATATTAACGAATTGAGATCATACCATGCACACTTTCAGATCATAATATTATGAAACTTGAAATCAATCACAGGAGAAAGTCTGGAAAACCTCCAAAAATGTGGAGGTTAAAAACCACCCTACTAAAGAATGATTGGGTGAATCAGGCAATTAGAGAAGAAATTTAAAAATATATGGAAACAAATGAAAATGAAAATACAACAATCCAAACTCTCTGGGATGCAGCAAAGGGAGTCCTAATAGGAAAGTATATTGCAATCCAGGCCAATTTCAACAAACTAGAAAAAGTTCAAATTCAAAATCTAACAGAGCACCTAAAGAAACTAGAATGGGAGTAGCAAGAGCACCCCAAACCCAGCAGAAAAAAAGAAATAATAAAGATCAGGGCAAAAATAAACAATATAGAATCAAGCAGATCAATGAAACCAAGAGTTGGTTCTTGGAAAAAATAAACAAAATTGATAAACCTTTAGCCAGGCTCTTTAGAAAGAAAAGAGTGAACACCCAAATAGACAAATCATGAATGAAAATGGATCTATTACAACCAATCCCTTAGAAATACAAGCAATCATTAGTGATTTGTGTGAAAAACTGTATGGCAACAAACTAGACAATCTAGAAGAAATTTCTAAAGAAATTCCTAAATATACATGCACTACCAAAATTCAAACAAGAAGTGATAGAAAGTATGAACAGACTGATAATCAGTGAAGAAATTGAATCAGTTATCAAAAATCTCCCAGAATAAGAGCCCAGGGCCAGATGGCTTCCCAGGGGAATTCTACCAGACATTTAAAGCAGAGCTAATACCCATTCTTCTCAAACTATTCCAAAAAATAGAAATCGAAGGAAAACTTCCAAACTCATTCTATGAAGCCAGTATCACGTTGATTCCCAAACCAGATAGAGACCCAGCAAAAAAAGAGAACCACAGGCCAATACCCTTAATGAATACAGATGCAAAAATACTCAACAACATATTAGCAAAACGAATTCAACAGCATATAAAAAGAATTATCCACCAAGAATAAGTGGGATTCATTCCCGGGTTACAGGGCTGGTTCAATATTCGCAAATCCATCAATGTGATAAGTCACATTAACAAAAGAAAAGATAAAAACCATATGATCCTGTCAATAGATGCAGAAAAAGCATATGACAAAATACAGCACACTTTCTTAATAATAACCCTTGAGAAAGTCAGAATAGAAGGAACTTACTTAAACATTATAATAGCAATTTATGAAAAGCCCACAGCTAATATTATCCTCAGTGGGGAAAAACTGAGAGCATTCCCCCTGAGATCAGGAACACGACAGGGATGTCCACTCTCACCACTGTTGTTTAACATAGTGCTGGAAGTCCTAGCATCAGCAACCAGACAACAAAAGAAATAAAAGGCATCAGAATTGGCAAAGAAGAAGTCAAACTTTTACTTTTCTCAGATGACATGATACTCTGCATGGAAAACCCAATCGACTCCACCAGAAGCCTTCTAGAACTGATTAGTGAATTCAGTAAAGTTGCAGGATACAAAATCAATGTACAGATTCAGTTGCATTCCTATACACCAAAAATGAAGCAGCTGAAAGAGAAATCAAGAAAATGATCCCATTCACAATTGCAAGAAAAACCATAAAATACCTAGGAATAAACCTAACCAAGGATGCAAAAGACCTATATGATGAAAACTATAGAAAACTTATGAAGGAGATTGAAGAAGACACCAAGAAATGGAAAAACATTCCATGCTCATGGATCGGAAGAATAAACACGGTGAAAATGTCATTACCCAAGGCAATGTACACATTCAATGCAATTCCCATCAAAATTGCACCAACGTTCTTCTCCAAGCTAGAACAAGCTATCCTAAAATTCATATGGAACCACAAAAGATCCCAAGTAGCCAAAGTAATATTGAAGAAGAAAACCAAAAACAGGAGGCATCACAATCCCAGACTTTAGCCTCTACTACAAAGCTGTCATCATCAAGACAGGATGGTATTGGCACAAAAACAGACACATAGACCAATGGAATAGAATAGAGAACCCAGAACTGGGCCCACAAATGTACGGCCAATTAATCTTTGACAAAGCAGGAAAGAGTATCCAATGGAAAAAAGACAGCCTCTTTAGCAGGTGGTGCTGGGAGAAGTGGA
>NC_043714.1:20770035-20808781 GCF_006229205.1 Suricata suricatta
GAAGAAATGGGCAGAAGACATGAACAGACACTTCTCCAAAGAGGACATCCAGACGGCCAACAGACACATGTAACGATGCTCAACATCACTCATCATCAGGGAAACACAAATCAAAACCACACTGAGATACCACCTCACGCCAGTCAGAGTGGCTAAAATGAACAAATGAAGAGACTCTAGATGCTGGCAAGGATGTGGAGAAATGGGCACCCTCCTACACTGTTGGTGGGAATGTAAACTGGTGCAGCCGCTCTGGAAAACAGTGTGGAGGTTCCTCAAAAAACTATCGATAGAACTCCCTTATGACCCAGCAATAGCCCTGCTAGGGATTTACCCAAGGGATACAGAAGTGCTGATGCATAGGAGCACATGTACCCCAATGTTCATAGCGGCACTTTCTACAATAGCCAAATCATGGAAAGAGCCTAAACGTACATCACGTGATGAATGGATGAAGAAGTTGCCGTATATATGTGTGTATATATATATACACATATATATACATATATACATGTATACATATATACATATACATATAACAGTATTACATGGCAATGAGAAAGAATGAAATATGGCCATTTGTAGCTAGGTGGATGGACCTCGAGGGTGTCATGCTAAGCAAAATAAGTCAGGCAGAGAAGGACAGATACCATATGTTTACACTCATAGGTCTAACAGGAGAGACCTAACAGAGGACAATAGGGAGGGGAAGGGGGAAAGAGTTGGGGAGAGATAAGGATGCAAATCATGAGACTAGTGAATACTGAAAATGAACTGAGGGCTGGAGGGGGAGGGGGGAAGGGAGGTGGTGGTAATGGAGGAGGGCACATGTGGGGAAGAGCACTGGGTGTTGTATGGAAACCAATTTGACAATAAACTATTAAGAAAATAATTTTTAAAAAAAAGACACAGAGTAACTCCAAGCACAGGCTCACTTCCACTGATGTCAAGGGAGGAGGGGGAGCTTTTCTGAATACCTATTTTTCTTTAACAGTCTTTTCTTCCTCACGTTTTTTAAATTCTTTATTATGATTGGACTGACGATGATTTATCATAATTCTTCCTTGTAAAATTTTATGGTGACAGTGTTTTCATTCTGCTTTTGATGGATTCTCACAAGATATGAAAAATTCCCAAACAGAATTTTTTCTAGAAAATCTCATGTCCTAAACAAACTAAAAATTAGTTTCAAAAATAATTTTATTTGCTATTATTAATGTTAGTCTAGCGAACAAAGTTTTAGAAAAGCCTTCATGTGATAAACTTGCTTCTATTATCCTGCCTTGCATTATTTAAATTTTCATAAATATTTTAGATCAAAAAATTATTCTATTTTTCTACAATTTAATTAATGTATCCTCTCTAAATATCTATATTAACTGACAATCTAGTTCCCTATTCAACTACTGGAGAAAACTAAGTATTGGTTTTATACAAAAAATTAAGAATTTTCAAAATAATTATAGTCATTTATAAATTATACTTCAATCAACTGACAAGAGATTTATTCGAAGTTGCTTCCAGAATTCCCACTTATATTTGAAAGTGAGAATTAACGTATTAACAATAAATATGAATGACATGACTTATTCTATTGCTAACATTTTTATATTGTCTAGATATGATGAGGTTATTGATTTCACACCAGTTTAGATGCCAGAAATTGCACTGAATTAGGTATTTTGATATTTGCTTGCCGAAGCCAAAGCCAAGGCCAAAGTGCAGATTTTTGGCCCAAAAGTAAGGCTGTAGCCAAACGCTGGCAGGTCCCTGCATGGCCTCAAAGGTTCTGCTCCAGAAAGGCGCCTCTTCTAGCCCCAGGCTGTGCGGTGTTCCTGCGAGGCTGAGCGAGGGTAAACCGGGCTGCCTCCCCGAGGGAGGTGTGCCCTGCTCTCTCTTCTGGTTTCCCACCCAAGTCCTCCTCAATTCTCCCTCCCCCTTGAGGCCTTCATGGGAACTACAAGATGCCCTTCTCCAGCCTAGCTTGCTCTCTGTCTCTCAGGAGTGCACAGAGACAGGCCACAGGACATATGGGGACATTACAGCAGGACAGTTGCTGGGATGTGTGTCATGGATTCCCATGTTTTAGTTTTTTTCTCCACTTAAAATTTTTCATATGGTAAATATTGGAGGCTTTAAACCCATAAACAAGGATTCTTGGAAATCTTCAATTTTGTTTAAGTTTAAAGGGTTCTAAAACCAAAAAAAGAGTTTGAGAAACACTCTAATTCTTTCCGCACACTGTCTGTACTGAACGTGAACCACACATTTGGATACTTATTTTCCGTGATACCTTCTACATGAAAGTAAGGAGGAGGACTGCCCGAGGAGCCAGTGGAGGGAGGAGGGGATAAAGAGGACCCAGAGCTCGAACGGAGCAGAAGGTGGGGGCACACGGACCAGGGTACACCGCAGAACTTCCCCGACTACTTTTTAAAAAATCAGTGTGAAAAATGAACGAACTTCATTCCAGTGCTATGGTAATGTAGAGACTAAAATTATTTCTCAATGGCCCTTCCAGCTTTGCAAACATGTGACCCAATAAACATTTGGTTTTTTCTTAAGATATTTCTCAACAATTGTTTCATCACATGAACCAAAAGCAAATGGCTTTACAAGGCAGTAGTCCTAGAAACCACTGTAAAATAACTACTTCCTGAAAATGCAGAAACCTTCTTCAAACAGATGATCCGGGTACTTGCTTTAATTCTGTCTTTGGCTATGACTAGTCACAATTGACACACATGAAATAAAATGAAATGTTAAGGTACCATTTTTTTATTATTTTATTTTACTTTTTATTTTATGAGAGTAAGGGAGGGGCAGAGTCCACGCTATGTGGAGCCCAATGTGGGCCTCCACCCCCAACCCAGGGATCATGACCTGAGCTGAAATCAAGAGTCGGATCCTCAGCCAACTGAGCCACCCAGGTGTGAGCCCCAGGTGTACTTAATGCATTTTAATATCGTTAATAAACATGAAGCATATTAGCATTCATTCCTCAAATGTCAGGTCGAACAAAATCCCTTAAAATTTTGAACTTTCGGTTTTGTTCTGTTATCATGAATAGTACCGAAGAAATCACTTTTCTAGCACAGTCCTTTAAATACACTATCACTTTTCAACTACTTAATTCTATGTAAACTGCCCATAATTTTAGTGGATGCAGGGCAGACCAATAGAATCCAACCATTTCAAATTTATAGATTCAGTTATAAATTTGAATTTCTTACAGAAATAAGTGAATTCTCATGGTCTCGCCTTAGCAAAGAGACCATTCCAGTTCCATTTGGAAGTATTTTAGCAATTGAATTTGATGTTCTCCCAGTGATAATACAGGGATTGCCTGCCCCATGGTGCCAGAGAGAACAATTTACAGGTCTGCTCAGCGATGTGCTGTCAACACAAACCCAATTACACACTCTGAGAACAAGGAGTGAGTTCAGACACTCACAAGGTACTGAATTCACAGTGACAAAAGAGCAACTAAGTACTTTATACAAGCTCATCAGATGTGCTGAGCAGTCTGAACCCGGTACATGATAGGTTAAGTCAGCCTTTGAAGAGACTTCTTAAAGTTCTGAAAGTAAGCCATGGACCTCATTTAGAGAAAATTATTATATAGTCATTTAATATAGTTTTTTATGGTCACAGGATTACTTCAGATTCTTTTGGATTCTGAACTATATGACAAGATACAGGACATGATAGACTAGAACTTTCACAGAAGCTAATTCTAAGCCCTTTAAAACAGAGATATCAAACACATTTGTTCTAGGTTGCTTTAATGAAATACACACAAGCAGTAGTGGGGTAAAAAAGAGGGAAACTACGTGAAAGACTGTACCAAATAAAGGGTCAAATGCTAATGTATTAACTCTCTTGAAAGAAAGTCATGAAAAAAGCCAAAAGCATCGGTTAGATGGTTCTTTTTCCACAGTTCTCATCTTGTGAAATTTCTCCCATCCTTTGATTTGTTAGTATGCCTGAAATAGTGTGTCTATGCCAGAGAAAATATATACCATATCTTTTTAATAAGGAAATATTTAGAGTCAGAACTCTCCACAGGTAACACATACTGATTTGTAATTAATCTCACCACTAACATTACTACAGAATGATCCAAAATTACTGTATGTAATAAAATACAGAAGTCCCTCAAATTACAAGCTCTATTGTGGTTTCTAAAAGTCTTAAATAACATAAATGGCTCTACTTTTTCTTAAATCCATGATAATTTTTTTTTAAATTTATTTTTGAGAGACAGAGACAGTGCGAGCAGGGGAGGGTCAGAGAGAGACAAAGGGAGATACAGAATCCGAAGCAGGCTCCAGGCTCTGAGCTAGCTGTCAGCACAGAGCCCGACATGGGGCTCAAACCCAGGAACTGAGAGATCATGACCTGAGCCGAAGCCAAACGCTTAACCGACTGAGCCACGCAGGTGCCCCTGAAATTACTGTATGTAATAAAATACAGAAGTCCCTCAAATTACAAATTACAAGCTCTATTGTGGCTTCTAAAAGTCTTAAATAACATAAATGGGTCTACTTGACTTAGGTAATAAAATTAAGGACAGTTAAACAAAAAACCATGAAGAAAATAAAATTTGAGACCTTGTGCTGCAGAAAACCTTCAGCATATATCTAAGACCAAATCACATTGATAAGTATCTCTGATGCGATTTTTGAAATGTAAAGTTCTCTTCCATTCTGTAATATTAATTCCAAAGACACTATCCTAGTGCTTGAAATCAACCCGTGAGCTCAGTTCTTTGGGTTAAGCCCAAAGGCTCCAGTTAATATGCTAATATTAAGGAGGAGAAAAAAAAGTGTTTAATCTGGATGTGCAAACAGTCACCCTGGGAAGCTGGTTTATCAGTTTGTGATTTACTACACATGCCTGACTTACATGATTGGCAGCACTGGCAATCTGCACAACCAATTTAGAGGTCAATCTGGTGATTTCAATCAAAATTAAAGCTCTTGGGACAAGTGGGTAGCTCAGCTGATTAAGCGGCTGACTTCAGCTCAGGTCATGATTTCATGGTTCCTGAGTTTGAGCCCCACCTGGGCTCTGTGCGGACATTTCAGAGCCTAGAACTTGCTTCGGATTCCGTGTCTCACTCTCTCTCTCTCTCTCTGCTCCTACCCCCACCTCCCTCCCTCTCCCAGAAAAATAAATAAATGTAGGGGGGCCTGGGTGGTTCAATCGTTAAGCTTCCGACTTCGGCTCAGGTCATGATCTCACGGTTCGAGCCCCGCGTTGGGCTCTGTGCTGACAGCTCAGAGCCTGGAGCCTGCTTCAGATTCTGTGTCTCCCTCTCTCTCTGACCTTCTCCTGCTCGCGCGCTCTCTCTCTCTAAAAATAAATAAAAACATTTAAAAAATAAATAAACGTTAAAAATTTTTTTAAACTCTTGATCCCCCTGAGACTTTAACATATATACATATTCACTAACGTACTGATGGAAGAAACGCATCTGAGCTCAGACACAATCTCATGTGTGATTGCAAAACAACAAAAACAAAATACTATAAAGCTGCAAATAAAGTGTGCTTCAGGTGCCGAATTTTACTCTAATATATAATTTATTTATTTACTCTATAAATATAATTTATTAAGGCGTGATGTGCATTTGTGCAACCCCGTCTCTCCCACCCCGTTCGCTCTAGAAAATAACATAAGGAACTGTTAACAGGATTCCACCGTGGAAAGGGACTTGAGATGGGGGACTGGAGAGACTCTTGTGGTATCTTAACATTTAAAAAGGGACCCTCCCTCCCGCCGACGACGTGAAGAAAGCCAGGGGCGGGTTTGCTGAGCCCCCCAACAGCCTCTGTGCTCAGATCGCATCCTGCCTCTCCGGACGTCAGGGTGTCTCGGGAACCGCGCAAGCAGAAGCGCGTCCTAGCCCTCGGGGTCCCGCGAAGACCACCTACCCATGGTCCAAGTGCCTCCTCGTTCACAGTCCCTCCCGAAGCCCCCACTCCCTGGGTGGAAAACTCGCCAGTCCCGCCATTTTCGGTCCTTTGGGGTGAGGCTTCCCCAGGCCGCAGGTGCCTGCCCATGAGCTAAGGCGGGGCGAGCAAACCGGCGGGCAAACATAAAGGCCACGGTAGGCTGCGGGGGCACCTCGCTACCGCGGCCCCTCAGGCCCCCCAAGTGCGCCGCACACACGCCCTGACACCCGCCGCGCCCACCTCGCCGCGCTTGGCGTCCCCGGGTCCCGGGGCAGCCGGCTGAGAAGCCTTGAACGCTGGAGGGAGTTCAGCAGAGCCGCCCCGCCCGGGCTCGGGACCGTCCCGACCGCCCAGCGCTTGGGTACCTTCAGCGAGTCCCTGGAGTCGTCCATGTCGTCCTCCACGCCTTGGTAGACTGCGCCCTGGGGCTCCTCCTTGCCCCCAGGGCTCAGCATCTTCCTCAGGCTGCGCCTCATCGACCGCACCCAGTCGCCACCTGCGCCAGCTGCGTCCCACGTGCGCGAGCACCTGCGGCGAGAGAGCGCGGGAGGCGGCCGTCCGCGCCCGCCCGTCGTGGGCTTCAGCGCCCGCTCGTCCGGAGGCCCGGGGAACTTCTGCACGCGGTTCCGCGGCCCCGGGGCTGCTCGCAGCGCGGGACGCGGGAGGGGCGCCGGGAAGAGGCAGGGACACCGACCTCTTGTCCGCGCGCGGCCAAGGGGCGGCCGCACCGAGACTGTCCCCCGTTCGCTGCTTCGGCCTCAGAGCACGCGCGACTGGCCTGTCCGGGCTGCGACGGCGGCAGCGCACCCACTGAAGTCGAGCTGTCAGACCGGGGCGGATCCAACGAATCTGGAATCTTTTATAATAAAAACAGTAAGAACCGCCCACCCGCACAACCCGGGAGAGGGACGGGGGAGGGAAGGGAGACGGCGCGGGAGCGGGGGGGGGGGGGGGGGGGGCGGGTAGTTGAGTAGTTGGTAGTTGAGAATGAGAGAATGGGTACATTGGGAAGAATTTTAATTTTTAGGATGTTTCCCCCACTCTTCCAAAGCTTCGGAGGTTGGGTTTCTCATTTCATTTAGAAGGCTCTTTGACTTGGATATAAGGTTTTTAGAAAAGCTTTTCTCCCCCGCCGAACCCCCCCCCCCCAAGAGGACTAAATCCTAGGTCGTGTTTGAGCAACTAGATCTGGTCTCTTTGCATCCCAGGCCCCATTTCCTGTGGATGGCAATGCTAATCTCCTGATTTGGTGTTTCACAATGCCTAAAAAAGTTACTCCCGTGGACTTGTTTACCTTCAGCTTTGTTTGAAAGGCTTATCTTCAAGGGTCTGCACCGCATTTGATAATCAACAGTATGGATGTAAATTGTGGAGTGGTAGGTGTCTCCTCTCAATTGCAGAGGCCACTTAGATTCATTCAGTGGAGCCTCTGAAACTGTTGCAGGGATGTTTAGGCTACAAGATTAGAAAGAAAGAAAAAAAAAACCCACACCAAACTTCTTTCCAAAACTGATTAGCTTTGCACAGGCCAACACTTAGCTGTGGCAGTCTCTTGTCTGGACAATCTGTGTACTCCTTTAAGGCCCTTGATTGTCCTATTCACCTGGCAATCTCCAGCACCTGTCAAGACCCACGTGGCTCCAGGACCTGTCATAGATCCTACACTAAGTAAAGGTTTAGTGGACCACTTGACATAGTGGCTACACTGGGCTGAATTTAAGGGCAGGTAATCAGGCATGGTGATATTTTGGAACTATGGAGGCCGTCGTCCCCAGTCTCTCAAAAGATTCTGCAGGTTGTCATCAATCCCACCTGTGAAGTGGAATTCCTTAGGATAATATTGAAGGTATCGCTGTTTATCAGCTATACATGTACTAGTTGATGGACGTTGGATTATTTTCCAGTTTTTGTCTACTATAAATAATGCTGCTATGGAATTGTTCATACACCTCTTTTTGCGGACATGTAATTTTCATTTCTCTTGGTAAATACCTAGTAGTAAATTGCTGGGTCATATGTCTTCAGCTTTGTAGGAAACTGCCAAACTTGTTTCCAAAGTGGCTATGCCATTTTACACGCCCACCAGCACAGTGTGAAGTTTCTGGTTTCTCCATATCCTCGCCAAATCTTGGTGTCAGCAGTCTTTTTTATTACAATCATTCTAGTGTGTCTACAGTGGTATCTCATTGTGGTTTTAGTTGGCATTTCCCTAATGACTAATGATATTGTCTGTTTTTCATTCCTCATTAGCCATTCATCTGCCCAGAGTACTTAACTATTTTGCTTTTTTTAAATTGAATTGTCTTCTTAGTATAGAGTTCTAATGGTTCTTAATTCTGGATACAAGTTTTGTATCAGATAAATGATCCACAAATATTTTCTCAGAGTCTGTGGCTTCTCTTTATTTTCTTAATGATGTCTTTTGAAAAGCAAAACTTGTAATTCTGAGAGGAGCCTAGTTTATTATTTTTGTATAGATTATGCTTTGAGTTTCACATAAAGCAGCTTTTGCCTATGCTATGATTAAAGAGAAGGCTTATGGTTTTCGTCTCTTATATAGATTTATTTGAGTTAATTTTTGTATATGCTGTGAGGTAGAGGTATAAGTTTATTTTTATTGCATATGTGTATTTAGATGTTACCATTTGTTAAAAACAACTATGCTTTCTTCATAGAATTGCCTTGGAACCATAGTCAAAACTCAATTGACCATAAGTATACGGGTTTGTTTCTAGACTTCGTCTTCTACCTCACCGATCGGTAGGTCTGGGTGTCAGTCAGTTCCACACAGTCTTGATTTTGTAGCTTCCTGGTAATTTTGAAGTCAGATAGTATAAACGCTTCAAAATGGTTCTTTTTCCGAATTGTTTTGGCTCTTCTAAGTTCTTCATACTATAAATTTTAGGATTAGGCCTACCAATCCTTGCTAGGATTTTGATAGGAATTGCATTTGGTCTATAGATCAATTTGGTCAGAAGAGCCATCTTAATAATATCAAGTCTCCTAATCCATAAACATGACATTTTTCTCCATCATGTAGATATTTCTTGGTTTCTCTCAGTAGTGTTTTACAGTTTACCATGTACAGGTCATACTTTTTTGTTGCTAAATATATTCCTAAGAGTTTTCTTACTTTTAAGATATTTGCTTTCTTTATTTCACTTTTAGATTGTCTGTTGTTAAAGCATAAAAATGAAAATTTAATTTTTATATTGCTCTGTATCCTACAACCTTGTTAATCTTACTCATTAACTTTAATAATTTCTTTCTGGATTTCTTAGAAATTTACACATATAAGATCTTATCTTTTGCTATAAGGACAGTGTACTTCTTTCTTTCCCAACTGTACGCCTTTAACTTCTTTTTTCTCCACTGTAATGTACTGGCTAGAAACTCTAGAACATTGTTGAATAGAAGTCCAGAGAGTGGACATCTCGCCTTTTTCCCAGTCTTAGGGAAAATGCATTCTCCACGCCAATATTAGGGTTTTCATGGTTGCCTATTAGCAGACTGAGGAACATATCTTCCATGATTGTTAAGAGTTTTTAATTACGAGGAGAGTGTTAAATTTTGGCTGACGCTTTCTCTACAACTATGGAGGTGATTGTGTGCTTCTTCTCATTTATTCTATTATTTTATAATAATTGATTTTCTAAGGTTAAATCAACCTTATATATGTTGCTGAATTCAGTTTGCTAATATTTTGTTAAATATTTTGGTGTTTATATCCATGAAGAGTATTGGTCTGTAGTTTTTCTTTTGTGTAATGTCTCTGTATGGCTTCGGTATCAGTGAAATAGTGGCCTCACTGATAGGGTTAAGAAATGTTCCCCTTGAGATGGGCATGGAGGAGAGCACTTGTCGGGATGAGCACCAGGTGTTATATGAAAACTAGCTTGACAATAAGCCGTAGAAGAAAAAATAAAAATAAAAAAAATTGAGAATAAAAAAAGTTCCCCTCTATTTTCAGAAGTAGTGTATAAAGTATTGATATTATTTCTTTCTAAAATGTCTGATGGAAGTCACCAGTGCAGCAGTGCAGTGAATTGGGTTGTCAGAACTTTCTGTTTTCTTTCTGGGAATATATTTAATTACCAATTCAACTTTTATCTTTTATATAGATCTTTTCTGAATTTACATTTTTCTTGAGTAAATTGAGGTAATTTGTGCCTTTCAAGAAATTTGTTCGTCTGAGTTGTGTATTTATTGACATGAAGTTATTCACAAAATTCCCTTACAATCCTTTTAATTCCTGTAGGGTCTTTAATAGTGTCTCTTCTTTCAGTCCTGATTTTGGTAATTTGTGTCATCTCTCTTTTCTAGCTAATAGTTTCTTGATCTTTTCAAAGAACCAATTTTTAATTTTATTGGTTTTTCTCCATTGTTTTTCTACTTTAAGCTTTGTCCTCTTCAGTGGGTTCTTATTTCCTCTATGATCTTTCTTTTCTTCTAGTTACGTTGGGTTTGATCTGCTCTTCTTTCAGTACTTCACTGGTGTGTAACCTTAGATTATTGATGTTAGTTAGATCTTTCTTCCTCCTAACATAAGCATTTAAAGCTACCTAATACTTTCTAGACATTGTGTTCGTGGCACCCCATAAACTTTGATTTGTTGTGTTTTCATTTGTGGTTTCTCTTTTACTCAAGTTATGTTTTGCAAGTGTAATATTTAATTTCAAAGTATGTGGGGTTTCCCCAAATTTCTTTCAGTTGTTGAATTCTAATCCAATCTGGTAGTGGTCAGAGAACACACTTTTTAGGATTTCGATCTGTCTAAATTCAAATATAGACTTCTTAAAACATGTTTTATGGCTGTCATGTAGTCTGTCCTGGAGATTGTTACTTAAAAAATGTGTATTCTGTTCTGGTTTGGACAATTTTCTGAATATGTTATTAGGTCCAGTTAACAGTGTTGTTCAAGTCTTCTATATTCTTAGTGGGTTTATATCCTTTGATCAGTTACTGAGAGAGGAGTATTATAGTTTTCGGTTATAGCTGTTAAATTATCTATTCTCTTAATTGTGTTCAGGATGTACTTCATTTGGAGGGAAGGAGTCTCTGTTCTTATTTGCATATTTATAATTGTCACTTTTATATTTTTCCTTTATCGTTATGAGATTTCTTTGTGTTTAGTAGTATTTCTTGTTTAAAGTCTATTTTGTCTGAGATCATTATTCCATATACCTTATATTTACTGCTTGCATGGTAAATCTTTTTCCATTCTTTTATTTTTAACCTGTTTGTATCTTAAAAGTGTGTTTCCTTTATATAGCATAGAGTTAGATGTTGCTCTTTTATCCAGCTTGATAGTTTCTGCCTTTTAATTAGTGTTTAGTCATTGACATTTAATGTAATTGTTGCTGTGATACTGCTATTTTGATATTTGTTCTCTATGTCTTCTATCTTTTTCTGCCATGTTCCTTCTTTACTGCCTTCTTTTGTGTTCAATTCTTTTAGCAAACCATTCTCATTTATTGGTAGGTTTTTGTTTTTTAAACATTTTTAAAAGTTTATTCATTTATTTTGAGGGCAGGGAGGAGAGGGAGAGCAGAGGAGGGACAGAGAGAAAGGGAGAGAGAGAATCCCAAGCAGACTTCATGCTTTCAGCACAGAGCCTGCTGTGAGGCTTAATCTCAGAAACCATAAGATCATGATCTGAGCTAAAATCAAGAGTTGGACACTTAACCAACTTAGCTACCTAGGCACCCCTATTGGTAGGTTTTAAAATAAATTATCTTTTTATGTTATGCACTCCAAAATCCCAGTACTCATTACTTCCTGTAGATTTTGAGTTACTGTCTGCTGTTCTGTCTTTTCAATCTCAAGGACTTTCTTTAGTTGTAAGGCCGGTCTGCTTGAAAAATATATTAAGGCACAGTTTTGCTGGATGGAGAGCTTTTGTTTGATGTGTGTGGTTTTGAGCATTTTGAATGTTATTATACTGCCTTCTGACTTCTGTTCTTTCTGATGAGAAGTCATCATAATATTATACTGCTGTTCACTTAAACTTAAGGTTTTTGTTAATCTCAAAAGCTAATGATTGTTTATATCTTCCCCCATTAACAATAAAATAAGCTTAGGATGCTTGCATTTCTCTTCTTCCTGATTGTCTCTTCTATCTGTAGTAATATATCCAGTATTTTAGTTTATGATTTTTCAGAAATTAAACTTTATAAGGTCTTTAGATAATTGTAAATTGTATTGTTATATATTAGTTTGCTGTTTCTCACAATCTTTATTATTCTTTTTCTTGGATTCATATAAATTTTTTGGAATCCACATGTAAGTAATTCTTCTAGACAAAGTGTGTTGGTGTTAAAATTTCTAGGTCCTTGCATGTCCAAAACTCTCTTTATTTTGGCTTCCTATTAGGTGGCAGTTTAAATAGATACAAAACACTTTCAAAATTATTTTCCCTCAGAAATCTAAAGATTTATTGCTCCCTTGTATCACCCTTTTTTACAAATAAAGTGTATTATGTCAATCTATTTCTCGTGCATTTCTTGGTACTTTCATTTTTTCTCTGAAAACTAGGATTTTTATTATTCTGAAATTTCACCATCATGCAGTCATGGTGATCTTTTGTTGTATGCCCTGATCTGTATTCTGTGGTTACTTCTAATCTAGCGATTATCTCTCTTGGGCTCTGGGAAATGTTCTTCTATTTTGTTTATTATCACTATTTATTTTTACATAGGTTAAGCATCTTTTCATAGCAAGTAATAGAAAAACACAATCACAGTTGGCTTAACTAGAATTACTTGGCCCCAAAACTAAAAAGGCCTGTGATAGAACTAGCTTAAGACCCAGACGGATCAGGAACCCAATGTCATCAAAGCTGTTCTATCTCTTTTTCAAGAGCAAGACTTTCTCCACTTCTTTGAAGTCTCCCTACACAAGCACCTGGCTGAAATCTTTCAGGTTTATATCCATGGGTATGATCACTGAATTTTCTACCAGCTCTACAAAATTTCCTGATATACCACTGGCTCTAATTAGGTTATACATTCAGTATCTTAATCAGTCACTGTATCCAGAAAAACAACGATCTGATTATTCAGATCCAAGTTACCTGCCCTTCATCAAAGTCATACTTGGAAGTCAGCATTCCTTGAACTGCATGGACTGAGAATGAGGAAAAGATAATTCCCATCACCCTGAGATCAGTTGGAGTACAATTGGCGAAATAAGAGGGAATTGATGCTAAGTGTCCATTTCTAGCTGAATTTATAGATGTTTACATACCTTTATTGTGTATATATATATGTGTGTGTGTATACATATATATACAATTTCTTTTTCCATTTATACTGTATCATGGGAAAATTCTTTGACTTGATCTTCTAGTTCACTATCTTGCCCTCCAGTAATGTCTATCATTTAAGCATTTTTTAAAAATTTCATGAAGAAAATTTTATTTCAAAATCAATGGTTGAGTCTCTGTAAATATAACATTTTCACATTTTTATTTTATTTTATTTTAAAGTCCTAATCTCCTTTTCTCTTTACAGTAGTGTTCATTTCCTTCAAATGTTGAGTAATCCCTAATTGCTCATTTTTGTGTTTGGTATCTCCATGCACCTGCCTCTGCTCTTCAAGGTCAGTCTCTGGTGATTGTGTGGCAGAGGCCAGATGTCCAGTTGTGAGGGATGCAAGGCGCCTCAGCTTCCCTTCTGGTGCTGCAGCTCTCCCCTCCAGAGAGCACTGCCCTGGCTCCAGGGTCCCGTGCCCACACTGTACTTTCACTGACAGGCAAACACCACTGGTGTCCACTGCTTATTAATGAATCAGAGAGGTGCTGCCTAGCCTCACTCTGATGGTTTCTCCCCCATTAACAACCACGGTGAGGAATGCTTGAAGACCACCTCCTTTATTCCTGTGGTCCCTGGCTCCCCCCTCAATCTTCCCATCACAGTTAACTTTTGCTTATGCTTGTGTTTTCTTTTATTTTATTTATATCACTATATATCTGCTCCTCCCCACCTTCTGTCTTTCTAGAATTCCTTAACATTTCTAAACTGTAGGTGGCATTGTTTTTTGTTTTCCTGCCTTTGTATTTACTCTTTACTTAAAAAAATTTTTTTTTTCCATCTGATAGGTTTTCAGATGGGAAAGAAGGTATATATGGGTACTCCAACAATTGTCTTCATCCAATCACTTCATCTTATTTTTTATGGAATTTAAAAAAATTCTACCATCTCTGCCAAAGTGTATGGAAAGGAGAATTTTTTTTTTATATAGCATGTTTTGAAGTACTTAAATTACATTAGAAAAAAATTAGAGGAGGAAGGAAGGGAGGAAACTAATGTGCATGAGATTCTTCTCCTCACCAAGCTGTTGGTAACAGTTGAGCCTCAGGTGGAAAATTCTGCTTAATATTGATAAATAGATGAAATACACACACATAGACACACACATGCACATTGCTGCGGACACCTGTGAAATGCTCTTTTCTACCAGGGAATCAGAGAAGGTATACTTTGTGACAGAGAGACCTGAGGAAAATTCAGCTTTACTTCCCAGAAGACCAATTGCTGTACATAGATTATCCAAACCAGCACCATTCCCAGGATCCTTAGCAACCATGGTCTAGAGAGATTACTGGAACAATTAATAAAAATGCAGATCTGATAACATTATTTAAAATGTGATATCTTTAAAAAACTAATTAAATTGGCCTTGTAGACAAGGAAAACCTTGCTGAAAGTTAGTGTCGTGCCAAATATCTCAAATTTTAGGATAAAATAAGGTATATAAATTTATTTTATTTTCATTATAGTCTTATAAACTTTTATTCCATGATTTAATCAGTTTATGGAATTAATCTTTATGTCACAAATTTTTATTTCTAGCTATTTAACTATTTTCTAACTATTTAGCCAAAATTTTATGAGGAAATTAATCTTTACATTGTGATTTTTTTTATTTATAACTATTGAACCTAAGGCAACAGGCAAAATTTGTTTCCATGATATCTGCCAGTGAATGAGAGATAATGGCAGATTTCTCATAGTAACAGTATTACTTTATGAAATTTGAAAGTATAGTTGAAGCTGCCTGCTAATTATAAAATGCCTGTAAGGTGCAACTTTACTTGATATGCACGTAATTTTTTAAACTTTTTAATATTTATTTATTTTTGAGAGAGAGAGTGCACACAAGTAGGGAAGGGACAGAGAGAAGGAGGGAGACACAGAATCTGAAGCAGCTCCAGGCTCTGAGCTGTCAGCACAGAGCCCGATACGGGGCTCAAACCCACAAACCATGAGATCATGACCTGAGCTGAACTCAGATGCTTAACTGGCTGAGCCACTCAGGTGCTCCTGATACGCACTTTATTAATTTATACCTAGATCATTTTAGACTGGGGTAGCATTAGTACAAAAGAAAGCTCTTTTCAGCATCTCTGCTATTTACCTTGATAACTTTATTTCATATAGAACTTTTTTAGCCCAAGGGTATTTTAAATTATTTAAATTTTAAAATATTTTAAAATACTTAAAATACAAAAACATTTTATCAAACTTGGCTCAAGTAGTTAACGCTAATAATCCTTGTAGTTCAAAGTCTGCCTTTAGTTGTAGAGATTTTCTTGTTACTGTGTCAAGGAAATATTAGCTTATCCCAGTCTGTGAAGAGAGAAACTTTAGGTTCCCAAGTCTTAAACTTCTTAGTGAATTTTGGACAACAATAGCTTAAACAATTCAAATAGAATTGGTTGTAAAATAAAGTTTTTATTTCATCCAATTTATGATAGGAAGGAGGTCATATCAAAATTAAATAACATCAAATGTAAAATGAGAGCCTACAAACCTTTCAGATAGAACCCAAACTTGCATTTCAGATATATAATTAGAAATAAAATTATACTAATTTTTCATATCAGAAAACTTATCTAACTTCTGAAATATATGCATTATTTTTTAAAACTATGAAAGTCATAAGATAGGAAAAATTATCCTTACCTTCATTCATAGAAATTGGCTTCCTGTTTCTCATGTTACCCTAGTATAAATGTCCCAGTAGAAACTGTTCTTTTCTGACAGAGTTCATAGGTTACACCCACTTTTATAGTTCCATATAATTATACAAGGGGTGGTTCATTCTAAGAGTCAATATTATGCCCTTTTATTAGATTATCTTACATAAATAATGGGTAAACACTAAGATTTCATAATTTCAGCTTTAAAGTTTGATTATTGGCTACTGAAAACTAATCACCTCATTTTTCACCTGCCACCACCCCTTCATAGTGCAGCACCACAAATCAAAGTGGTTCACAGTGGTAGGCTTAGGAGGATTCCGTAGCTTTTTCAGAAACCTAATTACCATCTCCCTACTGAGTAAAAGATTACTAAGAAAAGTAAATAAAAGATTGTAGCATTGTCACTAACATGTTACAATCTGTTATAGGGTGCCTGGGTGGCTCAGTCGGTTAAGCATCCGACTTCAGCTCAGGTCATGATCTCACGGTTCGTGGGTTCAAGCCCCGCATTGGGCTCCGTGCTGACAGCTAGCTCAGAGCCTGGAGCCTGTCTTCAGATTCTGTGTCTCCCTCTCTCTCTTACCCTCCCCTGTTCATGCTGTCTCTCTCTCTCTTTCTAAAATAAATAAAAACAGTAAAAAAAAATTTTTTTACAGTCTGTTACATACCAGTAAATTGGGGGGAAAACTGATCTATCCAAGAGAGAATTATCTAAAATAAAATATCATAGATGCCTCATACTGTAAACATATATCTGTATCTACCATAGATATGATTTGAAGAAAATTATACTCCTAAAAAGGATAATTATCAAGTTACCTTAGGAAAGCTGTAATATTTAAAAATTAACTTTGTGGGGCATCTGGGTGACTCAGTTGGTTGAGCATTCAACTCTTAATTTTGGCTCATTTCATGATCCCCAGATTGTGGGATCAAGCCCTGTGTCATGCTCTATGCTAAGCGTGGAGCCTGTTTAAGATTCTCTCCACCCTCTCCTTAGCCCGTCACCCCTACTCATGCTCCCTCTCTCTCTTTCAGAAAAAAACAAAAACAAAAAGCACCCTTCATTTTCTGTGTGACTCTCTAACAATGTTGTGAGGATGAAGCATGCATGACAAGAGTAGTGTCAGTAAAAATCAGTAAGAATGATGTAGTGGCCATAAAGTTGGGGAACATGTCCTAAACTGTGGCCATGGAAATAAAGAGGGGGAAGCATTTATTAGATGTTTGGTACATAAGCACTACAGACGTTGGGGAACAATTTGAGGGTGAAATGAGTGAAAGTAGAGCATAGGATGACTACAGGGCTTCTGGTTTCCTTGCAATGGAGAGCAAAGGCAGGAAAAATGAGATGTGTTCAGAGAGGAAGGAGAAAAAAGATCCTGCCATCCAGAAAGCCATGAGATGAGAGATTTGAAAATGGTAGAAAAATTTAATTTTGCAAAATCTGCAAAATAGTAAGGAAAATGAGAACAAAAAGGTAGCTTTTCCATGTGGAAACCAGAATCTAACTGGTAACCTTACAAACTGCAGTGTTAGAACTTAAATATATTGGTTAATGCTAAAAACTGTAATGACACTGGAAATAATATCACATTTGTTATGACAAATAATAAATGATAGTACAGCACACTTTAGCATTTAAGTGATTCAGTTATAGATTAGAAGGGGCTTTGATGTTTATCACAATGATATAAGGCAAATTTTAAAGTGAATGATTATGCTCTAAACATCATAAATTATTTCTATACAAAATTACTGGAGTTCCAACCCTGATATCTCTGCCTTAGTCTGTTGGGAAATATGATGATGATAATACATGTGATTATTATTACAAAAGCATCATGCTGAGTGTTGTAATTTACAATAATGTTTTTTAAAGTTCAATGTCAAAATGATAGAAAATCATGAGCAAGAATGATGACTTGTGGAGTTTATGACAAAATTCCAAGGTATGCAGAATAAGAAATTATTTCAAATTCTTATACCAAATAATATGTTTAGTTATTATTTATTGTCAAAATTAAACATTTAGGGGCCCCTGGGTGGCTCAGTCGATTAAGCGCCCGACTTCAGCTCAGGTCATGATCTCACAGTTCGTGGGTTCGAGCTCCACGTCAGGCTCTGTGCTGACCGTTTGCTCAGAGCCTGGAACCTGCTTCTGATTCTGTCTCCCTCTCTCTCTGACCATCCCCTGCTCATGATCTGTGTGTGTCTCTCTCTCTCAAAAATAAACATTAAAAAAATTTTAAATTAAACATTTAATAACAGACATTGAATATACAATACAAAATCTTTGAAGGAAAGAAATAGCTTATAGAAAGTAGCAAAACTGGAATTGGCAGAGTGCAAAATTGTGGTTTTACTAAGAGAACAATCTTTCTAAACTTAAAACGCAATGCTGCATTATCTGCAAAAACAACATCTCGAAGAAATAAAACTGATGCAGAAATTGACCTATTAAATATATTTGGTAATATAATATTGATACCCTTAAAAACTGAAATGGAGCACTTTTTCACTATATATTCCATGAGAAGCTCAAAAGCTTAATTAAGTGGTAAATGACCTGCATTTTTTTAAAACTTATAATATGCTGAGTTCTTAATAAAGTAGCCTGCCTTTTGACCATTTGGGGTTTTGTTTTTTTTTTTGTGGACTCAACAGGAATGAAGTAAATGCGATAGTTCCGTATTGGAAAGTAAAACAACTTTCTGCCAATACAGAGGACATGACAGATGTGAGTCTGTCACCCTGTTGAGAAACCAGCAAACCTGTGCCCAAGGGACCGTCTCCTCACAGAAGACCCCACGGGTGCTCTGCTAAACTGGTCCTTTCCAGACCGAGAGACCAAAGGCTCAGGCAATGATATGGGATTTGAAATAAGAAGACCAAGATTTGAGTCCCAACTTGCCCGTCTGACAGTTTTATGACCTTAAGTTGATCATGTAATTTCTCTGAATTTTTCATCTCTTAAGCGCGAAATGGAAATAGTAAAACCAGCCTCACTGGGTTATGTTACAAACAAATTAGACAGTATATGAGAAAATGCTGATTAAACTGTAAAGTGCAGTGCAGCAGAATCATATGGATTTTACGAGCAACATTACAAAATGCGTATTTATTATGCTGATGATCAGTAATAGGAGAAAGCATTAGGAACACAGGGCAGAACAAAACACTTATGAACCTTTCAGGTGGAGAAGCATTAAATCTTGGACTCTTCTAAAGTCAAAGGTGCTTTATTGAGATTGTTGGGAAGAATAGGAGTCATTGAAGACGTGACTAATGAGTAATTTTTTTAGCTGAGTCACTATAATAAGAGGAAAATAATACTTTATGTTTTCTCTTTATTCCAGAGTCATGGAGAAACAGTAATTACTGGAAACTATTCACTAGATTGATTGGAACATTTATTAATGATTGCAGTGAGCCAGGTTTTATACTTATTATCTCATTGAAGTGCTTCACATTTATTATCTCAGTGAATTGTCATGACAACTTACGAAGTAGGTCCTTTAATTTGCACATTATATGAATGAGAAAATTAAGGCATAGAATGGTAGAATGATTTTCGTATGTCAGTGTATATGCCTTTAAAAAAAATTTTTTAATGTTTAATTTTGAGAGAGAGAGAGACAGAGACAGAGTACAAGTTGGGGAAGGGCAGAGAGAGGGAGACAGAGAATCTGAAGCAGGCTCCAGGCTCTGAGCTGTCAGCACAGAACCCAATGTGGGGCTTGAACTTATGAACTCATTAACTCACGAAGTGCAAGCTCATGACCGGAGCTGAAATCAAATGCTTTAACCAATGAGCCACCCAGGTGCCCCCTGTGTATATGCCTTTTACAGACTGTTACGAACAGAGATCCCGTAGCATCTTTGGTGGACTGGTCTAACATTTAATGGTCTCTGTGCATCAACAAGCTGTCTCAAATACTCCCTCTATTGCTCTACTCACATAATTGTTAGTTTTATTTGTAAACACTGAGACTTGATAGACTGATTCATCCTGACAATGCTCACTAGATACTTCCAGGCAAATCACCTGCCCAAGAGGAAGTCCTTCCAGATATAAATTTCCTGTGTTGTGGTTGAAGAAAAAGAAACAAATTAAGAACTGCTTACTTGTTCAGTAAGGTACAAAATTAATCCAAATGAAGGTTAATATTGGACAAATCATTTGTCACCCTCATCGACAGGTTCTAAGCATAGACCCAAGGGAGATAACCAATTAATCTCTAATAAAGGCCAAATGGAAAGCCAGGGTGAAGATTATTACTTTCTTTCTTTAAAAGTCACTTTCCTACTATTGAAAACATCAAGAGAAATATAACAGTTTTATATCTAACAACATTTAAGATAAATCTTAGTGTACAACTTGAAATATTGGAATAAATACATGGTCAAACATTAATCTCCTGTTTTAGATGATACATTTATTCAATTAGCATTTGTTGAAGACCTTCTGGACTAGATGATGGAGATTAAAAAAAAAGGAAGAAAGAAAAAAGAGGAAAGACATGGTTTCTGGCCTGAAGACCTCTCCTAGGAGGAAAAGTGCATACGTGTGTTCACAGGAGTCAAAAGATGGAAGGAAGGCCATTTCCGGGAGAAGAAACAGTGTGGACAAGGGCTTGAGGGACTGGAAGTGTGGGGTATGTTTTTCAGTGTTCTCAGAGCTGACGGTGGAAGTGAGATGGTTAAGGGTTTCTCCTCCTATAGATTGTGTGACACCCCCCCCCCTCAATGTGTAACAACAGTCAATTTGCTTCTTAGAAAAATTAGTCTGGTGCTGGTCTGAAGAATAGGTTGAAGACACAAAGCCTAAAGACAGGGGATTGGCTACGAGGTTCTAACAGGCAGGTGATGAAATGCAAATGGAGAACCTGGTGGATGGATAAGATTTATAGTAAATAGAAACAGCAAACATTCTAAGCAACTGAATGTGGGTAGATGAAAGGGAACTTCTTTCTGGGATTAATCCATTTCTAGATAGTGGATGGTATCATTCATCTAAAAATCAAGAGAGAGGCCTGAATTTGTGGAATAGTTGAGATCTTCAGAGTAAAGGAAATCAACCAAATTGAATAGATAGAGCAAAGATTGTAAGCCACGGTAGTATCATGAATGAGCAAGGATTTGTGGAGAAAGAAAAAGTACTGTGAAAGTTATATAAATGAGGGTGGCAAACGTGGGTGACTACATCCATCTAAAGCCCCGCTACTCAAGATGTGGTTCATGGATCTTCAACACTGACATCACCGGAAAGCTTGTAGAAATGCAAAATCTCAGGCTCAGCCTCAGAGCTACTATTCCCAGTAGCTATAATGAGCTACTATAACTCATTTTAACAAGATTTCCAATGGATACTCAGGCACACTAAAGTTTGAGAAACACTGATTTAAAAGGTCAAGTTGTTTTTCCTCTCTAAATAATTGTTTTGATGTGAGAATATGGGCTTGGTATTGTCAAGTGTGATTTTCTAAGAGGCAATTTCCCAATTTGAGGAAATGGCAGCTGTGTGTCAAGGTCCCAGAAGGAAGCAGAATTACCACAGATGATTCAGATGTAGAAACTTCAATAAAAGGCCTTTTTGTAGAAGCGGGTTAACATTAAGAGAACCAACGATGGATAGTGAACCTTCCTCTGCCTAATGAAATGCACTGGCAAGCATTACAGCCTGCTAGGGCTGAAGGAAAAGAAGAGAGAGTTTGCAGAGCCCACCGGGACCTAGAGTGCTAGGAACAAGGCCACTGCCAGAGAGACAGCACCAAAGGAGGGAAGAAGCACCACATCTCTCTCCTGCTGTCCTTCCATGATCTACTGGTGTTTTGTCTGAACCCCAAGCTTTAAGGGAGCCCACAAGAATGACCTCCCAGGGCAAGAACAGGTGGGGAAAAAAGAAAGACTGCAAGCCAAACCAAAACTTGTTGAGCAGTATCTAGAATAAAGAGAGAGGAGAGCCAAGAATGACGTTCGAAGGAATGCCCCCTGCGTCCCACCATGTGGATGTGATGCGTTGCCTCTTTAAGTGGTGAGTTAGGGGAAGGAAGGTGGTACAAAGTAAGCCTGGGCTGAGAAGGGGCCAAGAAGCCCCATAAGAAGGAGCTGTCTTCTTTATTTATCTCGTCTTATCATCCTACTGTTGCTCCCCAGTGCTGTCTTCCTTCTGTTTTCTCTCCTGTACCCTGCATTTCCAGACTAATATTTGTTCTCTTGAGTGAGCTCCCTTAAATGAGGAGTCCAGTCCCATTCAGGGAAATAATATAATCCAATTCCATCCATCTGTTCAGACAGTGAAAAATATTAAAATCGACTCCCCCCTATAGAGCATGCTCCCACAAGATGCTGGCCAGCTTGGCCGGCCACAAGACGATGGGTGCACGGCACATCTCAGACTTTGGCACGCACCGTGTGAATGGCTAATTTTCTTTCTGCACAGATGTTAGCCTTCCATTATGGTCATGTGTTTATATTGCCAGATGTTGCCTGATTTTCTGTTAGGTTGCCTCATCACTGTTTTACAGCATTGTTGCCTATTCCCAAGGGGGTTTAGGCATCTGAAAAATTTAAAACATCAGGAAAGCTATCTTAGCAAGTGAAATAAATATTTAGGGAGGAGATAAACTCAGATGTATTTGTTCCAGAATAGTAGCCAGCATAGAATCTCCATTTTCATTTGTTGATTTTTTTTCCTTTGGTATACTCTTGTGCTATCTTTTGGGGTTCTTTGATACATTTGACAGTGTTATTTTATTTTGATTTCACAGAAATAACATGGTCATCTGGAGTACAAAGGTGAAATTCCTGAGGTTCATAAACTTATTATTATTTTTGCATGGTGGCAATGAATTTGCATTCATCTGCTAGCATTTCTGTCTACCGATTCTTTGTAATGTTATTGTAGGATTGAAAATGTCCATTCAAATATTATCCTCATTTCAGTTTTCTCATTCAGCTAGAGCAAGTTTACATTCCAATATGTGACCTGATCTATAAGCCTACCATTAAAATATATATACAGTGCATTAAATATTAAGCAAATTATTTTAATGTTTTTTCTTTTCTGTTTCTTTCTGTCGACTTACATTTGGCATCTCATAAGAGAATGCAATGTTGGAAAATTCAGGTTGAAGAGTTTTGTTCAAAGTGGTACATGGCCAACAGCCATAGTAGATCCCAGAATATATGTTGTTCCTTGCCTTCCTGTTGTCCATTCCATTTTTTTCTTTGAAAATTCTGGGTTTTGGAGCACCTAGCTGGCTCAGTTGGTAGAGTGTGCAGCCCTTGATCTAGGAGTTATGAGTTTGAGGACACATGTTGGTTGTACAGAGTACTTAAAATTCTAAAAAAAGAAAAGAAATTGGCAAGGAAGGAATCAAACATTTACTCTTCATAGATGACATGATACTCTCTGGAAAACTTAAAAGACTCCACCAAAAAACTAGAACTGACACATGAGTTCTGCAAAGTCACAGGATTAAAATCAATATACAGAAATCAGTTGCATTTCTATACACCAATAATGAAGCAACAGAATGAAAATATCATTGTATTTCAGGGGTTTAGGCCAACTTTTCAATGATGACTCATGTTCCTAACATTAAGACATGTTGAGTAAAATAAGGTCATGATAATATAAATTCCTTTTGCCATCATAAAAGAGAGTATCATTGGTTTAAACATCCTGTGCTCAGGAAGCACTGTAATTCCTTTATATAAATATCCAAACCACAGTGATAAACATGGCAATGTATTATTGTATCACTTGAATTCACAAAGCTATAATTTGCTACAGGAAGGTAAATTTCCATTTTCTGCTACTTGAATTCTTATGAACCTTCTTAGAAGTTTAATTCGAATACTGATTTTTAAAAAGCAATTTTGTCAAACGTAGTTGCTCATGTGCATCATTACAAAAATAGAATGTGTAAAAAATACTTAAGAAAACTAGAAAACTCTAGCATAAAGATTCATTGGAATCAGGGACATTTTCACATAGAGTGAAAATGTGTGTGTGTATGTGTGTGTGTGTGTGTGTGTGTGTGTGTGTGTGTGTAATGTTCAGGGAATGCTTCACAAATTTAACTTGTGTAATTGGTGCTCAAAGAAAGAAACAAAATATTACCAGCACCTCAGAAGACCTCACTTGTGCACCTTTTAGTAATAATTCTGCCTTCCCACCATTGACTGCTGTTCTGGCTTCTCGCATAATTATCTTTGCCTAGTTATTTAATTTATGCAAATGAAACAGTCCTTCATGGCTTGGTTTTTTCATTCAATATTAAGTTGAGATATTTTGGGATTGTTTTACGTAGCTGTAAATCATTCATTCTCATTGTTGCATTTATTCCAATGTGTGAAGATACTACTACTTACTAATCCATTCTATTTGACATTTAAAATTTTCAGGCTTTTTTCTGTTACAAAATAGTGCCTCTGTGAAAATGTTCTTTCATGTCTTTTGGTAAATATATGTTCATGGGTTTTTTGTTTTGTGTGTGGAGTATACATATAGAATTATTTGGTCATAGGTATGTATATGTTAAGTTGTAGTAGATAAGTTGTAGTTGCCACTCTCTTGCAAAGCATTTATGCTAATTTATATTCATGTCTTTGTTGTATAAGTGTTCCAATTTACCCACATCTTTGCCAACATTCAGTATTTTCCATTTTTTATTTCTGGTAGGAATATTATATCACATGGTTTAAATGTACAATTCCCTGATAACAATGAATTTGGGCATTGTATGTTTACAATATATCCACTTTTGTGGCATATATATTGAAGGAGTTTTTCAGTATTTGGGGGATATATGTGTTTTTCTTACCGATTGGTAAGAGTTCTTAATATGTCCTGAGTTAGACTCCTTTAGTAACTGTATGAAAGAGGTTATCTTCCCCCTCTGTGAGCTGTCTTTATACTCTTTTAATGGTGTCATTTAATATACAGATGTTCTTAATTTTAACATAGTCCACTTTGCCAACGTTTACTTTTATCTTTAGTGATTTTTGTTGTGTTATTTTAAGCAATCTGCCTACTCTGAGTCATGAGATAACTTCTTACATTTCTTTTTAAAAGCATTGATATTTTATTTGTTACATAGAGATCTACAATTTATATAGAATTGATTTTGGTATATGGTGTGAGGTAGGGAGTCAAAATATACTTGTCTGACATATGAACATCTAATTATCTAAAAGCATTATTAAAGACCTATTTTTGTCCAGTGTACTTCCAGGTCCTTTTGTGATAAAGCAATTATCTAGATATGTGTAGGCTTATTTCTAGCATATCTATTTAGTCCTTCTGTTCAGTTTGTCTACTTTTGCACCAGTGAAACCCTGTCTTAGTGATGTTGATGGAATTTTAATGTCTTGTCTGTTAACCCCACTATCTGGGTCATTCATGGGTCAGTTCTCTGTCTAGTAATTGCTGATTCTATGTGAGACAAAAAGAACCATAAAGAACAATATTGGATCTACTATTAAAAAATCCATAAAGGTTCTAGTTGATGTAATTTCCCACTAGAGAGGTTTCCATATTTACTTTTTAGGAAGAGAAGGAGAAGGGATGAACATTGCAATTCTGTCAAGGATTGTGCCAAGTCATGCCTGAATTGCCATTTCCGTAAGATTCATTCTAGGTCTGATTCATGTCTATGTTAAAGAAGTGTCCTTCTGTTATTTTAATTGAGATGAGGTGTTTGCCTCCTTACTCTTGAAACTCTATAGATTCATTTCTGCCTTCAGAGGTTTTCAGGTGATCTCTTTAGATCCTTCCCCCACATGGCTCTACATTTTGTCTAGGAGCTTAAGGGACACTAGCTGTTGTTTTTAGCCAGTAAAACTACACAAGATCCCATTCTGCCTTTTAGAGATGTTTTGTATTCCTTCTCAGCGAGCCTCCTATACAGACCTAAAAATCAGAAACTGGCCCTTGGGAAAAATTTGCTATTCAGTGGAACCCCTTATGTCTCCAATGTATCACTCCAACCCCATGTAACCACTAAAAACTTTGCTGGTCCGTTTCCTCCTCAAAAGGCCCTCTGTGTGTTTTCCAGTCTATCTTCAGGCCATGCTCAGAATTTTCAAGCACTCCCAGAGAAAAAAACATGTGACTGTCATCAGTTTACTTTGTAGTGGATTTATTTCTCTGTCTCAGTTAATTTCATCTCATTCCAAATTCCACAGTTTGATGATACCTTTAAAAATCTAGGTTGCATAATTTATCTGGCTTTTTCTAGTTGTTTCAGTGGAGGGTTAGTCTGCTGTTACTAACATACAACCACATGCCTAATCCATCTATTTTGCAGAATGTATACAATTTCTCATAATTAAGTATATAAGGAAAAAAAGTGTGCAGAGGGAGGAGGTGTGCTAAGTCCAGTCAAGTTAGGAGTGTTCTCAGAAAGAAGGTTTATACCATATCGTCAAGAGGTAGTATCCAGTGTTTCATTCATATAATTCCTGGGAATGACTTTTCTATCTCTCCCAAGAAGACTTCATGAGGAACTCAAGTTTCTTCAACAGAGTTGAATTTCAGAACCCTTATTTAAGATAGTTCCCTTGCCAGGGCAAGAAGCCAGAAAAGAGAAATAATGATATATAGAAGAATGCCCAAGAGAAGGAAGGTTTAAAAAAAATGACCTCTTTTACTTTCCAGGAAGGAGTAATGTTAAGTCTGCAATGGCAAGTAAGCAACACAACCACTGAGGAGAGGAGGCAGCCAGTTACTGTGACGGAAAAAAAAAAAAAGGCAAAATGCTGATGAGAAGAAAATCAAATGATGGACGCTTAATACTAGCAAAAGGTTGGTGTTTTTCCCATTATATAATCTGTTCCAGCAAATGAAAGACAACTTATCTTGGCCAAGCTTTGGGCTTCTCTGCAAAAAAAACAAAGCCAAGTCATTGAGCACAAGAACATAGGGTTGATAAATGGAGTCGATGGAGGGTTTCAGTTGCAAATTACAGAGACTACAACCTAAATTGTCTTAAAGACTATGTGTGTGTGTGTGTGTGTGTGTGTGTATGTATACATATATATATGTATGTATAAAGACTATATATATAAAATAGATAAAATATATATATATAGATATATATAAAATAGATACACAAAGATAAACTTAATTGAGCAATGATGAAGGAGTAAACTTTACAACTTTACAAAAAATATGTGAATACTATTGAGTCAGAGAAAAGTATTATGCTAGTCCTTCCTGACAGAGTATTAGAAAACAGTTGATGCCGATAGAGAAGTGAGACAGAGTGTGGGAATCTGTCGGACTCCCCCAGGGACTGCTGTGGGATCTCTGACCTCTCTGGACACTCAGGTTCCCACTGGCTTTCCAGCTCCTGCTTCACGTCCTATCCAGGAGTGTCATGCAGCCGGCTTCAGTTTGCTCTTGCTTCTCGGAATGCCTTTAGTGAGCTAAGCGATTTTATGCACTTCCTACCTTATAGCTACTTAGAACCAAGAGTCACTTCATTAAAATAAAAGACACTTTGATCACCCAGGAAATTCCAAAGGATTTAGTAGCTCTCGGTCAGAAATCATGGCAAAGACCAAATATTAGAAAGAAAGGTATTCTTATCATCCCTATCACTCAGGAAATTACAGAATTTTAGGAGCTATATTAGGAACTAGGGCAAGAAACCCAAACTATGTTTCTTATTATGCCACACATCTGTTTAAACTTTGAAATAACTTTCATAACAAAGCCTGTGTCATAATGAATTTCAACCAGGCTAGTACTTTTTGGTTTTAGAATTTTACCTACAATTTTTTATTTCATAGAATGTTAAGTCAATAAAGCTTTTGGGAATCAATAATAGAGATTTTTTTGTCATAATTTCTTTCCCATGGGGAATTCTGGTGATCAGCATTTTAGGTAAGAAAGAATTTGAGAAACAGACCCTTAGTATAGAGAACAAACTGATGGTTCCTAGAAGGGCAGTGGGCAGGGGGATGGGTGAAATAGTTGATGGGGATTAAGGAGTGCACTTGTGATGAGCACTGGGTGTTGTATGAATTGTTGAATCACTATGTTATACACCTGAAACTAATATCATAGTGCATGTTAACTAACTGGAATTTGAATAAAAAAATTGAAGAGAGATAGAATCTAATGAAAATATATGTAAAATTTTTTCTAATGAAAAATACTGTTATCCTATTGGTCTTTACAATTTATCACTTTAAAAAAGTGAAAAAACCTTGACAAAAACAAAAGACTAAACAAATCTCTCAGTATTCTTTGATTATCATTTAATTTTCATTTACTGTGATAAACTCACTTAGTCTTTTGAGTTTTATTTGTGTAGTTTTAGATTTAAAAAGATTTGTGTTCTAATTATGTAGTTTGAAAAATTTAACAGGGATGCCACAGTAGAGTCTTTGCTACTCCCTGCTTGGAGAAAAGTACCCTTTTATGGTGTAAGGGCACATTTTCTTATTCATATGTTATTATCACTACATGTTTTGAGGTAATTTGAAATTATAACTCTTCAATAATTGTATCTGGGGAATACTGCTTTGTAGGGAGGGAGGATTAACCTGCACAAACACTATAGAGTTCCCTGGAGGTCACTGAGTTGGTGATGGGCAGGTCATTCCCTGAGGCTCCAGGGCATCAACCTTGACCTCCTGCAACTAGAACCTGGTTGGAATCTGAAACTCAGTCGCAGAGACCTATGGGGGTCTTAGAGGTTTGATCCAAGAGAGTTTGGGTCTTTGTATGTTGTTTTATTGGATTTAAGTTCCAAATGGGCATTTTATGATTTTCTCTAGGAAAGAGCAAGATGGAAAGACATCCTAAGTCCCATGAAGTGGCAAAAAATAGGAGATAGGGAGTCAGAAATCCAAGTGATTATTGTATGCCCATTATGCCTGCATTGGACTTGTCTAGCCATATCTCACAGAAAGACATATATCTTTAAGTATGCCTTTTTCAGCCTCTTTTAAGTATAATTCTTTGTAAAAAGTTTAAAGTCTTTTAACCAGGCTTTGGGAAACAAGAAGGATTTGGTGCTTGGGGCTAATAGTTGTTTTCATTATTTATAATTTTTTAATATATATTTTTGAGAGAGAGAAAGAGAGATGGAGTCAGAGAGAGAGAGAGAGAATGACTGGGGGAGGGGCAGAGAGAGAGGGAGACACAGAATCCTAAGCAGGCTCCAGGCTCTGAGCAGTCAGCACAGAGTCTGATGCGGAGCTCCAACCCACCAATGGTTAGTTAGATCATGAGCTGAGCTGAAGTTGGCACTTAACAAACTGAGCCACCCAGGCACCCCTGGGGCTAATAGTTTAAAGGAAAGATAATGAATTTTAGGGAAACCAGGCCCAGAAGGTACTCTGGGAATCCTGAGATAATTTCTTGAGGTGGGTCTGAAAAAGCACTTGGGTGCACCTATGCCTGCCACATTCCATCCAGGGACTCTCCGCACCGCCCTGGCCTGCTTCATTGTTTGTGAGGAATACGGATAAGGGGTGTCCTCCTCATAAGTACTCATTAAAGAATACTTACAGGGTGTGGTTTTATGAAAGTAAACATTCATTCCTCTAAAATGCTGGAATATGAGTTAATATATCAAGAAGAGACTTTTGCTTCTAGTGGCTTAGCAGACCTGATTTACCCCACATGACAAAATGCACCAGCGGTGGTTCACGGAGGCACAGTTACTGCTCTGAGTTGGAATCAGTCAGATAAATTCCAAGGATTCAGTCTCCTCTCAGCCGACCTTGAGAAAGCTCTTCCCCCTCCTTTGTTACTGCTGTTGAACTCAGTGAGGACAACTGGTTGCTGTTTCATTGCTGAACTGCTTCCGGTTACGTCACTGTCCCCAGTTCCTACTATCACTACACATCGGAGTTGAGGTTCTCTTCAGCGCTTTTCTGTATGAGAAACCTCAATTCAATGTGAGGAGGTTAATAATGTTAAAACTGTGCTCTCAGACAGCACTTTTCATCTTCCAGATGCCTCTTGCTGCCGGTCAGTGTACTCAGAGATGAAGATGACGAGGCTTTTAAAACCCATTAGCTGTCCAAGAGCATTCCCCTTCTTCCTTGGATTCAGATCATTTTCACACTGTTTTCTTCAGGGAGTGGCACTCCTGACAAGGGAACTGGCAAATGAGTTCCTGAAATTAAGCCCATTAAAAAGATTCTTTTCTAATAACATCTTGATCTTAGGTCCTACAATATAGAAATCTCAATTTAAGCTTTTCCCAGTTATGATTCTACCAAATTTTAGTTAGAACGACACCTCATGTAGACATGTAGCCATATAAACTAGGTTCTGTTAGAAAGCATTGAGATTAAAAGGGCTTTTTTGGTAGAACTTAAAACCATGGTTTTAGGACATGGAGTTTTAAGATTGCAATGAAGGAAATAGGTTTGTATTTTAAAGATCAAAGATCTGTATGAAACCCGAATTAAATATCTTGTTGTGATTTCCAGGTGTCTTCCATACATATGTATTATGCTACTGCTTGTATAGAGGCCTGTATTGTATGCTAAATAACAGCGATACATAGTAACAGATGAGGAAGGTGTTCCGTTGTCCTTGGAAAGTGAACAACACTAACTTACACTGTGGTGACTCAATCACATGTAGAGAATTTTAAAATTCTTTTTGAAAGATGTTTTTTTTTTCATGTTAGTGAATGAAGTCAAAGGTTAAAATGAAGAACCTAATGAAGGGGTTACCTTTCCATGCTATAATGCCAAGACCTCCTTCCTCTTTCACCTAGAGTTTTCCCACCTTTTGCTCTACCATGGTGGGAAGAGCACCAGCACCAGAATCGGCCCGTGTTGATTCTGGTACAGACCATCTGTGTGGTTTGGTAGGCTATGTACTCTCTCTAAGACTAGATCTGGCCACCAAGGGGTTTGGAGAGATTGTGCTCACCTCATAGTTTTGTTGTGAGTATAACATGGCAGAATATTTGAAGCATATGTTAAGAGGTAACTGTTCTTATTACATTCAGTACTAAAATATTGTACTTATTTTAAAATTACTGTAGACTTGTAGGCATCATTAAGTCCCATGTCCATATTAATTTTGTTACTATGTAGCTAAAATTATTTCTAAAATATTTTGTTTCTACAAATAGCATTAAGTTACAAATTAATTACAAGGTGCAGCCCTAATATACAGATCAAATTATATCCCAAATATTTATGCTGTACATTGCTGCAGAAAATTCAATACAAATTGTGGTTAAGTTTCTAAGATCAGCCATATAAAAAATTATCCATAAAATAGCTGAAATCATATTAATTTATATGGACCAGATCCCTTAATCTCCCAAACCCTGGGTTACTCTGAGCACAAGTCCCTTTGAGGCTTAACTGAACCCTGCTGACTACTGAGGCTTCATGGCTCCACTATCCCTCCTGAGTCTGTGAATGCAAATAGAGCTACAGAGAAATTGTGAAAAGAAAGCAAAGAAGAAAGAAAATTTCAATGAAACACCAAAGGGAAGACATTTGGAGATCTTTGAGGAAGGGTCTGAGCAAAAGCAACATTAATTAGAAAGGATTCTATTGTACATCCATGTTCATGTTCACAGCAGCATTATTCACAAAAGCCAAAAGGCAGAAGCAACCCAGGTATGTGAACAGATGAACAGATAACCAAATGTGACATGTGCATACACTGAGACGTTAATCCACTTTAAAAATCAACAGAATCCTGACATATGCTACAATATGGATGAACCTCAAAGACATTATGCAAAATGAAATATTCTAGTCACCAAAAGATAAGTATTGTATAATTCCACATATATGAGGTACCTAGAGTAATCAAATTCATAGAGACAGAAAGTAAAATGCTAGTTGCCAAGCTGGGGAGTTGTTTGATGGATACAGACTTTCAGTTTTGCAAGATGCAAGATGAAAGAATTCGGGAGATTGGCTACATAGCAGTGTGAATGAACTTAACTGGCTACGGAACTATGAACTTAAAAGTGGTTAAGATGGTAAATTTGATGGTATGTGTGTTTTACCATAATTTTTAAATAGTGAAAAAAATAATTATAGTATTCAGCATGCTTTAGGTGTGGAAACAATATGTTCTGTTCGGTTTTTGTTAGTCCCTCAAGGGCTAGAGATCTAGTAATGCCATCCAGCAAGGGAAGAACTGCTCAGAAGTGTCTGGGGGAACTCTCTAACCAGGTCATTCACTTTGGTTGTCAGCACCTTTGAGACCCCTGGGCATTATTAAATATCCCCTTGGCTGGGGCACGGGGTTTGTAAGGAGGCAGGCCCTATCCGCCGTCCTGGAGCTGGTCGCAGCTGAGGCACACCGCCCTGGTGGAAATGCGCCCGGCTGCAGCCAGTTGCTGGCCGGGGCAGTCCCCTGCGCATCACAGGTCCTATCCAGCCTTCCCCTGTACTTAAAAGGGAAGGCTCCGGCTTCTCCTGAAAGGGCGCACCTTAAGGAGGGACAGCTCCTGCAGCACCCAATTGGGAGGGGAGAGGCAGACAGATACCTTTGACCGTTTTAGAGGCGGGCCTAGTCACGCCCCACATGGGGCGTCCTGGGCCCACTCTGATTGGTCAATACTCCAACTATTGTGATTGGCTCCCACAACTGCCAGTATTGATGGGGGGCAGGGATTGGATCACTATACGCCGGTCATCATTTCCTGTAACTCCCCCTCCCAAAGGCATACAAGGCCCTGTCCTGCCTTTGTTTGGGGCTCTCTCCACGTGGCCAGCGGGTCTGCTGGAGACTGAGCCCAAGCTTAAGCTTGTAATAAAGGCCCTTTGCTTTTGCAGGCGTGACTCGGTCTCCCTAGCAGTCTCTGGTGTTCGTTTTGGGGTGATTTTACAAACTTGGGTACAACAAGTTCACTCCTTAAGGCACTCTAATGGATAAATATGTTCATTTGCTAGGGCCGCCAAAACAAAGCTTCACAAACTGGGTAATGTCAGCAGCAGAAATGTATCGCCTCACAGCTCAGGAGGCCAGAGGTCTGAAATCAAGGTGGTGCTGGGGGTTGTTTCTTATGAGGCCTTCTGGTTGTTTGCTGGCCATTGTTGGCATTCCTGATCCCTACTTTCATCTGCACAGTGGTGTGTGTGTGTGTGTGTGTGTGTGCGCGCGCGTGCACGCACACGTGCCAAAATGTCCTCCTTTTATAAAGACACCAATATTGTATTAGGGACCCATTGTATTCTAGTATGACCTCATCTTAGCTAATTACATCTGCAATGACCTGATTTTCAAATAAGGTCTCATTCTGAAGTACTGGAGTGTAGGACTATAACATGTGCATTTCAGAGGGGACATAATTTAACTCATAATGTAAGCCATATGCCTCAAGAGATTAAAGATTATATAGCTTCTAGGAAACTACTCAATCACCAGGCCTAAGTGATTTTAGAAAACCAATGAAGAAAGGTCTGTAATACAGTAAAATTTAATCCTAACAAAGCATATATTATAGTAAAATTTATTTACAAAATTTTATCAGCTAAACATGACATACATGCTTTTTTTAATGTGTTGTTGGGTGTGCCACATACACAGCTTTTAAAGACGGGCTGAAAGGACTATTTGAAAGTCTGAAAAGTAAAGCCCACCATCCAGATGGAATATTTACACACACACACACACACACACACACACACACACACACACACATACACAATGCAATTGTCTGTTTACTGTCCTAGAAAAAAAAGGGACATTTATTCTCTGGAGATGATAAAAAAAAAGTAGCTGTGGATCAGGCAGGGAAAGATAGAGCAGTTGAAGGTAAAGATAAATAAATGATTTATTAAGTAAAATTTTCCCTATCAAATTTTGAGACCCAAGCTTTCCTTTCCATTGGAAGCCCAGATCCCTGACAGTCAAAATGATTGTCCTCAAGGAGGAGGTTATAAGATACTTGTTTTATTTTTTATTTTATTTTATCTTTTAGAAGATATTTGTTTTAGATTGAATTCCCTGGGAATAGACTCTGAGACATTTGGAAGTTCATGGCCAGCACACCCTCCAGCAAACCCTCAGCTTCTGTCAGTTTTTTCGCGCTCTACTTTCCAATGTGAGTGGACAGCCAAGAAGCACCAAGCATGTAAGAGAATGTGTGAATTTAAAAGAAGTCAAAATGAACAAACAGAAACAAGAAGAGTATAGCACAGAGATAAACAGAGGGAGAAGGATTAAAACAAGAAAGAAACCAACATTAATATAGAAACGAGAAAGAAAGATATCATGACCATGACACTCTTCAAGAAAAACAATTCCTGGAATAGCATGTCATAGATCATTTCTGAAGATCTAATAATTCAGTAGAAAGTTTAGAAAATAAGATTAAGAAAGCCTTACAGAAAAATAGGACAGAGAAATAGATGAAAAATAGCAAGAAAGTAAGGTAACTACAGCACATCCAGAATCTTGGGCTTCTAGAAAAAGGAAAGAAATGGATAGGGGGTAAATACTTTTAAAAATAGTTCAAGAAAATTTCAGAGAACAGAAAGATAAGAGTTTGCAGATAGAAGGACTTAGCAAGTGCCCAACACAGTATATTAAAGTGGAGCAAAACTGCAGAAAAACAAGCTTCCAGAGAGAAAAGGAAAACGATTTTTATAAAAAGGAAGAAAAATGATTTTTAAAAGTGAGAAGATGGAGTGCCTGGGTGGCTCAGTCTGTTAAGCAGCCCATTATTGATTTTGGCTCAGGCCATGACCTCATGGTTTGTAAATTTAATCCCTGAGTTCAGTTCTGTGCTCACAGTGTGGAGCCTTCTTAGGATTCTCTCTCTCTCTCCATCTATCCCTCTCTCCCACTCTCTCCCCGTACCCCTCCCCCACTTGTCTCTCTCCCAAAATAAATAAACTTAAATAAAATAAAAAGTGAGAAGAGACGTCTTAGCAGCAACACTGGAACATTGGAGATAATGGATTCATGCCTTCAAAATTTTGAAAGAAGTACATCTCCAAACTGAAATTTTAAGCCTGAAACTATCAATTAAATAGTCAGATGGGAGGAATAGCAGGCTGAGATGTGACCTCCCATGCTTTCTATTTAAAGAAGCTGAAAGAGGATGGTCACACCATACCAAGGGAGTGGGGAGGAGACATGGAGTCCAGGAAACAGGAGATTCAGGCCAGGAGAAAGGGGAGGGGGGACACCCCCAGGAGATGGCAAGAGGAGACCCCTGCACTGACCCTGTGTGGGCAGACTAAGGAAAGAACAGTCCAGATGGAAGCAAGTCCAAAAGCTCTGAGAGAAACATGCTCAAGAAGACAAAATTGACAGATTATCTAAAGTGTTTGGCCCTACTGAGAGATTTATATACCTAAAGGAAAGTTGGAGGTTGAAGAAGTAATAAATACATACAAAAGTTAACAAATAAAAATAGGACAAGTATTAATTCCAGTGAAAATAGGATGTATAGAAAAGGAAAGTGAATCACTGTGTATTAAAAATTTTTAACTTTCAAGAACATTTATATAATCATCCTAAGGTAAAATTATGAGCAACTAAAGTTGTAGGTATTGTATGTATTATTGTGAGAAACTGAAAAAGAGCTTATGCCTCATTTTCCATTTTGAACCATTAATAGACTAAAATTGAAAACTCAAGTATACAATAAAGAAGTATATCATTTTACAATATGGAGACAAATAAATTAGATAAACTAGGTAAAAAATGGAAAATACAGTATTGCCTTCATGGGGTTGAAAATGGTGGTGATATGTGAAGACTTTTTTGTTAAGTTTTATAAAACTATTTGGTTATTTAAAACATTTGATTGATAAAAATCATAGAATGTTTTAAATACTAGAATATTTATAGCACTATTGATTCCTGTCAAAATGAGCCCTCTTACAGTAATTAAAGTGATTCTTACTTTCCATTTTAGAAGAAAGTTGTTTCCATGCTCTTGGAGCCAATGGATGGTTGCCACCCTCTTGATTTCTAAGTCCTCTGTCTCTCCTCAGAGCAAATTTTCCTTATATGAGAAGACAGGAAATAGTAAACATGAGTAATTCAAAATAGAAATAATATAATCATCTGTATATAGCAATGGTAATACGACAGTGCCAACTGAAATTTCCTGAGAAATTTAAAAACCTAAAAACACGTCACAGATCATGTTTTGACAAATTAAAGAAATTCAGTCAACACTCCTAATACTGTTTCATTTCTGGGCCAGATGTTTCCATTACGTAGGAAGGGAGAGGGGGAAAGAAAGAACTAACAAGTAGGCCTTGAGCTATGAACAGTGACAAGTTTCATACCTCCATAAATTGATGTTTACAAACATGGGGAGGTTAGAGCTGGGAGGAGTATGAGACACTCTTGCAGAATTAAAACCCAAAGTAATTAGTTGACTGACCTGTAGTAACTTGATGAAAGACTAATTTTAAAATAACACACGTTCATTTTCTCTGGATAGTAGGTCATTTATACAGAGATACAGTTTACGGAGTATATATAAAACCACAGGCAAGCTTTCATTTGGCTTCTGACCTCCCAGGACCCAATTACGAGAAGAGGAAGGATCCCTAGGTAACAGGGAAGAAACGGATCTGAGACCTGTTTTAGCATATTGTGGAGAGAGGGTAGTGGTAGAATAGGGAAGCAGATTTCCCTAACAATTATAGGCTCTCGAAGAGTCTGGCTATTTTATCTGGCCAGGAGAAGGACAGAACTTCGCTGGAGCTTCCCAGTAAAAGCAGCAGCAGCATGAGTGGACCACGTGTCCTGCTGCCTCCTGCCATCATGACGAATGGCTCTTGGGTCTTTCTGCAAATCCACCAGGCTATCGTTGGGCCTCCAGCAAGATGTACTTCTTTTAAAATTTTGAAGGCATGAATCCATTATCTCCAATGTTCCAGTGTTGCTGTTAAGACGTCTCTTCTCACTTTTTATTTTATTTAAGTTTAATACTTGCTGGGCCAGCATCCCTGCATGGAACAACCCACAGCTAACAGCTTTAGAGAATGTCCATTCCCTACAGTCCTCTACTCCCCGTTGCTCCCAGCACTGTCTGTTACATTTTTTTTTGCCATATTTCTTTAACTTTCCCACCAACAACTTTGGAATGAATTAAGACATGTATAGTTTAAAATAAAGAATAGAAAGAGAAGGCATTTCAAGAGGGGAGAGGATATATGCCTTTTAACACATTAGTTTCGGGTGTATAATTTATTGATTTGATAACTCTATTCATTACTCGGTGCTTATCATGGCAAATGTAGTCACCATCTGTCACCATAGAATATTATTACAATATTACTGACTATATTCCCTATGCTGTCCTTTTCATTTCCATGACTTAATTTTGTAACTGGAAGTTTGTACCTCGTAATCCCCTTCACCCATTCCCCCATCCCCCTACCTTCCATCCAGCAGCCACCAGTTTGTTTTCTGTATTTAAAAGTCTGTTTGGTTTTTTGCTTGTTTGTTCATTGGTTTTGTGCCTTAGGTTTCCACATATAAGTGAAATAATATGGCATTTGTCTTTCTCTGTCTGATTTATTTCACTTAGCATATACCATCTAGATCTACCCATGTTGTCACAAATGGCAAGAGTTCATTCATTTTATGGGTGAGTAATATCCCATTGTGTATAAATACCACAGCTTTATCCAGTCATCTACTGATAGACATTTAGGTTGCTTCCACATCCTGGCTATTGTTTATAATGCTGCAGGAAACATAGAGGTGCATATATCTTTTGGAACTATGGTGTTTTTTTTTTCCTTTGGGTAACTACCCAATAGTCAAATTACTGGATTTATTTCTATTTTTAGAATTTGGAGGAAACTCCATACCATTTCCAAAAATGATTGCACCAATCTACATTCCCACCAATATGTATGGGGTTCCTTTTTCTCCACATTCTCACCAATACTTGTTATTTCTTATCTTGATATTAGCCATTCTCACTAGTATGAGGTGATATCTCATTGTGGTTTTGATTCCCTTTTTTCTGATGATTGGTGATATTGAGCATCTTTTCATGTTCATTGGCCATCTGTATGCCTCCTTTGGAAAAGTTCAGGTCCTCTGCCCTTTATTTAATTGGATTGTTTGGGTTTTGTTGTTGAATTTTATATATGACTTTTATGAGAAGAAAGTAGATTGGGACAAATTTTTAAAATTCTAGTTATATGCCAACTCAGAGTTATTAGTTTTCATTATTTTAAATGTCTCCAAATGGTCCTCTATCTTTTTCCAAATCCGAAGGGGTCATTGTGTTCATATGGTCCACTAAATGTCTGTTTCACATATGTTTAATAAGTGTATAGTAAACTAGACTGATCCCATTGAAGAAATGCAGAACTGTAACTTACAGGTGCCACGTGTTATGATTTCAGCTTATATGAAACTAATTCCATATACATCCTTAAAAGGGGTTCTCATTAATTTGAAAACATTCTATGGTAACTCATTTATTACAAAATATTGGATTCTAATGAAAGGAATCAGATATAATCATCTTTCCATCAGAGTCTTAATAATATTTGCTCACGATTCTATGATTGCTGTAGTTGGCATCTCTTCACATCCCGTCAGTAAAGCAAAGTATTTCCCAAAGTAGTTTCACGGGTGTGCAAGTAAGAGAATGACTTTTGGTTGTAGTTAAGTGATGCTGTTTAAAAAGCCAGTCTTCAGAGGGCCATCCTGGAGCAGAGATTAAGTCCCTTTAATCCAGTGAGGCTCAGTTAGGCTGTCTGGAAATCTTTTCTTACCTATGTGCTTCTTGAACACAGGAGAGGGGATAGGGCATTTAAAGTGTTTCATAAAACATCTTCCATAAGGTCA
>NC_043714.1:20808881-20809964 GCF_006229205.1 Suricata suricatta
GAAATGAGTTGGGAGCTCCTGCAGCCTGAGCGTGTGCCCAGACCTCCACCACCGCCAACTCCCTGCTGGGATCGCGTAGGGGTGGGGGCTATTTTTTCCCTGTTGGCTCCCAGGATTCGGGATTTGTGCGGCTAATGCTGGGGGAGAGATGCGCCGTGGAAATGAGGTGCGTGCTCTCACTCCCAAAACCGAGGTCGAAGTGAGTGCCCCTGGCGCCGCTGCAGCCATGGCTGCTGACTGCCCGCTGAGATGGCACAGGGCTGGAAGCTGTTCTTTCCCTTGCACCACCTGGGTTTGGGATTTGGGCTACCCAGCAGTTATCTATGGAGTGAGAGTTTCTCTCTCCAAGCACGGTTAAACATTATCTCTTCCCCAGAGACAGTACTATGAGCGTGTTCAGTTTCTCTGTCTCTTCCCTTTGTCTCTTGGGCTCTGTGCTTGCCCCGTGTTGGGCTGGGGCTCCCACCTCCCCTGCCCATCTCGGGCTGGCCTGTATGTTTTCCAGTCTCCCCAGTTTGCACTCACTGACTCAGGTATCTTTGAGGTTGTCTTCTTTCTGGAGTCCGTATTTACTCCTTCCCCTCTTGCAGATGAGAGTAATGTCCTTCTCAGTTCAATAGATGGGGTGGACGGAATTTACAGAGCTCCCTTCCTCTCCACCATCTTGGCTCCTTCTTCCTCAGGCCCTCTGTTTTCATTCCTCCTCATGCACCTCCAAGAGCTCTTTCCATTTACATAATTTCATCAGATTCCCTACTCACTAGAAAGCTCTTGCATCTCGGCTTCTGGTTGGTCTCATAGAGACAGGTGTTTCTCTCCTGATTAAGGTCACCCAAGTACTACTCCAAGTAATATCCCATAAATTTTTATGAAGATCTTCAAGTGTCTACTCCTTTGTAAATGTTCTCAGTCTTCTTTATTTGAATGCCTTGTGTAGTTCACCAGAATTGTGAACTCTGAAAGTGAAGAGATAATATTCTCAGGCAAGCCTGTTACAAAACTGCATTCAGAGATCACATATGTGGAAGTCTGCTTATTACTACTGATTTGTAGAATGATGTTTCACCTTTCTAGGACTCGAAT
>NC_043714.1:20810064-20811874 GCF_006229205.1 Suricata suricatta
GCCAAGAGAAACTCATCCCTCCCCCAACACCATCAGGATCCCAGCTGGGGGCTGGGAATCTGCAGTTGTGTGTGTGAGGGCATGCACTTAACCTCCTGTTGCACACCTCACCTCAGGCAGGGGCTGCCAAAATCCCTGCCTGAGCCAAGACAAACCGATCCCTCCCCCTAAGAAGCGAGCCACCAAAGCAAATACATCTCATCTGTGGTAGCATAAAAGTGCATGGACTAGAACTTTCAACCAAGGCAGGCCTGGAAAATACAACTTGGCTCAACCGTGGCACAAGGAGATCGGACTCATTAGAGTGGCCTACAGTGCATAGTTCCAGCGGAGCTTGGCATGCCGCCATTCTACTTTCTGCAGACACCAAGGCGGAGCCTTTGAGATGAGACTCCTAGACCTACCACACCAAACCACGCCTATCCACTAGGGAGAGCTGCTGCGTGTTTTTTTTCCTTTTTCTTTTTCCTTCTTTTTTTTTCTTTCTTTTTTTGTACTTATTTTTTATTACTACCTTTTTTACTTAAATTTTTAAAAATTTTTACTCCTTATTTTTCTTTCTCCTTTCTTCCCTGTTTTTTAACCTTCTTGAAATCCAGATATATTCTCCTGTATCTCATCCTTACCTCTCCCCTCAACTGATCATACACTTTAAGACTGTCCATTGTCCTTTGTTGTCTCTGATCCCCTTTATTTTTTCTTTCTTCTCTTCTTTTCATGTCTTTCCTCTCCATTTTCTTTCTTTTTCTTTCCCCCTTTTAATGTGCTTGTTTGTTTGATTTGTCTGTGCATTTGTGTGCTTCTGTTCCCTCTGTTTGTCTGTCTGTTTTCCTTCTTAGGGCTACACCAAGAAACAGGCCAAAGTATGCATGACAGCAAGTCCCAAATATTGCTGAGTAGGGAAATAAAATATTCAAAGGCACAACAAGAGAAACTGAGAGACACCATTAAAAGAATATTTTCCTGAAACAACAGGCCCTGGACAGTCAATAAGCCTCCTTTAACAGAGCAATATTAGCAGGTGCACAGTGCACAATGAGCTTTTTAAAGCTGACAAGAGACAGAAAACTAGCAAAAATGACAAAACGAAGGAACTCTCCTCCCCTGAAGAACCTCCAAGAAGAAATCACAGCCACAGAACTGCTCAAGGCAGATCTAGACAACATACCGAATCAAGAATTTAAAAAACCTGTCATAAAATTAATCACTGGGGTTGAAAAAAGCATCAAAGGATCAACTGAGACGATGACTAGGCACTTTGAAAATAGGTGTGATGAGTTAAAAAAGGCTATAAATGAGGTGAATAACAAAATGGAGGCAGCTACCTCAAGGATTGATGAGACAGAGAGAAGAATAGGTGAATTAAGATATAGTTATAGCAAAAGAGGAAGCTGAAAAAAAGAGAGAGAAATTAATCCAGGAGCAGGAAAGGAGAACTCGAGATCTGAGTGATACAATCAAGTGGAACAACATCCTTATCATGGGAATTCCTAAAGAGGAAGACAGAGAGAAAAGTCCTGAAGGGATACTAGACCAAATTATAACTGAGAATTTCCCAAATCTGGGAAAAGAAATATACATTCAAATTCAAGAGGCACAAAGAACCTCCTTAAGATGTAATTTGAATCGGCCTTCAGCACGACATATCATAGTAAAACTGGCAAAATATAAAGATAAAGAGAGAATTCTGAAAGCAGCTAGGGAGAAAAGAACCTTCACATACAAAGGGAAACCTATCAAAGTGGTTACAGACCTATTTAATGAAACTTGGCAGGCCAGGAAGGAATGGCAGGAAATCTTCAGTGTGATG
>NC_043714.1:20811974-20813298 GCF_006229205.1 Suricata suricatta
CAAGTAATTCATTGTTCTTATCATTTACCTGATAGAATTGGCCTATTGAAGCTCAACTATGGAGCTAATTCTCTGCAAAGTTTCTAATTACACACACACACACACACACACACACACACACACACACACACACACAAACAACCTAATACTTAATCACAAAATCTTTACTTCCCATCTTTATATCTTTAAACTATGTTCTGTTTCCAGGAGACACAACAATTGTTTACCAGTTGGAAACTGGACCTCCTCCTTAGTCATTTGAGTCTCATCATTGTACAGACCAAGTAGGCAAAGAAGGAGATTCCTGTGCTGGCTACTGTTATTGATCCCAATTAGCAAGATGAAATTTGGTTGTAGCTATGCACAGGCATGGAAAGGGAGGAGTGTGCTTGGAGCCTACAGGACTCTGTGGGACACCCCCTGGTACTTTCATGTCAATTAGTACAATTAAGAGAACACAGTGAGAACTCAAGGTAGAATCATTGAGAACCTAAACACCTTAGGAATGAAAGTTTGGGGTATTTAGGGAAAATATCCTAACCAGCTGAATGCTGATGGTATGCAAAGAAAACACACACGTTACAGAAATGATTATCGCAGCTACATATATTTTATTCCTTGTTTGTCTTGGCAACAAACTTCCAAGATGGCTCCTAATGATTCCTGCATCCTGATGTTCCTACTCTGTGTAATTCCCAAATCCCCAATCCAACCAGAGAGGATATAGCAGAAAATATAGTATGCCAGTTTTACAACTATGTGATTTTTAAAAAAGATTCTGAAACCCATGTCTTGGTCTGTCTGTCTTTTTCTCTTTCTGATCACTTGCCCTGGCAGAAGCTAGCCACTCTGACATAGTGAACAGTCCTATGGAGAAAACTGCATGGCAAGGAACTAAAGGCTCCAGCCAACAACCATGTGCATACGTTTAGACCTGAGCTCTCCAGTTACAGTCAAGACTTCAGATGACTATAACCTTAGCCAACATCCTGACTGTAGATCAGGAGAGGTCCCTGAGCCAGAACCTCCCAGGTAAACCACGTCTGGTGTCTTGCTTCTCAGAAACTGACGTAACTGAGGTAATAAATATTTGTTGTTTGGAGCTCTTATATTTTGAGGCAATTTACTATGCAGAAATAGGTAAACACCCCACTTGATATTTCACATGTATAAATATTAGCAAGTCCTCCTCCTCTTTTTCCAAAATTATTTTTTATTTTATGACTCTTGTGGTTGTTTACTTTATAATACAGACTCTTAGGTACAGAATAATCAAGTGAGATGGTGACTGAACTGAAAAGGAAATTACTATCATCTAAAGATA
>NC_043714.1:20813398-20837616 GCF_006229205.1 Suricata suricatta
GAGAAGGACAGATACCATATGTTTGCACTCATAGGTCTAACAGGAAAACAGGAGAAAGCTAATGGAGGACCAGGGGGAGGGGAAGAGGGAGAGAGAGTTGGGGAGAGAGAGGGTTGCAAAACTCGAGAGACTATTGAATGCTGAAAAGGAACTGAGGGTTGAAGGGGAAGGGGGAGGGGGGGAAAGTGGTGGTAGTGATGGAGGAGGGCACTTATGGGGAAGAGCACTGGGTGTTGTATGGAAACCAATTTGACAATAAACTATTTTTAAAAAAATAAATAAATATACATTTTTAAAAAAAAGCAGAGGGCCTGAGGCCAAGTTCACAGAAAAGCACCTTGGTAATGGCTGGGAAGTGTGAGGAAAGGAGCCATAGAGTGGGGAAATATATCATTAACTGCCTCTCTATCAATAATCTGTACATTGTGTACTCCATTCTCCTGGGTGGAATATTCAAATGTGTTATTTCCCAAACAGAACAGGGTTGCAATTATACTTTTGTCTCTTCCTCAACATGTTTATGTGGGATCCCAGTAAATTTTAGTGCACTAGATACAAATTAAGCAGTGTTAAGGCTTCCTGTGTTCTCCCTATGGCGTCACCACTATTCCTTACCCTTAGTCCCCACTTTCAAGGCCTCTGGTGTGTTTGAAGGTTCTGCTGTGGTCAGACCCCTTGTGGGGGTCCAGCCTGACACTTCTCATGGTGTTGTTGCTACGGACATGATATTACTAAGGATAACAATATTTCTGCATTCTTGGTGCCTGTACCACATTCCAGGAGAATTGGCATTTGATACCACAGATAAGAAGCAGAAATATTTGTCTGCAGCGTACCAACTTTCCAATATTGTCCTTCAAAATTGGTTGTGAAGTTCCATCTAATATTTTTATCCCTACTCTTTCCTTGTGAAAGAAACTACTATGTGCTGCTCCCCTTGCCCATTGGTATGTGGTGATGTAGACCCACTCATCCAAGAAAGAGTTTGTGGGAAGGTGCTGTTATGTACTCCTGCATTTTTTTCAACTTTATACTAGGTTTATCAGATCTTAGTTACTCTTGAAAAAGCACTCCTTGTTCTTTCTCAATGGAAGTATTTTTCTTTTTGCCTGCAACAGTTTCCTAGTGTTGTAGCAGGAAGGCTGGTAAGGTTTTATAAAATTAAGGGAGCCAATGGATACACTCTCACATTTCTTCCAGTGTGTGCTTAAGAAATCCTCTACAAATTTTTTTCTTGAGGACACATTTCAACATATATTGAAAAATTATTACCTTGGAAATAAACAAATAAGAGCTATTGCTTAATGGAGATTTACAAGTGGGATTAACAAAACCCACATTGCATACAGTGCTACATCCATTTCCTTTAAAGTAAATATTGCCTCTTTTAAAGGTGGAAATGCTGAAATATATTACTCTTAGGTATCATCCAAGGAATGAGATCTCAAAAAGTACTCAGGGTCATAGAAGTTTGAACTGAAAATGAGATTAAAAGCTATATAACACAACCTTTAGATTTTTAAAATATGAAACGGACATGTAGGGAAGAGCACTGGGTGTTATATGGAAGCCAATTTGACAATAAATTATTTTTAAAAAATATGAAATGGACAGGTGGATTAAGGAACCCATCCGTGGTGTAGCTCCAGTTGGTAGAACGGGGATTGTAAGTCAGATTTCTCACACCCCTGTCAAACATACTGCCCTGCCTTTTGAGTGAAAGACTGAGTCATAAAAAAGTAAGAATGGTTACCATTTAGAGCTTGATAATCATAGGGCCACTGAACTAGACATGGCCAGACACCACGTAGAGAAATGTCACCTTTGTCCTTTGTTCTTTGTCCTTTTCTCGGATTTCATGGGGATTGACATTTGCTGGGAACTCAGTTCGTTTGCTGCAAACCGAAGCTGATATTTAATTAGTCTCCTGAAATGTCAGGTAACCAAAGGTGGCTCATAATGTGATGTAGGAGATGCGGCTGTATTATGAAACTGGACACTGGAGTTTGGCACGCAGATCTGATTCTTATGGAAGCATGAATATGGTGTTTGCAGATGAATGAAACAGTGCGTACCCTCTATCAGAATGTTGTTCAGCACCCAAGCTGAGGGCTGAGTGTGTGCTTTGGCTTAACATAATGTGACAGCATCTGGAAAAGGTTTTTTTTTTTTTAATGTTCCCTTCCAGGGGTGCCTGGGTGGCTCAGCTGGTTAAGCATCCAACTTTGACTCAGGTCATGGTCTTGCAGTTTGTGAGTTCAAGCCTCATGTCAGACTCTGTGCTAACAGCTCAGAGCCTGGAGCCTGCTTCGGGTTCTGTATTTCCCTCTCTTTCTTTCCCCCTCCCCACCTCTCTCTCTCTCTCTCTCTCTCTCTCTCTCTCAAAAATAATAAACATTTTTTTTAAATCTTGAAAAAAATGTTCCTTTCTTGCCACTGTATAGCTTTAGAGGTTACTGGGGTTCCCTAGATTTTCAGCGTATGTTAGCTTAGTCCCAGGATGTCTGCTGAGCTCAGAGTTTATATGATCCAAATAAGAATATAAGAATATGAATATAAGAATAAGGCCCCCTGGAAGTAGAAAGAACTAGGGGATTTAATTCATATCAACCTCCATGATCCTTCTCTTATAATTCGATTCAAATTCATAGGGTGGTTAGTTTTGAATTTTCCCGAGGATTGGATAAAATCTAAATTTAACCCTGTGGAAATGTAGACTGGCTCAGGTTCAAGAGTTTGATCTTAACCAGACACACAGTTGAAATACATAGTGGTTAAAAAAAAAAAAGACATTTATAAGTATAAAGGAAAAAGTTGCCATATCTATGCAGATCTGGTTGGGTTTTTATAACCAAAATATCAACTGCTCTTTCACTTTCTCTTCACTGTGGACATTAACACATGAATGGAGAAATAAAATGAGTACCTTTTGCTTTATGAAGAGTTTGACTTACAGCTTGAAACCTTTACAAAACTATGCTATTGAAAATAGGTAAGAGTAAAGAACTTAATGGAAAAGAAATCGATAGCTTAAACACGTGTCAGTTCAGCCTAGCGAGGTTGCTGCCATTCCTCCTGCAAACATCCTGCCCTTCCTGCTGTTCAGTACGCGCTGGTAACCGGCCGCATCCCCTGTCGCCCTGGCGGCTACCAACAGCCACGTTAGAAGTTTCGGCAAAGGTATTAAACCTTGAAGTGTTGTGTATGATTTGAGGAAATTTCTTTAATATCATAGGCCATACTCTTCTTTACTTCCTCCTTTCTCCTTCTGCACTGAATGTGCATTTCGTAAGGTGGCTACAGCTCCAGAACCCATCTTGTGCCACACGCGCGGAAGAGGGCTGGCAGAGGGAATAACAGAAAGGAGGCTGGGTCTTAGATGACAATGGAGCTGGTGAGCCAACCTGTACTGAAAACGTGGGACTTTCTTGTTCGTGAGAGAAAGTACCTTCCTTCTTGCTTAAACCATTAGTTGTTTTTTAATCATATGAATTAAGTATAATCTTAAACCATGAAATCATTTAATGGTCAATGATGATTTCCTCTCGGTTTCCTCTCTAAGAACTTACTGAAGATGTTAAATTTGGGAGCAGCAACTACTCTCAGCCTACAGATTAGAAATTTATCCCTTTTCTCTGGAGCTGGGAGGTGCCCTTCACTCACCTTTTCCTGTGGGAAGAGAAATGATCTTACTGGTAACTTTAGGGAAAGGACAAGGAGTGTGTAAGAGTATGTTTTTCAGGCTAGACTGTTCCCAGCTCTTCTTGGTGAGAAGTTTACCGTGCTTGGCTCTGCCAACAGGAGAAGAATCCGATAGTCATAGAGGGCAAGTTAGCCTCAGTGTGGAAGTTACTTGGCAGTGTAAGGTGGCCTCACATCCCCACTTAGCTGCATCAGTGTGTACACTAATGATTTTCATCTCCACTGGTATGCCCTGTCTTTGACATGGGACAGAGGGTAGAGCACATAGGGAAATGATTACTCACCACTTTCAAATCCCAAGGATGATCACTAAGAAGATAAGGGGGTGCCCATCAGATTTCTCTAAGGTATTTTAGTAGTTCAACTTTTATGAATGATTTTATGCAGCAAAGGTAACATAACTGTGGTTGGATTACTCCTGGGAGATAATTGACAGAGAAAATTGATATTTCTAATTCCTTATATCATTTTTAAGTAAACTCTGTTCCATCATTATTTTATATAATTTTTTTTCTGCTCTGGAAAGTGATAGTTGCCTGATTTTTATAAGGGATTTTATAGAGATACTGCTTAACTCCAGAACTGTACAGACATAGTTTACACAAAAAGCATTACAGAGTTTTAAATCCTCTAGACCCATTGTTAAAGCACTGCAACCTAGCAGAGCAACCGCATGAGTATCCAGCAAGACATACAATGGGCTCTTTACCACGTGATTGGGGGTCCTTGGACTTCAAAACAATTTGCCACGTTCTCCTTCCAGGATGCAGAATTGAAATCATTGGCTCTTTCTCTAAAAATTGAGAAAAATGTAAATTTATTAAAATCCATACTTGAAGCTCTTCATTATGTTTAAGGACCATTATTCTGTTAAAAATAATAAATGCGCATTTAACTTAATCAAATGTCTTTGTGATAGAATTGAAAACTATATAAATTTTCCTCCAAGTTGGAGATACCACATATTAATGACTTCCTGGGTATGGAATCACCCCATTTTTCTTAAATAAATCATCTACAATCAAGGCATAATATTTAAAATATATAGTTGGATTTTATTAGTCAATATTCTTTGGATTTTTATATCTATATATTCTTAATTGAAATGTGTTGGTGTTTTTGGCTTTTTTGGGGGGCTAAGTATACATTTTTGGTTTTGCTTTGTTAGACTGAACTATGAATCATATCACTTTATGTTCTGAAATAATTTAAGAGGACAGACATTAAATTTTCTTTGAAATATTTAAATAATTTACTTGTAGATATCCAAAGTACTTTATCTAGGCTATTTGACAAGTGTTTAAATTTGATCTTTGGTGATAGTCTATTCATATAAACTTCATTGAGTTTCTAACTTCTAAACTTTATGAATCATTTGGTAGTTTTCCAGAAAATGTTTATTTTAATTATGATTTCCAAATTTATTAACATACCATTGGGCATGGTATTTTGTAATGTTAGTATCCTTCTTTAAGTATTTGTCATGTTATCTTTGTTTTTCCATTTTTTTCACCTTTATTTAGATTTTCTGAGGCTTGTGTACTTTTTCTCCCAAAGAACCACATTCCATTGTTTTTAAGTGATTAGTTCCTAGATTAATTCCATAACTTTTCCATTGCAGTAGTTCTTTTGAAATAACTATAAATTCTTGTATTTAGAGGTAGCAGTTGTTTAAAAAAATTCAATAATGTGTGTAAGACGGAGTATGGAACTATAATAATTGTTTCTATTTGGAGTCTTCAATGTATTAAATTCTCAAACCCCTTCTTTACTCTAAAGCAATTCTCAGTCTGGAAGGGAAGACAGACATACAAGCAAATAACAATAACATAGACATGCAAACAGATAATTAGGATATTAGCTAGTAAACTCTCAATAAACTGCAGAAACACAGATCTGAGTTCAGTTATCCAGCTAGGCCTAGGGGATTCAGGGAAGGCCTCTCGGAGCAGGTGATATATGAGCTGAATGTTAAAGAATGTACAGGAAGATTCAGGCAAAACTGGGAAAGGGGTAGGGTATTCTAGGTATAGAAGAGTAGGGGGGGGGACCATACAAATGAGAAAAGGCCTGGTATGTACTGGGAACCATTGCAGTTCAGGATTCTTGGAGTATCAAGTGAGACATTTGCTAGTGGGAGGTGAAGTTAGGGAAGGAGGCATGGCTTCCTATGCCCAGCTCAGGAATTGAACTTTATCCTAAGTGACAGAGGTTTAAGCTTAAAAGAGATGCTCAGATTTGAGATAGGCAAATTTCCCTTTGGGCTGTATAAAGCATATGAGAGACAAGAGAATGGGAAACAGATTAGGCTGAGTTGATGAATGCATGAGAGATGAGAAAATAGAGATAAGGTAGTATTGACAGTGATTTCCAGAAGTTTTTGGATTATAAGAAGAGTAAAATTTGGTCGAGAGGATTGGAAAATGGAAATATTTCTCTCCTTACATGCTGAGGGGAAGGAACTGATAGAAAAGGGGTGTTTGAAGAGAAAAAGAAAAGAAGGGATTAATTTGAACAAGGTCCTGGAGGAAGTCAAGGTCATGGATGGAGTCAAGGGCATAAGTGAAAGGGCTGTTCTTGGACAAGAGTAGAGACCCTTCCTTCGCTGAGCATGGAGAAGCAGTGCAAGAATCTCTCTTGATAAAGGGTAAGCTCTCTGAAGGCTGACACTGAGTCTTGGCAAATGGTAAGTACTCCTCCTTTTGATGAGTGGGTGAGTAAGAGTGGGGTGAACTCCTACATGTTGCAGGTAGGAGTGAACGAAAATTGAAGATGGTCACCCCAACAGCTTCAATTTGCCCAATGAATTGCGTGGGCCACGAGTCTTTGTATGCATTGATTTTGTTCAGCATCCCTCACTTCTTCAGTGAAAGCATCCTAAACTTCCTTTCCCCTGGGGCTCCATTCTACAGTGGCCAGGCCAGTACACATCCACCGCACCCTTTCCACATGGGCTTTTCTGTTAGCCAGGTTTTTATTAGACCCTGGTAATGAGTTTCTCTAGAGTGTGGCCTCAGAAGCAGAGTCCCTCAGGACCAGCTGAGAATGCCCCAAGCAGGGGCTGCTCATGAAATCTTAAACAACCCCTCCCCCTTTTAAGTGGCATCTGTGTCATTTTAACTCCAGTAACTCCCAGATAAAGTCATCATTAGCACTTCTGCAAGGCTCAGCACTTCCCATTAGCCATTCAGGCTCCCCACCGTGCCGCTCGGAGCAGCGAGGCCACAGCAAACCTACAGGGCTGGACTGTGCAGCCCCCGGGGCACACCCTCGTACTCACCTGTACTCAATGCTTACTATGATGCTAGACATAATATAGTTGATTTTTTTGAAAATTGTACCTCCCCCGAACACTACCTGAGAAGTCGAAATGTTCCTACCTGCGTTCCTCTTGCAGCTTGGCCCCAGGCCCCTCTCGCCTACCTTTCCGTAGATTCCAACTGGCTCTTAGCCTTGTGGACACTTTGGTATCACCTGGTGCTTTAAAAACACCGATGCCTTGGTCTTCTTCCTAGACATATATTTATTTGTTTCGTCTTGGAAGTGACACTCTTAAAACAACCCAGGGGTGCCTGCTGTGCGGGTGTAGCCAAGAACTCCGGCTCTTCCTGCGGAGCCGCCTGGCACCTGCATCCTTACATCCCATCTGCTTTCCTTTTTGTTTTTTTAATCAAGGTTTAGTTGACATACAATATCATATTGGTTTCATGTGTACAACATAGTGATTCAACACTTGTATCCATTGCGAAGCGGTCACCGTATCCACTCACCATCTGTCATCATGCAGAGTTAATACAATATTATTGACGATATGCCCCAGGCTGTACATTAAAATACATCCTTGTGACTCATTTATTATTTTTATTTATTTAAGTTAATTAGCATATAGTGCTATACGAATTTCAGGAGTAGAATCCAGTGATTCACCCCCTACATATAACACCCAGTGCTCATCCCAGCAAGTGTCCTCCCTAAGGCCCCTCACCCATTGAGCCCATCCCCCCACCCACAGCCCCTCCAGCAACCCTCAGTTCTCTGTATTTAAGAGTCTCTTATGTTTCGTCCCCCTCCTTGCTTTTATATTATTTTTGCTTCCCTTCCCTTATGTTCATCTGTTTTGTATCCTAAATTTCTCATATGAGTGAAATCATAGGATATTTGTCTTTGCCTAATTTTGCTTTCCCCACGACCTACTTATTTTATAACTAGAAGTTTGTATTTCTTAATCCCTTCACCCTTTTCAACCCTCTGCCCACACATCCACCCAGAGATGTCCTTCCCTCTGGCAACCATCAGTGAGTCTGGGTTTTATTTGTTTTGGTTTTTGGTTTTGTGTTTTATATTCCACATATAAGCACAACCATGCAACATTTGTCTTTCTCTGTCATATTTCACTTTGTGAAACCATGCACCTGTGTCTCCTATCCATCTGGATGTGGTCCTTTTATGTTTTGTTGTTGAGAGCAGTTCATCTAGTTTTTGGATCTTTTTAAATTTTTTTTAAATGTTTTATTTATTTTTGACACAGAGAGAGACAGAGTATGAGAGGGGGAGGGTCAGAGAGAGAGGGAGACACAGAACCGGAAGCAGGCTCCAGGCTCTGAGCTAGCTGTCAGCACAGAGCCTGACACGGGGCTCGAACCCACGAACATGAGATCTGACCTGAGCCGAAGCCGGAGGCTTAACCGACTGAGCCACCCAGGCGCCCCTTTGGATCTTTTTAAAAAGAAGGATACGATCCATATGTAGCCATAGATTTGGTGTGTCCATGGAAGGAGGGGGTTCAGGATTTTCATACACCACCATCTTAGACCCTTCTTCCAGCTGTTTTTCAATCTTTGTAATCCTGAAGCACTTGTCGGGAGCTGTCCATTCTTTCCTGGAAGCAGCTCTAAGGCAAACTTCCTATGTGCCCATTAGTGACACACGCCAGCAACAGGGGCTCACTAATTCTATTCCAGTCGTCTGAGATACTGCTTTCAACTATCTGCCTCCCGTGCATTAGGGTTACTCGTAAGGTTTTTAAAAAGCCACAGAAAACAAGAAGTCTTTCTTCCCAGGTGGTCTCTCCTAGAGTGAAAGTCTATCCACTTAGCTCATGTTTGGACTCTTCTTATCCTACCCCCAACCCCCATCACATTCATGCCTTTGAAGTTAGGCTGTAAGTAAGCTTTCCGTAAATTATGTTTTAAATTGGTCATTTAAAGAATAAAATAGATTCCTCCTGAATTATAGATATTTTAGATTATGCTTCTGGCTTGACGTCATAGAGAGATATGATTAGTTGAGGTTGATCATCTAATCTGTTTCCGTTGTATTTAGCTATAGCACTGCTGCCACCTGCTGGATGCCTTTAGAATAACAATTTTCCGTATGCCGTCTCAATTTTATGTCTATGTTTCTTGAGCAATAAGACCCACTATTTGGGGGGGACACACACACACACACACACACACACACACACACACACACACACACATACATACACACTGTTAGCCACTTATACGTCCCCTGTTAAGCAGGCAGCCACATCTGTTGGCAGTGAGCACATGTGGCCTCATAACTGCAGTCAGCCAGACTGGCCAGAATCCTCCACTTGGCCAGCATCTCTGGTAACCAAGGCATGATGATTAAAGCAATATCAATGCCACAGCAATTGAGCTACTTAGTGAATTCCTACCTTCACCTTCTAAGTCATTACTATAATATTGTTATTACCAATGTTTGCTCTCAGTAGAGGCTAACATTACTACTCTCCAATATGAAAAATAATTTATAAGGAAACTCAGTAGCGTCTCATAGAATTGTCTGCTAGGGTGATGGTATTAGATCTGTGATGTCCAATACAGTAGCCAGTAGCCACATGTGGCTATTGAACGTTTTAAATGTGCTGCTGCTACCACTACTACTAGTATGTATTACTACTAGGAAATGTACTAGTGCTAATAACGAACTAAATATTTAACTTTACTTACTTTGAATTAAATATATGTAGCTGTGTGTGGTGGTAGTTACAATACTAGACGATACAGTCCTAGATGGCACAAATGACTTGGCCAACAGATCAAAATATTTCTCCTATATCAAATGGACTAATGTTACTTTTTGTAGATTAAAACCTGCTCAACTATTTTAAGTGTGCTTAATCAGAGAAGGCTGTCTCAGACCTAAACTTCTAAAGGGAGTTTATGGTCTTGCTCTTGCTCAAATTCTTTATCAGATTCTCTCTCATCCCTCTGGTTCTTTCCAAAGCTCACGCCCTACTATAACCCCCAACACACACCTTCCTATGTCTCCTTTTTACTAATAGCTGCTGCTGCTGCTTCTTCGTTTATGGGCCTCTCATTCATTTGCTGCTTCTGATCATTGACCTCTGCATGCTGCACACTCTCCCTGAGTTGTCCCACTGACTTCACGGTTCTGGTTCCTGGGTCTGCACCGCTGGCTTCCTAACCTGTAGTGTCAGCTCTGACCTTGGCTGTGCCCCTCAGCACATATCCAGCTGCCCAGTGGACATCTCCACCGGGGAGCATGAACATAAAATATCCAAAACTAAACTTGGGATCCTCTGAGTCAGCTCCTCGTGTAGGCAGCCTCCTTCTCCCTCCCCCAAGTAATCAACCACCACTTTCTTTTTTTAACTTTCATGTTAGTTAACATTAGTGTTGTACTGGTTTCAGGAGTAGAATTCAGTGATTCATCACTTATACGTAGCACCCAGTGTTTGTCACAAGTGCCCTCCTTAATGCCTATCACCCATTTAGCCCACCCCCCCCAGCAACCCTGTTTGTTCTCTGTATTTAAGAATCTCTTATTGTTTGTCTCCATCTCTCTTTTTATCTTATCCTTTCCTTCCCTATGTTCATCTGTTTTGTTTTTTAAATTCCACACATGAGTGAAAATATATGAAATTTGTCTTTCTCTGATTGACTTATTTCACTCAGCATAATACCCTCTAGTGCCATCCACATTCTTGCAAATGGCAAGATTTCATTCTTTTTGACTGCCAAGTAATAATCCAATGTATGTGTATATGCATGTATGTTTATATATGTATATGTGCGTATTTATATATGTATATATAAACCAACTATCTATCTTTATTCATTTGTCAGTTTGTCATTCGAAGGACATTTGGGCTCTTTCCATAATATGGCTATTATTGATAGTGCTGCTACAAACGTGGGGTGTGTGTGATCCTTCGAATTGGCATTTTTGTATTCCTCAGATAAATACCTGATAGTGCAATTGCTGGATCCTAGAGAAGTTCTATTTTTAGCATTTTGAGGAGCTTCCATATTATTCTCCAGAGCTGCTGCACCAGTTCACTTTCCCACCAGCAGTACAAAAGGTTCCTCTTTCTCCTCATCCTCACCAACATCTGTTGTTGTCTGACTTGTTCATTTTAGCCACTCTGACAGGTGTGAGGTGGTATCTCAGTGTGGTTTTGATTTGTATTGCCTTGATGATTAGTGATGTTGAGCATCATTTCATGTGTCTGTTACCATCTGGATGTCTTCTTTGGATATGTGTCTATTCATGTCTTCTAACTATTTCGTCACTGGATTATTTGTTTTTCAAGTGTTGAGTCTGGTAAGTTATTTATGGATTTTTGGATACCAACCCTTTATCCAATATGTCATTTGCAACTATCTTGTTCCATTCTGTCGGTTGCCTTTTAGTTTTGTGGATTGTTTCCTATATCTATGTTGTCCCAGCCTCTCTACATTATCTTCTTAGTCTTGTGATTCCTGTCTTTACAAAATCATCCCAAGTCACCTGCAGCTAATCTCTCAAATGCATGCTATGAAAATGAACATTCAGTGTCAGTTCTACCAAATAGTGCTGGTGATGGGCACCAAAGACACTCACTAAAAGAGATAAACTTGCAAGCTTTGCCTTTATATATGTTGTTCAAAGCCTGATTATGAAGACTTAACCTTGGCCTTACCTGCACCTTGCCAGATTTGTGATTCATAGTAGATGTGTTCCTCAAGACTCAGGATTGAACTCAGCACATGCATGTGGTGCTAGCTCGGAGTCTGTCTTCCACCCTGTGCCCTCAATGCCAAACAGCACGTCCACACCCCAAACCCACACTCTGCACAGATCTGTATCTCCATGGGCCACTTTCACAATTCACAAATCAGCCCCCCACCAAGAATAATGAATGTCTCTTCTAAATGAGAAATCAAAACAGTTAAATCTTTGCTAATCCTAAGGGATTACATTTAGGTAATTCTTTCCTTCTTCATGGAGGGATACTAATTACAAAGAAAGATGTGATTTTCCATTGATTCCATTGAACATAGTTTTTCTTCAGGCATGGTACTTTCAAACTTACAAACTCTTAGATGTATTAGGTTGAAATGCGTATGTCAATTCCTTAAAGCAAATTTAAAAGTTTCAGATTTTAGAATCACACTACAACTGTGAGCTAGTACTTTGCCTAGTGATGTCCCTGTGTGATCTTTATACCCATCAGTCTGAGAGAAGTTTGGGGAAAATCATTGACATTTTGACAGGTCATTCCAGAGTAAGAGACACATACAGATATGCAACAAATAGTTCTAGGTTATTTTGAATCGGGACACTTGTCAAAAATTTCACAATCCAATCAATTTCCAAAGTATTTTTCTTGATATTTATAAAAAGGTAGGCTGCTTTAAAATTGCATTTTGAAACTTATTAGTTTTCTTATTACTCACTCTGAAAAGCTTTTATCATAGTTCCACACATTTAGAATGCCACACGGAGAACGCTCATGAACTCATCTCTTTTCAACGTATTGCATGTTTAAGTCAACTTGGTTACAGTTGGTGAACATGCAGCATTAATCTCTCATCTTAAAACTTGATAACTGGGGGCGGGGGGCGCCTGGGTGTCTCAGTCGGTTAAGTGTCCAGCTTCGGCTCAGGTCATGATCTCACGGTTTGTGGGTTGGAGCCCCATGTCGGGCTCTGTGCTGACAGCTCAGATCCTGGAGCCTGCTTTGGATTCTGTGTCTCCTTCTCTCTGACCCTCCCTTGCTCATGCTGTCTCTCTGTCTTTCTCTGTCTCTCAAAAATAAATAAAAAACACTTAAAAAAACCTTGATAACTGGGGCGCCTGGGTGGCTCAGTCAGTAGAGTATCCAACTTCGGCTCAGGTCATGATCTCATGGTTTGTGGATTCAGTCCCTGCATTGCTGACAGCTCAGAGCCGGGAGCCTGCCTTTGGATTCTCTGTCTCCCTCTCTCTCTGACCCTCCCCTGCTCATGCTGTCTCTCTCTCAAAACACACACACACACACACACACACACACACACACACACACACATCTTGATAACTGAAGAACACAAATCTTCAGTGAAGTTGCTCTTTTTTAGAAGGGAAAAACTAGCTTGGGCTCCATGCACCTTTGCTGCAGCTATGAAACAAAGCTATGAAAGACAAAGAAAGGCACAAAGCAAAATCAATCCCTTAATTATTGTTCCTTTTCCAATTAGGAAAATAGAAATCTTTCCATTTGACCTGCTTCTCCCACTCATTGAAATTGGACCCTTTGAAAACATTTTTTTTTTAATCTACAGGTTTCTAAGTAGTTTTTTTAATGTTTTTTTAATTTATTTTTGAGAGACAGTGTGAGCAGGGGAGGGTCAGAGAGAGAGGGAGACACAATCTGAAGACAGGATCCAGGCTCTGAGCTAGCTGTCAGCACAGAGCCTGACGCGGGGCTCGGACCCACGAACTGTGAGATAGTGACCTGAGCCAAAGCCAGCCGCTTAACCGACAGAGCCACCCAGGCGACCCCTGAGTAGTTTTATAAACCAAATTGTGCTACAAGATTTGACTCAGAAACTTCATATTTCTTCAAGTGCTTTGCCTTTAAATTCTGAATACAATTTTGAAAGCAGAATCAAATAGATCTTAGGTAGCTCGTGCACACAGGCCTTCCAGACCTTACAAAAATAGCCTGTATAAGTCATAGAAACTGACTCTTGAAAATATTGTCTTGGGGAACCTGGGTGGCTCAGTCAGTTAATTGCCTGACTTTGGCTCAGGTCATGATCTTGCAGTCTGTGAGTCTGAGCCCACATTGGGCTCTGTGCTGACAGCTCAGAGCCTGGGGCCTGCTTCAGATTCTGTCTCTTCTCTCTCTGTGCCCCTCCCCTGCTTGTGCTCTGTCTCTCTTGCTCCCAAAAATGAATGAAACAAAAAATTTTTTAGAAAGTTTTCTTATTCACTGTTAGACCAATGCTGCGGTTTCCTTTTACCACTTCCCTCAGTCTCTCCTGTGGAAGGCAGAACATGCATCTGGCTGATAAATATCAACTTTGAGGACCACTCCTTTCTGGAAGGTTAAAGTCGATGTGCATGGCTCAGTTCTGCACTTCTTCCTCATGAGCCGGGGTGTCCAGCTTCCATTAATGGTACCTTTGAGCTATATTCTCCAATTTCGCATTTGTCATAATACACTTTATGTCTTCATGTTTTATTTCTCACCTTATTCAGATCTCAAGTTGAGATGGTGTGCTTTTATTTTAGGTCCTGTCAGATACCCTCTGACATGGTGCATGACCCAGAAACATTGAAATCTATAAATAAAAGTGGAATTTGGGGAAGAAAAGTTGCTAGAGGATGAAGGGCTTTATGGCGCTGGATTTTGGACGTCGGTGTATAAGCAGGTGTTTGATCTTCATGGTTTCTACAGGCTCACCTCGGGCCAGATGGGCACTTAACACTGTGCAGTGGCTGACGGTGGAGTTGGTATACTGGTAGCCTCCACTAACGACAATTGCACATGCAAGCAGTGACCGTGGAGAAGTAGGTCTGTACTTCAGAGATTCGAGAAAGTGACGCTCAGGTCTTGCCGGCCTTACAGAAGCTCGGGCCTCAGCAAGGAGCTGGGAAGGACTTGGGAAGGGCCCCAGCTTGAGCACAAGCCTCCACACATACCTACAGGTAGAGGCTGGAGCAGTTCACCGTGCAGGTGGGGCTTCCTAAGCACTCACTGCCCAGATGAAGATGCACCTGCAGAAAAAAAGAGGCTCCTTTATTTAGGACTTTTTTTAAGGACTTTATGTAGGACGTGTTGGGGAGAGAACAGTGTGTGCAGGTTTTATGGTCTTAGCTGAGTCTGCTAAGGCAGATCTAAGTGCTAAGGCACTTGTGCCCATGCTATAGAGCTACTTTTAGATGATTGGTACCAAGCACCACAACAGAAAGGGCTAACCCGTTGCCCAAAACTCCATCTGTAAGCAGGACCAAAGAGGAAATTGGAGAGACCGTCTTGGAATTCAGTTACCTCATTCTCAGACTTCAGAGTTTAAAAATAGCAAATAACTTCTAGGTGGTAATGCAATTAATGTAGGTGTCCTGAAATCGTGCCTGGAGGGGAAACTCATGACAAATCTATGGAGTTCAGAAATAAAGGGAACTAAACATACTGGGTACCAGGTATGAGGTATGCGCCTCACCCACCCCCTCAGGCAGTGGTTCTCAAGCTGTAAGGAGCATCAGAATCCCCCGGAGGGCTTGTGAATCCACAGATGGCTGGGCCCCAGCCCCCAGTCTCTGATTCTCTAAGGCTGGCTGGGACCTGAACATATAAGGAGTCCCCAGTGCACCTGCCAGTGCTGGTCCGGGGACCAAACTTTGAGAACCAGTGCCCAGGGGAAAAGAACATAAGGCCATAAACAGCAGTTTCAATTCAAGCATCTGTCAAACATAATTTTCCAGCTCAAACAAAAACCTGGGTTTGAAGGGGAAAATCTTCTAGCAGTGGGTCAGGACTGAGTGGTGGTATTATAAGTCACCTGAAAACCTGAAAAGAAAAAGGCTGATAGTTATGAGCCTCTGGAAAGATTTCACCATTTCTCTTCCAATTAAACTAGAAAATTAATCCCCACTCTTTCCTTTTCATGGAAAGTAAAATGAACAGATGGTTGGGATCTTAAATGTTGCCACTGATGAGAACAGCCTCTTGTCCACATCTATTCACTGTGTCTCTTACTGAGCACCACTAAGCATGACCAACAGATCATTTACCCAAAGTTTACTGTGTTTTAGGCCCTTTAAACACTGTCTAGATTCAGATGTTGACCATTGATACTGAAGAGTTATTCAAAGTCTCATGCTTCCATCTCCCCAACTTGTGAGTGGTGGTACCAGTAATAATTCCTACCCCTCAGGGCTGCTGTCAGGATTTAAACAGTCTAATTATGTCACTTAGAGCACCTGCAGTATAGCAAGTGAGTCGTTAGTTCTATTACCTATTACTAAGTGTTCAGGAATACAAGTACAAACTCGAGAGGAGTGCATTACCTGGTTAAGAAATGTCACAGACCACGGTGTTAAAACAGTGACCTCAAAGAAGCAGAATTAATAGCTGGCAAAAGTAAAGGAAGGTCAGGGTGGGAGAAGGATGTCTAGGTGACAGGAGAATCTGTTGGGAGGACTCTTAGGAAGAATTTGTCAGATTTGAGGAATTGACGGATGGCTGCAATGTAGAGGAAGGGTAAGTGTGGCTGGACCAAGACTGGAGAATTTTAGATAGGGCTAGATTGTTCCAGAAGCTCAGAAAAACATGTGATTTTTTTTTATCCTTTAACACCATATAATTGAGCTGTAGTTCTAGACTCACACAGATAAATATCAAATGGAAGACAGCATGTGACACATTCCAAAGGACCTTGGAGAACTGGTGTCAGGAATCTGACAAACGACATTCTTTCCACTTCTGTTTCCACGTTAAAAGCTTACCCCCCATTAGCATCCATATGCAAAGTCCTGAGGTTTGCACTTGGTTTGGCTCTAAATGTCCTGTTCGTGGGAAGTGCCAGGTTCTTGCTGTGGCCGCACCATCCTTGCTATTAAGGTTGCCTCTGTTGGGCTTGAACCTCATGACCGAAATATCTCCAGATATTTTACATGCCTCCTGGAACCTCCACTGTCTTCCTGATCCACCAGGCACACGTTTTTGGCATGCCACCTGTGTCCGTCCAGTGTCTAGGCTCTTCTTCTGGTTGTAGCCACAGGCTCACCCTGATCACAGGGTAGCTAATTGGACCTTGGCCGTGGTGTGCACCCTTGCATCCCCATCCTCCGTTCTGCCCTCTTTGTCTCAGCGGTCATCCTAAATCCACAGGCAAATCCCTGTATCCTACCCACTCCAAATCCCAGGAATGATGGACATAGAACCTCAGAAGGGGGAAAATCACCGTGGAGTTGGCTCAAGGGGTTACATATAAGATGTGGGGCTTAGAGGTGTGACACGGAGGAATTAAACCTAAGGAAGGAAGAGGTGGGGTGGTTATTTAATGTGAAGAAGAATGTAAGCAGAGGGTTTGTGCAGGGAAATAGTGAGGGAAATATCAGAGAGCAAGAATCGGATGGCCAAGAAACTGAGATACGAACAAGGATCCAGAAGACACTTATTTTCCGAAGTCCCCTAAATGGCGATCTAGGATGTGTGACCAACGGGTTGTTAGTCAAGATTTGATGCATTTACATCCTTAGTATTGCTTGTGGGGAAATACTTCTTTAAACATACTGTACTCCACCAGAGACCACCAGAAAAGTCAAATGACATTCATTTGTCCCAAGACAGACAGACAAGTATAGCTTTATATAAATCTATTCAATGATCACTGGAGTCATACTTCTTGGATCTGAATCCTGGAGTTAGACTAGTATCTATGGATAAAATGTATGTATACTAGTATGTATGGATAAAATTATACTAGTATACAGATAAAAATAGCACCTATTTCATACAGTTGTTAGGGAGGATAAAGTCATTTAACACATTGTGCTTAGAATAAGGTCAGTTACATAGTAACTTTTCAACACTAGGTAAGTATTATATTATTAGTGATATTCATTTTTTTCAAGTGCTGCACTAAATAATGAGTGGACATACTCTTCATATCAATTGTTTTTTCTCTTAAAAATGTTTCACTGTGAAGTATAATACACATCAAGAAAGGTGCTAAAATTTGTATGTACATTTTCATTCGCATGCCCATATAATTCATCTTCCTCTATGGGACTCTGAGCAAGAACTGAACTTCTATTAAGTGACACTAAGAGAGCAGACATGGGCTGAGGTGGATTGTCATTCTAAATCAATGAGTAGCGACAAAGCCAGTTTCTAGGCAACTGCCACCCAGATCAAGGAACAAATGTCCCTGGAATCTCAGCACCTCAGTGTCCCTTCTAGGTCACGGGCTCTTCCCTCCACCCATCATATAACAGCTATCCTCTTTTCTATGGCAACAACTTATCCACTTTCATTTATATTTCACACCTAGATTTGCATCCTTATGAAAAATAGTTTAGTGTTCCTGTTTTAAAATTTTTAGAAAATGATACTTCTCTGCTTTCAAAATGCTTTCAGTCTTGTCTCTTTTGCTCAACATCACTGCAATGTTCTTCCATATGGTAGAAAGTAGGTACAATCAGGTATTTTATTTGATATTTAATGTGTCATTACATAAACATCCCATGGGTCATTTATCCATTCTTTCTATGGTTTTGATGGATTTCCATCAAAATTTCCATTTTTAGCAGGGGAATAACATGATTAAAAGTAATGTTTTAGGAAGTGCAATCAGCAGCTAGAAAGAAAGGAACAAACATCAGCTGAGAGGTTTCATGCACCAGGCCTGGCACCTGCCACCCTCACAAGCAGGGGCCTTGTTAAAGCTCCAAGAGGCTGGTCTCTGGTAATCTCAGTTAGGTACTGTCAAGACTTTGACTTGTGTTTGCCTCTCACAGCGCTAGCACACAGGGGCAGACCGTGACATGTGCTGTCACAGAGGCATGGGCTCCAAGACTGCCTCTGTCTCTGTCCATTCTGTGCTTAATATCAAAATGCATGTGATAATACCACCCTCCTGGGATTGCTTTGACAATTAAATGAAACTGTGTTTTCAGGAGTTAGTTATTTCATGCACATTCCATAAATGAGGACACTTAGAAAAGATAAGCAGTTATATTTGGTTTCTATTCTGGCCCCTATATCCCCATTCCCTTGTCCAGTGATAGTTGCTGAAATTCCTATCCCCAAAATATCAAAAGGACCAAATCTTGTGCAAAGGTGCACCAGCACAAGATAAGGAAAGCTCCTGGGGCAACTCTCAAGAAAGCCCATGTCATTTCAGATTCTGTGTCTTCATCATACTCCCTCCTGTAGATGCACATCTTCGGATTACTAGCTTATACACTTTTTCAAACAAATCAGCATAAGACCTGGGGTTACACCTCTCCATCTCTCTTTGAGCCTCAAGCCTTTGAGTTTGGTTAAAGATAGAGATTATCTTCTTTGGTTCTGAAGTTCTCCTCTAAGACAATAACATGACACCCAATAAGAGTTAGAAACTCTTCACTGAACAGCTCTTTGAACCACTGAGTGATCCTCCTTACATGTATGTACCATGATTGGATCATCTCCAAATAGTTAAATCAGGTCCAAGTTACAGAGATGCTGGTCTTTTTCAAAGAAAGTTAGCAGAGATTACAGTGTAAAGATGTAAATACATTTCATCGGTCACCATTAGCAAGATATTTGGTGAGTGTATACCTGGTCCATTTCTAATGAGGAGGAACTTGGATTTGGTAATTAACAAGTTCGTCTTCTCAGTGTTCACATATCTGCTAACTGGTTTGAGGGCAGGAAAAGAGTAGAATGCAGGGGAGAGGCTCTGCTGCTTCGCCGGCCTGCAAGCCCAGCTGTCAGCCCAGTAGGTCTCTACGTGGAGACACCTATGGCCTGAGTAACACTGCTAACTCTTGATCTGATAACATGCATGCTATAACAAGGCTCTTGATAATTGAAAGCCCTTAATACAAAACAAAACCTTCAGGCATACAGAAGAATGTAGCGCTAGGCTTCACCCTTTCAGTGTGAAAGAGCAGTTACATCTCACTAGATTACCTAGCTTACAACAAGAGAATGAGGCTTTCAGAAAATATGGCTTGTCATGTACAACAAAAAATAAATGTGTGCATCCTAGGACAGTCCTTCTACAAGAATATCATGGAAGCGGGAAAAAAAATAAATTCTTGATTAAATTAGGACTGATTTTTTAAATCATAGCAGATGTTAAACTAAGGGGAAGAGATGACTCACTGTATCTATTTAGAGAAAACCAGTGAACAGACTGTTATCCATCCTCTTGTGAGTTTGTTTGCCTGTGAATTAGCCTAAGAAATTTACCAAATATATTAAATTGTCCCATTGTAAAAATGGCTTCATGCAATAAAGTACAGGAAATCACTATTGACCTTTATAGTATAGAGAAACATGCACCCACCAAACTAAGGCCCAGGAAGGAACCTATTCCCAACTACGTCTCTTCCATGTTACCAATTACACAAGTTTGCTTATGTAACTCAGTTGTTTGCAGTGCCCTTGCCCAAAGGCTGGTGATTTCAGCCCCATGTCAGTCAACATACACAACTCCATCTCTACCAGCTTCTACCACAATTCCAAGCACACTAAGCATTTTGAGACTTGTGAGTCACACTGCACAGCATGTTGCCCTAAAGTTGCTCTTAGACCTCTCTCCTTCTAATCCCCTACTTCCTACGCCCATGCACGCCCTCTGCATCTCAGCTTACTTCCCATCCCATGGATGCCAGCCTACCTTGCATTCTCTGTTTTCTTCTTCTTCTCAAATCTCAGGAAGCTATAGTGCAAAGCAATTCCTCTGTCCCAAGTTCCACTTCAAACCTATGTTCCATCACTCACAAAGGCATTTAGCATTCTGCCTAGAATATATCCACCCTTTTTGGAAAGATCCATGTATGCAAATAATTTTTTTATGTTCCACTGAAATATATTGACATATGCAGTGGATTTCTTCATTATGTTTAGCAAGAATCTTAGCTACATTGTTAAAATCTGTTTCAAAAAGGTCAGTTTACATTTTTAACCCTATTTGAGTAGAAGCTAAGATTTCACATATGTACTTTCAATGATGAAATTTTCAGCACCTAAAATTGAGTTCCATTTATACAACTTGGTAGGAAGGATATATATGTATAGAGGAAGGTAAGATAAAATTAGAACAAACTTACATCCTTTCAGGTATCAGAACCTAGAGATGAATAGAAAGAATAGGACAGGCCAATAGTCTGGAGATTAACCTGACTGAAACAAATGTAATTTCATTTATGTAAAGCTCTGTATGTAAGGCAGAAGTACTTTGTACACACAAGCCGTGCACCCACACAACGCCCTGCATTGCCAACCCCGTATTATATTTTCTGTTCATTTGAAAACAACACAGAAGTTATTGCATTCATGGAGCTACTATCCCTGCACATGAAGCCACAGCTGAGTACAAAGCCCGGGTATTGCATACAGGCATCCTGTCTTTTCCTACTTTACCTGGAAAGATTCCGCTCTTTCTTAGACTTGATAGTTTTGTAGAATACCTTTCCACTTGAACTTTATCTGATGTTTCCTCATCAGTTGGGTCAGGTTGTGCATTTTTGGAAAGAATGCCAAAAAAAGAGTTGCGATGTATTCAGGGTATTGTAACAAGGGGCTCATGATTATGTGACTGTCCCATGTCAGATGAGGTTGACATAGATTTCTCAGTTAGGATAGCATCTGCCATGGTTTTCTACTGTAAGATCACTAGTTTTACCTTCCAAATTAATAATAATAATAATAATAATAATAATAATAATACACCTGTGGGTAGATACTTCGAGACTGTATAGTATCTTTCTTCATTAAGCTCCCACTCAATAATTTTAGCAACTATTGACAATTCTTTGTACCAAATTGATTATTACTAGAGTAGCTATAAATTGGTGATTTTCTAGCTCCATCATCTTTTTACATTTATTATTTGGCAGTCTTTTGTAAAGAGGATCCCTTTTCCTTCCTTCCTTCTTTCCTTCCTTCCTTCCTTCCTTCCTCTCTATCAATCTATCTAACTATTTCTATCACATTAAACTCATGAATTCTCTCTTTTTTGATGGTGGACTTTTTAAATCCAATACTGCATAGTAAATCATGCCAAAATTTAGCGATTTAAAACAATAGCCATTATTGTCTCTCATGTATTCTAAGGGTTATGGATTCAGGGTGCTTGGCTGGGAGGTTCTGGCCCAGGACTCTGGTGGAGTTGCCATGGGTATCTGCTAGTCTGTAGTCCTTAGCAAAGTTGACATGACCAAAGGGTCCACTTCCAGGGTGGCTCACTCACAGCTGACAAGGTGGTGCCGATTGGTGATTGGCACTTCGTCATAGGGCTGTTGGAGTATATTTGCAGTAAGGAGTCTGGGTTCCCCCAGAGTGAGCAATCCAGGAGGCCAAGGGGGAAGCTGCAATGTCTTTATAGCTTGACTTTGGAAGTTGCATGCTGCTGCCTCCATTGCATTCTGTGGGTATCAGGCCACCCCTGATTCACTGTGGGAGGGGACTGTAGAAGGGTGGGGATATTGGGAGGTGAGAATCATTGTGGACCATCTTGGAGGTGACCACAAGTGGATTTTGCCCTTTACTATCACTATTTATTTTGAGGCTCACTTTTCTCAGATTTGGCCGGTGTGACACCTTTAGACTTGGCTCCTGTGTTTTATTTTTGACATATTCCCATCATTTTTTGAGGTGATCCTTTATTTCAGTTCCCATGAGAAACTCCAGGTGCATCTTATGCCTTCTCTGCTTTAGTTCTAGAGTCCTTTTAATGAAGAATGGTTTTAAGAAGCCAAGATCTGGGCTTAATGTATGAACATTGGTACTAGAGTGTTATTGCTTCTTAACCATTTCAGCAGAAAGAGCTAAGAAATAAATTGTGTGCATATAACATATACTTCTGTGTCTATTCCAAAACTATGTTTATACCAATATCACCAATTCCAATCCAACACCAGAAGATTCATTCTAGCCTTCATCCTTTTCATATTTTTATTCCCTTCTTCAATAATGAGAAGTTTGCTTTCATTTCCATCAATGCATTTGCTTATTTTCTCAATTACAGGGAGCATAAAAGCAGTTTCAAAACTGCTAACCCACAGCACAGGGAAAATAAGCCTACTCGATTAATATTTAATAATTACTAATAGCTCCTTTTGGCTTTAATCTGTGGATATATAGGCAAAATTCTGTTCAAAATTGCCTGGTTTTTTTCTCCCCTCAGTGCAGCTATATTATTCATCTGAAATACAACTAGATACATTTGCTCCTGTTTATATTACATTTTACTTCCCTCCTTCATCTTCGATGCTTTCATTTTCTTATTTTTTTAGTATGAAAAACATTGACATGGTTCCAAAAGTCAAAAATATGCAAAGGTCGCTAGGTCTACATCACTTCCACTCCACTTGGTTCCCCGGTAGGTAATCAAACTCATTACTCTTTATTCTTTATTCTTCCTGTGTTTCTTTTTACAAAAATAAGTAGATACACACAAATTTTACCATTTATTATTTTCTTTCACAGGAGTTAGAACTTGCATCCTGGGAATGAATGCCTCCTGAAATGTGTGCTGAGTGCGTCCCTTGCCTCTTTTTAGTCCCACCCTGCCAACCAAGAACTGATTAAGGAAGAAAAAACCAATTTGTGCCCAGTTGACAGATGGATATGGAGGGCATCCAGTATCAGCCAGAAGTAGAGTGCACAGCACTGTAATGCCACTCAGAGGAAGACATGGCGAAGAGAAACTCTCCCACCAGGCATGTCCAGCAGTTCATCTGATTGTCCGCTTTGTCTGGATGAAGAAATGGCCAGAGAGTAGGTATGCACTGATTCACAGACAGGAGCTAATGGGTTGACTGAATGTTCGTACCCCTTCAAATTTATATGTTGAAGCCCTAACTCTCAATGTGATATTATTTGGAGGTGAAGCATTTGGGAGGTAATTAGATTCAGATGAAGTCATGAGGATGGAGCCCACATGGTGAAATTAGTGACCTTATAAGGAAAGGAAGAGACCATAGAAAGTGCTCTTTCTCTGCCATGTGAAGATACAGCAAGAAAGCAGCTATCTGCAATGAGAAAGATGGTCCTGACTGGACTGAGTCTGCCAGCACCATGATCTGGGACTTCCCAGTGTCCAGAACTGTGAGAAATAATTTTGTGTTATTTAAGCCAGTCAGTCTATGACATTTTGTTATAGTAGCTTGAGCTAACTAAGACAGTCCATATGGTCAGAATTTAGAAAGCATAAGATTAGGGGCGCCTGGATAGCTCAGTTGGTTAAGTGTCTGGCTTCAGCTCAGGTCATGATCTAACGGTTCGTGGGTTTGAGCCCCATGTTGGGCCCTGTGCTGACAGCTAGCTCAGAGCCTGGAGCCTGCTTCAGATTCTGTATCTCCTTCTCTCTCTGACCCTCCCCTGCTTGCACTCTCTCTGTCTCTCAAAAATAAAAAAAATAAAATAAAAAATTAAAAAAAAAAGAAAGCATACAATTAGAGAATTGACGGTAAGAAGGTTTTGGGGAAAATGATGTGGAAGAAGCTCTCAATCTAAGGCCAGTGTACAAGGGTATTTGGGTCCCTTGTGAATGGTTACC
>NC_043714.1:20837716-20839030 GCF_006229205.1 Suricata suricatta
CAAGTAATTCATTGTTCTTATCATTTACCTGATAGAATTGGCCTATTGAAGCTCAACTATGGAGCTAATTCTCTGCAAAGTTTCTAATTATACACACACACACACACACACACACACACACACACAAACAACCTAATACTTGATCACAAAATCTTTACTTCCCATCTTTATATCTTTAAACTATGTTCTGTTTCCAGGAGACACAACAATTGTTTACCAGTTGGAAACTGGACCTCCTCCTTAGTCATTTGAGTCTCATCATTGTACAGACCAAGTAGGCAAAGAAGGAGATTCCTGTGCTGGCTACTGTTATTGATCCCAATTAGCAAGATGAAATTTGGTTGTAGCTATGCACAGGCATGGAAAGGGAGGAGTGTGCTTGGAGCCTACAGGACTCTGTGGGCCACCCCCTGGTACTTCCATGTCAATTAGTACAATTAAGAGAACACAGTGAGAACTCAAGGTAGAATCATTGAGAACCTAAACACCTTAGGAATGAAAGTTTGGGGTATTTAGGGAAAATATCCTAACCAGCTGAATGCTGATGGTATGCAAAGAAAACACACACGTTACAGAAATGATTATCGCAGCTACATATATTTTATTCCTTGTTTGTCTTGGCAACAAACTTCCAAGATGGCTCCTAATGATTCCTGCATCCTGATGTTCCTACTCTGTGTAATTCCCAAATCCCCAATCCAACCAGAGAGGATATAGCAGAAAATATAGTATGCCAGTTTTACAACTATGTGATTTTTAAAAAAGATTCTGAAACCCATGTCTTGGTCTGTCTGTCTTTTTCTCTTTCTGATCACTTGCCCTGGCAGAAGTTGGCCACTCTGACATAGTGAACAGTCCTATGGAGAAAACTGCATGGCAAGGAACTAAAGGCTCCAGCCAACAACCATGTGCATACGTTTAGACCTGAGCTCTCCAGTTACAGTCAAGACTTCAGATGACTATAACCTTAGCCAACATCCTGACTGTAGATCAGGAGAGGTCCCTGAGCCAGAACCTCCCAGGTAAACCACGTCTGGTGTCTTGCTTCTCAGAAACTGACGTAACTGAGGTAATAAATATTTGTTGTTTGCAGCTCTTATATTTTGAGGCAATTTACTATGCAGAAATAGGTAAACACCCCACTTGATATTTCACATATATAAATATTAGCAAGTCCTCCTCCTCTTTTTCCAAAATTATTTTTTATTTTATGACTCTTGTGGTTGTTTACTTTATAATACAGACTCTTAGGTACAGAATAATCAAGTGAGATGGTGACTGAACTGAAAAGGAAATTACTATCATCTAAAGATA
>NC_043714.1:20839130-20879284 GCF_006229205.1 Suricata suricatta
CTCAACACACAGGTCTAGCTCAAGGGGTGTTAGCAGCCTTCTGATCTGTAACTATTACCCCCCCTTTTATAAACCTCCTGCCTACCCTCCTTCTCCTCAACCCTCCTAACTACTTTGTAAATTATTCACCAAATCACTTCTATTTTAAATACCTCAAGTGGTTTGTGTCTTCCTGACTTGAACAAGACTAATATACATTCATACTTGATGGAGATGCACTTTGGGGAACAGCAAGCTTAAGCACCCCTCTGAAAGTCCCCTCTCTAGCTCTCAATATTTTGCAAATACATAAAAAATATTGTGTTTTACCTGCACATGTTCTTTTGAAGACTATGCAACCAACCACAATATGTTAATATCTGGAAACTATCAGTGCTGACAGATACTTCCAGTGAGAAATAATGCAAAACAATCTATAACCCAGAAACTATATTTGGTATAAACCATACCAAATTCTGTACTTAAATATTTAGCCACAAAGTAATATTGGCCTGTGCTAAGAAGTATTTATCCTCAAAATAATTATTTACTTATTTAACTGGAAACGGGTATCCTGATTAAGGTATGTTGCATAACAGCACAATGTTATTGGACCCTTTCAAATCTTGTGTTCATTCCTTTGTCCTTTCTTGTTCTATGGTTTTAAATATGCTTCCCATATCCTGAATACATAAACAAGGAAATTTCAGGTAAAAGTGTTGATGCAGAGATGCATATTAGTTGGTAAATGCTCATTGGGTACTTACCTGAGTTGGCCTCTGTCCACCTCACCTCTTCCTGTACCCCTGCTGCAGCCACACTGGCCGTCTCTCCGGTCTTCAGACATGCGAGTCTGCTCCCATCTCAGGACCTATTTATTTGTGTTACCTTTGCCTGAACGTTCTTCTCTCACATCTTCACCAGCCTCACTCCTTCTCATCGTTACAGTCTTTACTCAGATGTTAACACTTCAGAAATTCCCTCTCTACCCTGACTCAGGTGGCCAACCCACCGGCTCCCTCTCCAGCCACTGGCCCTGCTTGACTTTTCTTCCCAGCTCGTAGCTCTCCCTAAAATCATATTCTCTCTCTATAATCCTATTTTGTTGTCTTTCTTTCACTGAGTGAAAACTCCAAGAGGCCAGGAAACTTTTCTTTGTTCACTTCCTTACATCCTGTCCCAGAAAGAGAGGGTACTCAGCACTTAGTCTCTGTAAGTTTATCAAATAAATGCTTTCATTTGTATATTTTCATTATTGTTTATTCCATATTTGCATTTCTGAAAGCTTGAGTTTAGGATATATTTTCATCATTATATGTTTTAAGCAGTACAGAATGGGATGGTTAATTTTCTGTGTCAATGGACTGGGTCACAGGGTGCCCAAATATTTGGTCAAGCATTATTCTGGCCATTTCTGTGAGAGTGCTTTTGGATTAAATTAACCTTTAAGTTGGTAGACCAAGTGAAGCAGATTGCCCTACCCAGTGTGGGTGGGGTTCATCCAATCAGTGGAAGGCCAGAATAGAACCAAAAGGCCGACCTTCCCCTAGGTAAGAGGGAATTATCCTGTGATAATGCGTACTTACATACACAAACGAACACATCCTTCTGATTGTATCCCTGGAAAACCCTGGCTACTATACAGAAGCTATATATTTTTTCTGTAAATGACAGACAGGTAAACACTATCCTGTCAACAGACAATCTCACAGGTGCCACTGGTCAAATCCTCAGGAGAATGACTATGGAGGGTTTGATTCTGGTCACACTACTGGTATAAGACCCTCAAGGGTCTTATACGTCTTGGCTCACTACTTTCATTCGAATGTGTAAACAGAGGTCAACACAATCAAGTTACACTGAAGAGTATTTCAATAGCAATTTGCAAAAAAGTACCTCTGTCATGCATTTTTATTCGGTAGAGACTGTGGCTCTGTTCGGGGCCTGTCATCACCAAGAGTGTGCTCATTTACACCTTTCCATTGCAATCACAGCAACTATATCACCCCTTCTTTGAACGATGTTTTCTAAAAATGAGTTAATTTTGCTTGCTGAGTTGGTTTTAATTAAGAATATATTTGTCTCTCTCACATTTGAATTACTTAAATCAAGTTCTTTTTTTCCCCACTCAGAGAAAACTAAACATCACATACATTTTGAATTCTAAAACATTTTTGATGATGCTTACTGGAAAGGAGTTCCAGTTGCAAAATATTGAGAAATTAACACCTGAGATACAAGAATCAATTTTGTGTTTCCTCACATTTTCCTTTCCCTAAGAAGAGTCAAAAATATGTGTTCTCTTCTCCATGCTAATAAAAGTTTATTGAAATATTAGAGAACATATCAATCTCCTCCAATTGCCTTGTATTTTTTTTTAAGATTTGTTGGTTGTAAGTCAGAATTTAAAAGAGGGAGTAAGAAGCCCAACACAGTTGTGTGCCAGTTCAGTTATTTTTGTTCTGCCTTTGCCACTCTCCTTTGGCATCACTGTCTTTATAGCTGTTTTCTTGAGGTAGGAGAGACTAATCTCAGCCCTCTTCATATCTTCGGCATCTGCTGGCACATAGTAAGTGCTCAGTAATGACTTTTGATGCCAGAAATTGCTCTTTACTTAAATAATAATTACTTAAACAAGAATTACACTTACCCCTGCCTTACAAAATGTAATCGATCAAACATTGGTATGGATTTGACTTGCCTGCCAAGACTTATACTATCTTGAGTAGTTCTCCTCACTCTGGGTCTGTAGGTTTGGGTGGGTTTTGTTTGCTGAGAAGGCACACTGCCCTCCCTCTCCTGGTTTGCTCCAGTTACGCAGGTACTTGTATTTTGACGCTGATGCTTGGAGATCATTTGGAGGGATTGTGTTTACTTGCCACTGTGTGGGTTCATCCATGTGACTCTCCTGTAGGAAAATATAAAGCCAATTGTTTTGTTTTCTCACAGTTTATGAGACAAACTTGTCTCTCTCCTCTTTTTAAATTTTCTTGACAACTTCCATTCATCTTGAACTAACATTCTATGTCATATGCAATTTCCAAATTCTCAAAGGTAGATCTGTCACATGTGCTAGCCTTGGTCTAAGCTTTATTATGCAGGTGTGAGAACCAATGGAAGCCTGTGCCCGTCCCTAAAGTGGACAGTAGAACCGGCAGCATAAGCAGGTGGGACCTTTCTGTTTTTACGGTTTAAAGAGAAAACAGATTACAAATAAATTTGAAAGATTTATTAGGTTAAAGAATTGAATGTGAAAGGTAACTTTTCTCATCATAAATTTTCTGACTCATTTCAGGAGAGTCTTTTGTTAGTACTGTAAAAAATTAGAGATCAAAGAACAGAAACATTTGAGAGCAGTAGCCTATTGATTAAAGAAATATATGAAAATCCCAGAAAAAAATTACATAGAGACCCAACATAGAGATAATAACACAATTATTAGCAATTGTGGTGAAGTCATGCTAGGATCAATGCCAGAATATTTAAACTTACCTGGTTAATGTAGATGAGTCAGATGTTTAATAATCTAGATGAAAAGTCTACTTCAGCATTTTATATTTCAGACTATTGTCTCCCAAAGACAACGCTAATGGTTTCATCACTAACAATTTAATATGAATAGCAAAATGATCAGGTGTTACCTTATGAAAAACAATTCTGAAATTACAAGTAAAGTGGTTTATAAGAGACAGATTTTCATGAAATTTCCGAAATTCCCCAAAAGGCGTTTTTTAAAAAATATTGTCCTTTTAAAACAAGACAAGTATATCACAAGAAAAGTAAACTCTCCCTGAAATGACCGACAATACAGGCTGTTTAGTAAACGTGACTTCCTGGTCCAGGGAAAGGAGAAGTTCTCTCTCATATCTCATCCTCAAAGGAGGAAGAGATTTGGAAGTAGAGCTTGTTTTGTGATCTACTGATAGGAAACATCTAAACTGAGAAGTGCTTTGAAGAATTCAGAGGAAGGGTAGTGAGGTTGTCCCTCTGACAAGGGATTCCTGCAAAGACTGTAAAACCCACAGGTGGGTTTCTAATTACAGTGGGTTTCTAATTCAACACAGTCTAGAGGATGCAATGATTAAATAAACTTTTTTTTTGCTCATTTACAAACGTTGACCCTGTCAGGTGCCAGGTAGTTGGGGACTTGTATAGAAATCATATGAATTTGGGAACATTTATTTATCTAACCTTTTTAAAATCAAGCTCAGATTTCAAGAGCACATCAGCTAGTTCATTTTTTTAAATAATAGTTTATTGTCAAATTGGTTTCCATATAATACCCAGTGCTTCTCCCCACAAGTGCACATCAGCTAGTTCAAACCTAAGCAGTGAAAAAAAAAGACTTACATATGCACCCAAGCATTTATTTATCTAAATAGAGTCTTAAGAAAGATAATAATGGTTGAGCCTTGGATTAGAATTCTGGAAAATCATTGAGGAAAGATTAATGAGGTATTAAACGAGATATCCAATGAGCAGCAGGACCTGCCTGAATCTCTATGGTTGTTTCCTAAAGAACCTTGAAAAGCAGAAGAAAAGATGGAAATAGAAAGATTAAAAGTAATGATATAGAATCACCAGATAAGAATAACCATCTAACTGCAATACATGTGGAAGAATATAAAACAAAGATACTATACAACTAGAAGCAAGGCAGTGCAACAGGACACGTCGATTACAGTGTCTATATGTATCCACAAAGACTTGTTGGAAGACTTCATGTTTTCAAGAACTTAGCTTTTTAATTAGTTTTATATTGTAATTCAGTGTGATAAAGGATTTAATATTTGGTGATGTATTATTATAAAAGTTTGATTATAAGTGCTGTATTAGTTATGAGGGGGGATAGCCTTATATTTACTTTTATTTAATGAAACACCACAACCTCCCACTGGATGGCAGCAATGGTTCAAAAACCAAAGGAGTTTGGAAAGGTGCTTTAGTGTTGAAAATCTCACAGGACAAGTGCAAACCAAACAGATGAACAGATAACTACCGTTAAAATTTTTTTTAATTTATTTTTAATGTTTTATTTATTTTTGAGAGAGAGAGAGAGAGAGAGAGAGAGAGAGAGAGCATGAGCAGGGGAGGGTCAGAGAGAGAGGGAGACACAGAATCTAAAGCAGGCTCCAGGCTTTGAGCGAGCTGTCAGCACAGAGCCTGAAACGGGGCTCAGATCCATGAACTCTGAGATCATGACCTGAGCCAAAGTCGGACGCTACCCGGCTGAGCCACCCAGGTGCCCCAACAGATAACTACTAAACCACAGTAAACTAGTTACCTAACCCATGACATGAAGTATGCAATTTCATGAAACTGTATGTTATGTAGAAATGACCAACTAAAATATTGACTTTTGTCTTCTGTTTTACTGGCAATATTGATTATGGTTTTTTAAAGTTAGAATAAAAGCCAGTTTAAATGGTATCACAAATGGATTAATTGCCATCAGACATTCAAATAAGCTACAGAGATGTCAATGCATTTCTTCTCTCCAGCACACATTTAAAAACAATTTGTTTTGAACTACTTTCAAGCAGGAATAATGTCATAATTATTTTGGTATTCCCTATGCCCAAACCTTTGGCTAGTGCCTGTACATATTCATTAAATGCTTATTGAACAGAATCAAATGGAGAATATAGTCAATTTTATGTGGCTGTGGCTGTGAGAATCAGATAAAATGCCCTTGCAATTATCGCTGGCTTGCTGTTTTGCAGTTGTTGTGAAGGAATGTCAACATTTATTTACTCTGTCAATAAAAGTATTAGGGACTTACCATGTTACTTGTTAGGTGCTGAGAGTTCAAACATGAATAATAGCAGGTTTTGGCCCTCAGAGAATTAATATATAAATGGTATAGAGACTTGTAAACAAATAAGTTTAGAAGTCTCTAGAAATACTTATATACTTACATGAACAGCTATGGAAGAAGAGAAAAGGGGGCCATACACTCTCATAAGGGACTAGTTTCAAAAGTCTTCAAAAAGAAGTACTATCTGAAGTATCTTGCAACTTGCTTACCTAAACTACCAAAATACCTGAATCTCTCATTGGTCAGCAGAGTAGGATATCAGATCCTAGAACTCACCAGAGGAAATAGTGCCTTAGAAGTCATCTAGCTCCTGTTGAAATCAAGGCTAACAAAGGTGAGATTCACAAAAAACATTCTAAGTGTGTGGAAGACAGTATTTACTCATTTAGAAAACAAAACAGTTTTGGGCCAGGTGCGGAACGTGTTTCTGCCTCCCCATGTCCATCTCAATCTTGGTTAAGAACTGTTCAAGGGCTACCTCTCATCCCAAAGGGTCATTCAGAAGAGTCCCACAGAGCCCTGTGGAGGCTACTGCATCCCTCAGCTCCTAACCCCCCCTCCCTCCCTTCCTCTACTGTGTCAAGGCTTCTGCCTAAGAGCCCTCAGGGAGATAGGCGTCCTGTTGTCCTTGTACCTGGGAGACTGGCCTCCAGCTTCCTTCTACAGTGTTTGCAGACAGTTGAATGGATGGGAGAGTTACGTGGTTTTTGCATCTTCCCTGAACCCTCTCTTGCACACAAGATTTCAGTGGCTTGATTTCTATGAATCCAGTTTTCCGTCAGACACTTTCTTTGTTTATTAAGTTCTGTTGGTAAATTCTGAAACACACCCTCCTAGTCTTCCCCAGAGCTAGGACTGTCAGCTACTAGGGGTTAAAAATAAGAGGGACTCACAGGCATTTAAACAAATACTGACATTTAAACAAAATCTCTCTTCCTTTATTCTAAGAATTCAAAAACAAGATCCAGGCAATTATTTTTCACATGCTTAGTACACTCTAGCTAAAAACAGTGCCATATTTTAATATCTGTAACTTAAAATTCTCATCCAAGCAAAAATGTTCTGACTCCCCATGACACTATTGTGATAAACACCTCTTAGGTAGATTGATCCATAGATTGATCACTACTGTATTTTTAAAGTGTGAGTCCTCCCTAGCGAAAAACATATTTGAATTGGCCAAAAGAAGTCTCTCACCCTCTCAATGATTTTCCCTTCTCCAGTGTAAGTTCTTATTAGGAAAAATGGGAAGAAAATTGACATTATTTTGGTCTCTTGGTCTCTGATACATTATGAGCTATCTAATAAGCAATTTCCATAAATTTTTGCCTTATAACAAACCTCTTAGGGAGACACGATTACCTCCATTTCCCTGAGGAAAAAAAATAGATTCATGGGATTAAATAACATATCACAGATCACATAGCTAGAAAAATGCCAATCCTCGGTTTTAAGCCATAGTTGATCTGATTTTAAATTGCTGCTTTTAGATTTGTGAGATTTTTTATCTATTCTTGACACATGTAGTAGACTCTCTTCCTCTATCCCTGACTTCAGAGGAAAGGAAAGGCTTGGAGTGATGAGACAATTTCCTGTAATGTACAAGGTCATGTACATCACACCAGTAATTACATGCGGTTTGCTTATATATATACTTATATATTGGTGCAGATGAGACTCACACTTCAATAGCAACAGTGAGAATGAATTGGTCTTTAAATGATAAAATCTGGCTTTTACCCTCATTGAATATTGAAAGGAAACCACTACCGAGTAAAATGGCTAATGGTGAACTAATAGAATGTCCCATAGTTCTCAGTGTGTGGTTGGATCTTCCTGATGTTTCAATTTTATTCAAAGCCAAAGGATTACAGCCCTCCCCCTCAAAAAAACCCCCGATTATTACCTTCTTTTATCTTTGAAGTCACCTGACAATCCAGAAGATGGACAATGGTCTTTGTTCTTCTTATAGGAGGGCAGAACATACTAGGCATTTCACGGATCAACAACGTTTTTGTATTGGCATTAAGCTTCTTGCGTCTTTGTCTCACTTTGGCAGGAATTTTGGTAAGGTTTGAAGTCATCCTTTGAGGTGCAAGAAAGTAACTCCCACTTCCAAGTGTGACTCCATTTGTATTTTTCGACTTTTCTCCCATAACTCGACCAATCTCTTGATTTTGGTACCAGATTAGTCTTTTCATAAAACCTAAACTGAAAGTAGCCCCTGTTCTTGATTCTAAATTGACTCCTATATTTGTCTTAAACACCTCTGATTTTCTTCCTAGACATGCCTGTGTAAATGTAACTATAAACAGTCCTTTTTGACCTCAATATGTCATTGGTGCTCAAAACATATTATTACTAGGATAGTTTTTTTTCTGCGAGTAATAAAACTTGGATTCCATTGGTGATGTTTTCAAGGATCCAGCTTCTTTCTATGTCTTCTCAACCATGTCAGGTTTGATTCCTTCTTTAGGTTAGTAGCAATATAGCTATGGAAATTCTAGTCCTCTCATTCTGACTTATTATCTAGAAAAGAAAAGACGATCCTTTTTTTGAGTTCTCTTTTTGGAGCCAAGAAAATGCTTCCCAGAAGTCCCTGCAGACCTCCCCTCATATCTCTTTGGCTGTTTGCCCATTCTTGAACCATTCTCTGGCAAGAGGAATGGACTTGCCATGACTGGCTTAGGCCAGTCCCCTGGTTGGAATGAATGTTAGGGAATCAACTACATTATTCATATGTAGTGAATTTCTTGTAAGCAAGTTATAGTTAGTGATAATGTACTATTTGGTTGTGTGCACGGTAACTCTCTTGACATTAGAGTCTATTGAAAATAGAGAAATATTTTATATATTCTAGTATTATTGGTTGCGGAACTATAAAATATGTTTAATGCAATATTCCTGTTATGTTTACAGGTCATACCGTATGCGGGAACTCTCTAATATAATGCCAAGAAATTTATCCAAAGCTACGAGCTGAATGAATTATATTGTCTATTTTATCCTTATATGACAAAACTGCATGCTTAAAAATGCAAGGTATTAAGTAAGGGATGCTTTTTAGCACAACCTGATTTTGGCAGAGGTCCAGGGGCTAAGAAAAATAACAAGCGTATGGCTCTGCAGTTACGCTAAGAGACTGCGCCACTGGTTTTGCCAACATTGGTAGATCATCCACCTCCAAAATCCCCAAAAGAAGGAAATTGAAAACACCAGTATATTTCTTTGATGAGGGTTGCCATTGAGCTATGCTCCCCTCCCTTGCTGTGGATGCGTATAAATCGGCACTTACTCTGAGAGGGGCTGTGAAAGTGCAAAAAACATATGCTCACTAGTATTTGGAGGTCCCTGATGAGCACCTGAAAAGGTCTAAGGGGAAGAAGCTGTCTAACCACTCTCAAGGCAGAGCAAGGGGAGATTAAAAACTAATAGGGAGCGACTTCCCCACCAAGTGCAAGGATGAGGTGTGTGTTTCCCATGACCAAAACACAGGGAGAAGGTGGTCTTGAGGCCTCTTAAAAGTGATTTGAGTAGTCTTAAACTGTAGTCTGTAAAGAAAACTAGGCAATCAGGACAGTGAAAGTCAAAGGAAGAGAATGGGCAGCAATAGCAAAAATTGCTAACATATCAAGTGGCCATTTGATTTAGCATAAAGCTAATTGGCACCTTTGGTGTTGAATAAGCCTGGCTATAACAGTTTGCATTTTCATGCTGATCAGCTATCTGTTTGGTAGAGGGGAACTGAGGGAATTTCCATCTGCATTCATTATTTATTGATGCATATCAAATTACCTGAAAACTTAGCAACTTAAAACAGTACACATTAATTATTGGACAGTCTCTGTAGGTCCAGCTTAACTGCATCTTGTGATTTAGAGCTTCTCAGAAGGCAGCAATCAAGGTATCAGGCTTGGGTGGACTCCCATCTGAAGGCTTTGCTGGAAGGGAATTGCTTCCAGGTACGTGTGTTCATTGGCAGAATTCAGTTCCCCCAGGTCTGCTGGACCAAGGGCCTCCATTTCTAGCTGGCTACTGGCCAGAGCCGACCATCAGTTCCTTGCCACATGGGTCTCTCAAATATAGTAACGTATTAGTTTTATATTTTGTATAATAAATTACTGCAAGTTTAGAAACCTAACATAATACCCATTTATTTTTTTTTCAATTCCGTAGATCAGAATCCAGAAGGGCTTGACTGGATTCTTTGCTTAGGGTCTCATAAGACTGAAGTCAGGGTTCTCACCATGCTGGGCTCTTATCTGGAAGATCTAGGAAAAAGCCACTTTTAAGCTAATTCAAGTTGTTGTAAGAATCCAGTTACTGATGGTTGTAGGATAGAGGTCCATGTTTCCTTGCTGGCCATCACCTGGAGGCTAGTCTTAGAAACTGCCTGGATTCCTCATTGCATGTTTCTCTCTATCTACAAAGCCAGTAATGGCTTGATGCTTCATGTTCCTTCTCATGCTTCAAATCTCTCTTAATTCCCTTTTCGCCACCATCCAGAGAAGGCTCATTGTTTTTAAGGTCTTATGTATCCAAATTATACCCACCCAGAGAATTTCGGTATCCGGTGGTCAAATGTTCCATATAACATAACATAATCATGAGAATGATATCTTCTTATATTCATAGGTTCTGGGGATTAGGACATAGCTCTATGCTTGGGCCAGTTTAGAAATTCTGCTGACCACAAGCATTTTGCTTTATCACACTGTGGTAGCCAAGAAATGAATATAGCCTGCCAAAATGCAGGTCACAATGGTGTGGGAACAGCTGGAGGTGTGATTACTGGGATCGATCTGCCTGCCTCACCATCTAATATCCCTGTTTTCTCCATGAAATATGAGGGTGAGAGTAAGTGGGAGCTGCTATGGCCAGAAGTTTGGGAAGAGTGGCAAAATTTTCATGTAGTCATGGTGGAGAATGACGAAGCACAGACTAGGGAAACACAGAAGCCTGGCTGGGCAATACCACATGACTCCTTGAGTTTGGACATTAAGAATTTAGATTATTTAAAAGACTCAGAAAATCCTTCTGGTTTTCAAAAATCCCAGTCTAATCTGTGTGGCATACATACTAGATGGCATTTCTAGATTTATGAATGGTCTGAGGGACTTTGATTAATTTAACTGTAACAAACATGGCATTCTTTTCAAGACTATATGGTGGGCCACCATTGCCCCAAGGAGATTTTCTACTCAAAGTCTACAGAGTCACACTCAGATACATATTTATTATAGAGGAAAATAAATAAAAACTTAGCCATTATGATAGTATAATTAAAATGTGAAATTACTATTAAGAAACCAAGGCAGGACACATGAGTGGCTCAGTCAGTTAAATGTCTGACTATTGATTTCAGCTCAGGTCATGATCTCATGGTTTGGTTTGTGAGTTCAAGCCCTGCATTGGGCTCTGCACTAGGAGCATGGAGACTGCTTGGGATTATCTCTCTCTCTCTCTCTCTCTCTCTTTCATCCTCTCTCTCTGCCCCTTCCCCACTTGTGCTTATACTCTCTCTCACTCAAAATAAATAAATTAACCTAAAAAAAAGGAAACTTAAGGCATAGTTGGGTAAATGTTTAATGTTAAAACAATTGATTTAATACTGAGTTGACAACTGTGTTACCTAATCTCAGTTTTCTTTAGGATTTTACAGCCTTAGACAATTTGAACAACCTTGCGTAGAACAAAGCTACTGTATGAAAATAGCATTCAATAAGCAGATTAAAAGTATATAATTTTATAACTCCAATGTATATTACTGGGCAGTGGAATCTTGTTCTGACTTTAGACAATTTACTTAATCGCTCTGAGCCTTAGTTTCTTTATCTGAAAAATTGGAAGAATAACATCTGTCTCACAGACTATTAGTATTAAATGAAACAGCATATGTAACTAGTACAGAATGAGCAATATAGGCATTTATTTATTATAAATGCATTTTGATTACACAAGTTACCCTAAAAAGAATGATCAATCCACATGTTGTCATTCTAACCTAAATAACTGTAAAACCAAATCAGTGCCCAAGATCTACTGTTGAATTTTTTTTTCTTGCTGGAAGGGAGTCTACAAATAAATGCAAACCCCTTTTCAGTAATAGATACTTTATCTTAATTTTCAACTTGTTCAAAAGGCTGATTTACAATCGCTTACTGTGTTATAATGCTGTCAAAGAACCCAATTATTTCTCTGATGGAATTGACCTATAAATGTTCATACTTCAAAAGCCTTAGTAAATAAATTCTAGAGGATTTCACAAAAGCTATGAATGAAAAATGTACATTGAGTTCAACCATGAAAGAAATGAATATAATTAGACTGTACTCAGTTTTGAAATTGGAGAACAAAGAAAGTAAGTGGCTAATTTTATGACAAATTGGAATTCATTTATTGCCAAAGTATAATGAATGGTTTGTTGTAGACTTTTTTAAAAAAAGAGGTAGGATTATTAATTGAATTTTAATTATATTGGCCTTTTCAGTGTCCTTTTTTGTTCATATAAAACTTAAATTTTGCTATTCAGTTGAACTGGAATTGGAAAAAGAGTGAAGTATATTTCAATTTAGCATCTGCTGTTTTTAATAAATTAATTCATCACTAATCAAGGAATGTATGCATGTAGATAATAGTGTCATTCATATATCACAAGCCATATTTACTGTCTCATTCAAAGTAATAGTATATATATAAAAATTCAAGGCTGGAGTGATCATTTAAAATTTCTAATCACTTTTGACAGTTTGATCCTACTTACTTAGTAAGCAACATTTACTTCCAACATTCATTTCTCACAATAGAATTTATTTGGATGACTAAGAACTATTAAATAAAACATGGAACTATCAAGGCCAAGACCAAACACAAAATCCCACACACATGCACACTTGTGTGCACATGCACATCTTTGCTGTGTCATGTACATGTTTGTGATTATATACTACTCATTCATTAATTCAATGAATAAACAAAAGTGAGGTCCACATCATGATGTCAGGTATTGATCTATGTTCTCTAGTTACGATATTAATCAATATATAGTCACTGCCTTCAAAATGCTCACAGATCAAAGAATAAAACAGGCAATCATAAGAGCCTGTCATAAGTGTTCTAAATAGTAAAAGGTAACTTGGGCTCATATAGGAAGACCAGCTTCTATCATCTTATCCCAACAACAGACCATTTCCTGGTAGGTAACATTGGCCAAATGGAGACAAAAAAAAGTATGGATGCTTTTGTACATAAGCATAGATGCTTCTAGAAAATCAAATCATTCCGCGTGTCCTACTGACTATCACTCTATTTGAATTACTTTTTTTCAGGTATCTAGTTTTCTATAGGAACATCCAGTTTTACCCAGACTCTATCATTTTAAATTTTTTCAAGGAGCATCATGGTTATACTTAGCTGAATAATTATTTACATAAAACTCAACTGAAAGAATTTACATTAACTCTTAATAATTTCTTTCTTGGTGTTGAAAATTGGGGGAATATCACCTTGTACATATCATCTATTCCTGTGTCTTTGAATTTTTCAATTCATAGTCATACATGTATGACTTCCATGATCAGAAAAAATAAGAATAAACATTTTCACTGTATTTCATAAAGACCTCAGGAACTTTTCTAGCTATCACTCTCTTTCTCTTTTACTTCATAGTCAAATGTCTGTAAAGAATGCTCCATGTTTCTTTTAAGTTCCTCATCTCCTATTTCTTTCACAAACTCTTTAAGGCTGCTTTCCTTTCCTAGTTTCCCTCACCCTACAGTAAAAACAAGAGTATCTCGTCTGTTTTATATTTTATGTAAAATGAGATGTAAAGTCTTTACCTTACTCCCTTCTCCCTTGAGCCACTATGTGCTATCATTTTAATTTTTCTCTCTTCTTTCTTGACTCCTTTTCTAAATTGGATTGCCACCAAGATAATAAACTATTTGTCTTCTGTGGGCCTTGCCCTGTTATGTATTCTCAACACAGCAGCCTTTTATGACTATGTTACATCTGTCATTCTTCTCAAAGTCCTTCAGTGGCTTTCCAACACTCGGAATGAAAGTCTTCCATTGTCCCTTTCTGCCTGATCTCCCACACTCCCTTCCAACCTGGCTCTGTTGCAGACACACTGGCCGCCTTTCAAGATTCTCTTGCTTCACTCATTTTATGGTAAATTTTTGTCTGCCTGGAGTGTTCTTTCCTACCAAATTCACAGATTCTTTTTCACTTACTTACAATATTGATTCAAGTGTCACTTTGTTATACTATTTCTTACTTCCCTACTTTTTGTCCTAAGCAAATTATTTAATAAATAATACTTTATTCATTTAACTGGTATTTACTGAGTACCAAATACATGTCAGAAACACTTCTAGGTACTCAGCACATGCTGGGAAACCCAGAGAAAAGAAATCCTATACTCATGCAGCTATAGTGAACAACTAAGCAGAAAATACAATTTTTTATCTTTAAATATATCATGAAGAAATTTAAGGCAAGATAAAAGTATAGATTTATGGGAAGATAAACACTAGTGACAAAGATAGAGAATTAATAAGGAAGACCTCTCTACAGAGGGGACATTTGACAGGATGATGATCATGATGTTGGAGGAGATGGTAATGGCATAATGACAATGATGAGAAAGGCAGTTATAAAGAAGGGGCCAGAGATTAAGCAGAAAGTTGCTGGGCACTGGGGTACCTGGGTGGCTCAATTAGTTAAATGTCCAACTCTTGATTTTGGCTCAGGTTAGTTTATGAGATTGAGCCTGGCATCAGTATGGAGCCTGCTTAGGATTCTCTCTCTCCCTCTCTTTCTCTGCTCCTCATGTATGTCCTCTCTCCCAAAAATAAATTTTAAAAAAGAAAGTTGCTGAGCACTTAACTACAACTCTATAACATCCCTACTACATAGTACTGATTCCCTAGAACAAGTTGTCTTCTTGTACCTAATTTGTTAAATGCTTAAATAAAAGTTTGTACAGAAATGTGAGAATAGCACCATTAGTACTATTCCTGGTTCTATTACATTTTGTTCTTTTCCAAATTGCTTGTTTACTCTTTAAAAAAATTTATACTTTCTAGGATGGATCACAATGTATTTTAAATAAGATCATAGTTATCACTATTTCTTATTGACTGGAAACATTCATAATTCTCAAAGAAAATAAAGTATAAGTTCTCATTTTAATGGAGACTGCAACCTAAAGCAAATTGGACATGCCTAATCTCTTTTCAGCAATCAGTTAAAGTTTCCAGCAGGAGACCAGCCAAAGAAGTTCCAAGTAATGATTTTCCTTGGCATGAACATTATTTCTTCCTCTGGATAGCTAGTCCTGTTCCTCCCCTCACCCCCACACTCCGACCCAGAAAGCTTTTAGTGATGGGAATCCTTTCCAATAGAATCCTGACACTTCCGGGCACAGAGAAAGAACATATATCTAAAGTAAGCATTCCTGTTTGTTACTTGAAGAATAACATCATTTTCACTTCTTTCATAAATCTTTATCTGTTGTAGGCCTACACCTATTTGATTCCCCTTCCTAAATCTTTTTGCATTCAATAATTCCAATCACCCTTCTATTTATTTACACCCAATTAAGAAGGACTTTTGACTGATACTTCCATTTTATAGGACTGAAAAATTCATGTTCATTTTAAAAGGCAAAACTTCTAGAGGCAAATTAGCTATTTATTGATCCATATCAATATTTTTTAAGAATTAAAGTGGTGTTATTCTTCTGGATAATGACAAGAACATAAACCAATCACAAATTTTTACTTTATTGTGTGAGGCCATGGGCTGGACATCACCCACATAAATCATATAAAAGGCTTTTGCTTTCCATGTAGGTCTAGGTATTTGAATGTGACAGTTACATGATCAAAAAATAAGTAAGCAGATAGGACACATGCGGCATGAGATTATTTCAATGACAGTGCAGCATATGTGGGTCTGGCACATATCACAGAGCTAATGCAGAAGAAAGATATGAAATCAAAGTTGTCGTTTTTCTTAAAATATAAACTATGAAATACACCCCAATGCATTCCCATTTGTTTATAAACAACAATTGCAAGATAATAGCTTAAAATATTAATCTTTCTGCCCTTCTTTCCTATACTTCCTTAAAATTTATTTCTTCTCTTGAAAGAAACATGTGGTGGCCTGGAAGAGAGTAATTTTATAGTGCACTGGAAAAAGAAGAAGTCCACATTTATTTGTTTACATAAACTTATATGTGAAATCAGTGATCCCCTACTCTTGAAAATCCAAAAACCCTTGAAAACTAATGATCACAAAAACAATTTTTCTACTGAGCATCCATTTCCAATATGAAAAGTGCACTATTAAGTGAGTAGTGGGATTTGCATAAGAGATAATTTTAATTCGATATAATTTGTTTAAGAATAATTCTTTTTAACAAATAGGGATTTCCACTCCTTTGAAATTAAGTTCTCACAATGTGGTGTTTTTTCTATTAAGAAAAAAAACTGTTCACTCATTTGAACATTAAGGGTTTGTCTGTGACAGATTCCCAAAGGGAGCAGCATCCTGAATTATGTGTGTGCATTGGGGTCGGGGTTTCAGGAGTAATTGGTATGTGAGAAGGTTTATAAGCAAGACTGACTATTCTCAAAGAGGAATGTTCATGTTAACTAAGCAATCCTTTATAATCTCTGCACAGTCAGAAGAGTTATTTTCTGCAATAAGCTACTACCTACTCGATAAATCCCCCAGGCAGGGATGTAGATTGGTGTCTCTCGAAAGCAGAAATGTCCACCTCAAACATGACTTGCAGTCATCACCATTAATCTCCTCAGCAGGGAGGGGGGCCGTGTACTAGGCAATTAGCTTAATATGTAATCTATAGCCCATGACTCTGTTTTCTTTATCATGCCACATGTAAAATCAACAGTTATTATGAGGCCAATTTAAATTGCAGGCTTTCAATGAAAGGTTTATTCAGAGACTCAGTTCCACTCTCTTGGCCTTCATTATGGGTTAAATTGTGTCCCTCAAAAAGGTATATTGAGGCCCGAAAGCCTAGTATCTGTGAATGTGACCTTATTTGGAAGTAGGATCTTTGCATATTTAATCATGTTAAGATGAGGTCGTTAGGACAAGACCTACCCCACTGTAACTGGTGTCCTTATAAAAAGAAGGCCATGTGAAGACAGAGAAGTAAGGTGCCAAGGGACAGTGGAGGCAGAGACTGAAATGATGCGGCTACAAGCTAGGGAACACCAGGGACAGTGGGTGACCCCCAGAAGCTATGAAGAGGCTTAGAACAAAATGCTGCAGAGCCCTCACATGGAGTCAACTCTGCTGGCACCTTGATCTTGGACTTCCAGTCCCCAGAACTGGGAGACAATACATTTCTGTTGTTTTAACTACAGCTTTATGGTACTTTGATAGAGCAGCCCTGTCTTTTCCCGAAGACCCGGGCTGCTCCTCCGCGTCCGCTTCCACCCCAGGTTGGGGTGGCACTTGTAGGTGCTGCGGTGCGCTAGCTCACCAGATCCAGGTGCGCTATCCCCGGCTTTGAGCGAGCCTCCATCGTGGGTCAGGCGGAGAAACCTCGCGGGTTCTTTTCCTGAGGGAGGGAGAGAAAACAGGGCAGGAGGGAGACACAGAGAGTGAAGACACAACACACGGTTTCTGATCAAGCCTCTGTCTTTATTCTTCTTCCTCTCTTTTCTCTCCCCCACAGAAAACACTCTTATTTTATATATGGTTTTGGGGCAGTTTAGGGCGGGGAACTGCCCCTGGTCGGTCGTCAGGTAACAGAGTCAAGTGAATATCAAAAGAAGCGCCCAGACTTGCCTCTGCAATGCTGGGGAGGGGGAGCTAGCGCTGAATAATCCAAAATGCGGTTTTGATCTTTTGTGCACCTTGGCCATTCTACGTCTGGCCCAGCATGACAGTCTCCAAAAATCTGGACCAGGAAATGTACACTCCTAGCCTCCAGATGTAAATCTTGTTTACTGGTTCACTCCCTGGAGAGCGATAATCCTTGCCCGAGGCAGCCAAGACTCAGCGGCTCCGACACAGCCCTAGCAAACTGGTAGAGTCTTGGAAAGCATTTCACCACACACCCCATTTCCCCTTCATCTTTAAATCTTAAGAGGCCAGGATGACAGTAGCTCACCTTTCTGACCGCATTGTAGTCTGTGCCCTTGCTACTTACTCTAACCCATCCCTGGCCAACTTCATGCCACCACTTCAGGAAAAGGATACTGTAGTATCTCCCTGTTTCTGCCTGCCTTAAAGATACTCTAAGCCCTGTCGTGACACTTTCTGGTCATTTCCCTTCTTTGAGAAAGCAACAGATTCCACACAAATCTTATATCCACCTTTAGTTACTTTATTCTTTTAGAAGGCAAGGATACTCTCAAATTATGATTATTAACCTCCAAAATTCTTGATGAGGCTGTTGTAAAAAACAAAGTCACCTGTGTCCAGAAAGGGATCATAGCTCATTAGATGAACTTCTACATTTTAATCCTACCCCTTGGCATTGGTTTTCCTGGGAACTTGGAGCAACTCACTTAATATTTTTGTACCTCAGTTTAATAATATTGGCTTATGTTATAGAGGTGTCCTGAAGATTAAGTAACATTGAAATGAAAAGTATTTGAGAACTATAAAAATAAATGTAAAGGTTAAAAAAAGAGGACCCTTCTTGACCTGAGAGGGAAGTTCGGGTCTCGATTAATTTACATTATCTAGCTGCATATTTCTCAGAAGATTCTTCTTGCAAAAAACAGGCTGTTCATTAAATTTGAAGCGAAAGAAAGTCACCTTGAAAGGTAAGATTCATATATCTTTCACTGATTACACATTACTCACACTTCAATCACTATTTCAACAACAGTAGCAGGATAAAACAGTGTCTCTGCTTGGATGCACTATTTTTCACAATTACTTTTTTCCTACAGTATTTCTTAGAGGAAAACTGCCAGAATGTATCAAGGTTCTAAGTCATAATATATTACAACTCCCAAAGCCATAATTGGACTCTATGTTTAGAACAACTAAGTTGTCTTCTGTGTTTGAATTCTGGTGTCTTGTATCATTTGCGGAGAAGAATGGGTTATTATCATTCATTTCACATCCAAGCTTACATGGCTTAAAGTTGTTTTCCTGCAGGAGTGTCCGGACTGGGCCATTGAGATCAGCCCAGGTGATGGAAGATAGAAGTCGTGTGATTTTGGTGTTTCATTTCATAGATAGTTTGTTCACCGGAGCTTCATTCTGTGCCCTGGTTGATACTGTTGCTTAATTGCATTGAAACCTTGAGATAAATTTTTATTTGCTAAATAATTTTATTTGTTAATTTATATAATTGTATCATTGGCAGATTTCTCTTCTAAGGACCTGGGACCTAGATATCAAGAAGGTGGTAAACTTAGCTACCATTGCATCCTCCCAGGCATCAGACGAGGGATGGCCATGATGCTCAGTCTTTGTGGTGTTCAGAAGAACAGCACCAGGCCTGCATTCAGGGATAGGATGAAATGAACCATGGAACTCAGTTGCCCAGTTGCTCCTTTGATTAAGCTTCGTTGTTTCCTGTTGCCTTAAAGGCAGTCTCTAGATTTCTGTGCTGTTTTCTGAGTGTTCTTTAGGAATCAGAGCTTGTTAAGTTCTAGAGAAGATATGTGACTTGATCTCCTTTCTCATACCTTTAGGAGAGGAGCAAGTGTGGTTACCTGTCAGGACTTAGGGCATTTTCTAGAGCCAGTCTCACTGGTAGTGGGGCACCACCTGTCCCAATGTTGGAGCTGTGACTGGACGCTCCACCTCACATCATCTCTCACCTCAGCCATCTTCTACCTGAGAAGGGTCTCCCTGTGAGACTTGGCTATGCAGCTCCCTGAAAAACACACTGCTTTCTTTCTTATGTTTTCTAAACTTTGCTAACAGATGATTTTAAGCCTCTATCAGGTCTTTAATCAGCTTACAGTAAATAGTCCTAGAAGTGTGTTATTTTAATAGAGAATGGTTACACTTTCTCTTCAGTATCTTGGATACAAACCCATAAGTGAAATCTCTTTTCTTTGTAGAGTCAAAAATTTTAAATGAGAAATCCAGACACTACCAAATATTCACTAGAGTGAGTTCCAAAATTTAGTACCATTAAGAATTTCTAGAGGTGTTTGCTCAAAATGTAGAGCACCCAACATAACCCAAGAAATACTGATATCAAGTGAATCTTAGGCAGACATGTGGTAGCTTTCTCTAAGATGGCTGTCATGAGTTCCCGCCCTCCTTGTATGAGGATACCATCCTGCCGTCAAGATGTGGAGTCAGTTCTTCTGCCTCTTTGAGTCAGGCTGGCCTATGGCTTTGACCAATGTAATACAGAAGGCGTTACACTGTGGGCATTTTAAGCTGGTAGCCTGTACCCGGTTTTCTTGGAGTTCTCATTCTGGAAGAAGTTAGCTGCCGCTGAGAAGACTAACTGCCTCAGACCACCGTGCTGTAAAAATCATCCAGGCCACCGGTACTCCATCTCAGCTCCGCGGTGAAGACAGCCTTCTGGCTCAGTCTAGGGTGGTGGTTTAGAGATCCTAATGGGTCCTCCTTCAGGATTACAAACATCCGCTCCTATGAGCTCCTATGATGAAACCCAGATAGGGGACTCCCCTTTCTCTTGCGTGTAGGAGCATCAGGAAGAACAAACAAAACCTGGGAGCCTATACATCTGCAACAGATGCATAATAATTTAGTTGTAAATTAAATGCAACTTTGAAATGGGTGAGATCACAAACAAATGGTGTGAGATAATAGAATATATATCTGCCCCCAGTTCCTGGCACAGAGCTCCTGAAACCCTTATAATTTCTTCAGTGATAAGAGTACTAGGGACACCTCTTGTTTTTATATTTGTCTTTCACCCTGTCCCTACACAGGGCTCTTAAGACCCTTGTAGATTCCCAAGTGGCTAGAGTATTAGGAACATCTTTTACTCTAATGAGGTGTCTCTGTGTGGGCCTCTGCGGAGCTCCTGGATGGGAGCTGGTCACCAGAGGGACCAAGCCATGATCAAAAGCTTAGAATTTTCAGCTCCATCCACTGCCCTCCAGAGGGTAAAGAGGGGCTAGAAATAGTATCAATAATTGATCCTGCCTACGTGATAAGAATCCCAAAATATGAGGTGAGAGAGCTTCTAGGCTGGAAAACGGGTGAGGTGGGGGAAGAGGGGTATGTTTAAAGACAGCGTGGAAGTTCCCAGTCCCTTCCTACATCCCTTGCCCTACACTTCTCTTCCATCTGGCTATTTGTTTATATCCTTTATCATATCCTTATATAATAAACTGGTAAATGGTAAGTAAACAGTTTTCCTAAGTTCTGTGAGCCTCTCTGGAAAACTAATCAAACCTGAGAAGGGGTACCTCAGATTTGTAGCCAGTTGGTCAAAATCACAGTAGCAACCTGGACATGTGTCCCTCTCTGAAGGGGAGGTAGTCTTGTGGGACTGAGCCCTTAACCTGGGGGGTCTAACACTATCTTCACATAGATGGTATCAGAATTGAGTTAACTTGTAGTACACCCAGCTGGTGTCACAGAGAATTGCTTGCGCCACCCCCACACCCCCACATATGGTAACTAGAGGTGTCAGAAGTAAAATGTTCTGTGTTCGTAGTAAAGGACATACATAATAAGGAAAAACTGAGGTCTTTTAATACAAATGGAAATATGTTTTAAAACTTAGTTACCTTGAGAAAGAGAGAGAGAGAGAGACAGAATCCTAAGCAGGCACTGTGTTTTCAGTGCACAGCCTGATTCGGGGCTTGATCCCATGAACCGTGAGATCATGACCTTGAGCTGAAATCAGGAGTCAGATGCTTACCCAACTGAGCCACCCAGATGCCCCACACAAATGGAAATTCTAATCATTTCTCTTCATACCAGAATATCATCTTGCGCATCCATCTTGGAAGCTGCTGGTGGAGGGAATGAGGCCGGCCTCAGGTCCAGTCCTCTGTTTGTACTGCATCCCCACTGACTCATGCTCCAGTCGATTCCTTTGCTAAAAAGAAAACCAAAGCCACTTCTTATTGTATGAAATTTCAGGATATGCCAAAGTAAAGAGAATATACAGTGAACTCCCACTGACCCATCAGCCAACTTAAAGAATTATCGAAGACTGATCCAACTTGTTCATCTGTTTATCTCCTTCATACCTCATTCTCCTGTCCTTGGTATATTATTTTGAGCCAAGCCATATAATTTCACTTACAGTATTTTAAGAGTTAAAGAATTTTGACCCATCATAGTGTCACTATAACTAACATTAACAAAAATTAACAGCAATCCCTTAATATTCTAAAATATCCAGTCTGTGTTCAAATGTCCCCAGTTATCTTACATGTTTTTAACTGTGTTTGCAACAAGAATGAAAATAAGGCTGATGCATTTAACTGCTTGTAAGGCTCTTAGATATTTTTAAAATCTCCAGCTTTCTATTTTATTTTTCAGGTTGTTTGTGCAGTGACCTATTTTTGTTTTTGTTTGTTTTGCCCCTTTATGTTTTCTGTGGTCTGAATTTTGCTGATTGCATCCCTATGGTATTTTTTTCAAATGTGTTTTTCTTTACCCTGTATCTTCTGGAAAGTGGTAAATCTTTATACTTGATCAGATTCGAGTTCAATTGTTTTGCTTTCATTTTTGCATCCTCCAATTCCAGTCAAGTGTAGCAGACTTCACTGATAGTTCAGGTATTAGCTATCTACGTTGTGTGGCAAACTGCCACAAGTTTGGTGTCTTAAAATGACACACATTTATTATCTCAAAATATCTATGGGTCAGGAGCACAAGCATGACTTTCCTGGATTTTCTGCTTAAGGGTCTCACTGGCTGCAATCACGGTGTTAACCAGGGCTGTGGTTTCATTTGAGACTCACCTGGGGAAGAATCTGCTTCCAGATTCACTGAAGTTGTCGGCAGAATTTGGCTCCTTGCAGCCATGGCACCGAAGATTTCAGGCTCTTACCGGCTTTCTGTTGGAGGCTGCCCTCAGAATCTAGAGGCTCTCACAATTCTTGGACACGGGGCCTCCAAACACAGGCAGTTTCCAGCATGGCAGCTTGCTTTTTCAAAAACAGGAAGGGAAGGAGAAAGACTCAGAAACAGACTTGCTACAGTCTTAGGTTTGTAATCATGTACACATAATCAGATAAATCCCATCAGCTTTGCTGTGTTCTATTAGAAGCAAGTCACAGGTCACCAATGTGAGGGCATGAGTTTCAAGAGACAAGGATCATGTGAAGGCCACCCTATAGCCTGCCTGCCCCAGTGTGAGGCTTCTGGAGGGGAAGACAGCGCAGCAGAGCGTGGAAGATGGCTTTCCGCATATCTATTAGCTCTTCCTTTGCTTTGGTCAGACGTGCCACTAGGAACTTTTCCCTGGCCACCTCTCTCTCTGTGGCTCTGACATGTCCCCTCATAGCTAGATGTTGTGCTCTCCACTCTCTGGCATCACCCCCTCTTTCTGGACTGTTCCTAAAAGTTTGCTTTTCTTAGGCAAATAATTTATTCTCTTTGTTCCATTATTTGATTTTCCTGGTCATTCCCTAAGGCCTGTTTTTTTTTTCCCCTCAGTTAAATAGCTTCACAAGCTGTTTTGCTAAAACACAAAATGAATAAGTCTGTATTATCCAGTGTTCATTTAAATGCCCAACACACTATAGTTACTCTGTTTACCCTAATATTCTGCTGAATCACATATACTTTTGGAAGCTGGAACATAAAGAATGTCATGGACAGGTAACTGCTATAAAAGGTCTTTTCCATGCTTGATTTAGGATGGGGGTGCATGCCTTTTTTATTTAGAGTTCTATAGGAGGACGACAAAATGTCCCTTATATGTGTGTGAGAAATTGAGTCATTGAATCAAGTCTACATTGTTGATCATGGTGGGCTTCTACACAGACTTTTGTCTTCCCATCCAGTTACTCCAAACAAACAGATGTCTTATAAGAATAAGACAAAAGGATAAGAAAATCCTGACTCATTGATAAATTTCAGGTACAAGAGGATAAAAAAGCTTTTACCCCCAAGATACAATTCAATACAATGATTCTCAAATACTAGTGAGCCTCAGAACCATCTGGAGGGCTCATTACAATACAGATTGCTGGGTCCCACCTCTGGATTCGTATTCAGTAAGTCTGCATTGGGGCCCTAGAAGTTACACTTCTAACAAATTGCCAGGTGGTGCTGATGCTGCTGGTAGGGGACCGTACTTTGAGAACCACAGCTGTAACTAATTGCCCCAAATATTTCACAACACAGCAAAATGAGGTGTGATGAAGTGGAGAAATATGCCTTTGAATTATGAAGGCTGTGCAGTGTTAGCAATAACCCTGCCAAGTAGGGTAGAAGACCAAAGTCCTGGAAATTACACACTCAATATCAGTGCTGCTGAGTTCCCCAGTGTTACCCCAATTCCATAGGGACAGCCGTAGCACTGCAAGATCTGAGAGAGCATATGGCTGTGTTTATTATTATTATTATTATTATTATTATTATTGAGGTGTAATTGATATGCAGTATTATATTTGTTTCAGTGTATGACATAGTGATTGCACATTTGTATACATTGATGAATAATCACCACAATAAGTCTAGTTACCATCTGTCACTCTATAAAGTTAATAAAATATTATTGATTATATTCTCCATGCTTTACATTGCATCTCATGACTTATTTATTTTATAGATGGAAATTTGTACCTATGCCTTTAAAGAGTATCTGAAAGAATTGAGGTATTGATGAGTAGGACTAAATTTCATTAGGCTCAATATATTATTGCAAGAAGAGTTGAACATGACATTATTATCAATTATTAATCAGTCACTAACACTAACAATTTTAAAGTTATAACGTAACAACTAAGATGTCCTTTGTAACTTTTACAGATTTCAATACTCAGATTCATCCGTTCTTACCATTGAAGATGCCTTGTCCCTAAGTTTGGCAGGAAATGATTTGTAACCACCATTCTTACTTAGTTGATAGTAGGCATTTTGAGTTGTTTTTATGGTTTTGACTTGTGTTGTCTGCAGTTTTATAAATAAGTTTACTGTTTAGGTCATTCATAAAACTATACGTAGAAAGGAAATCCCTGATACTTAGAAAATAAATGAATCCCATATGGAATAAGTAAAACTAATCAACTTCAATGTAAAAAATTTTCTGTATCAAATATGTCACAAAGGAATTAGTTTTATTAGCACTTCACATTTCTAAAAGGATTCTTTTCAGAGACAACAACATACTTTGTAAGGCATTTTTTTCTTTGAATATAGGCAAAGGCCTGTGGTTTTACCAAAACCCAAAGGTGAAAAACAAGCCAAATAAAAATGTGTCTGATACATCATTTTAAGTGTAGTGCAAGAAAAAGAAGTATTTCTGCTGAGTTATACAGTGAATTTCCTCTCCAGTCCTTCCATTTATTACATGAACAATGTTAACAGTTAATGAGTCCCATAAAAATTGAGGTGAAAGGAATAGAAAATCAAAGAGAGAATAGGTTTATCCCAATGTGAATTTTATTTTTATTTTTTAGCTTTGTTTATTTGTAATCCCAGTATAGTTAATATACAGTGTCACATTAGTTTCAGGTGTACAATGCAGTGGCTCAGCAATTCTGTACGTTACTCTGTGCTCATCATGGTGAATGTACTCTTAGTCCCTTTCCCCTATTACCCCCACCCTCTGGTAAACACAAGTATGTTCTCTAGAGTTAAGAGTCTATTTTTGGCTTCTTTTTTTCTGTTTGTTTTTTAGATTCCACATATGAGTAAAATCATATGACATTTGTCTTTCTCTGACTGACCTGTTTCACCTAGCATTATACTCTGCAGATCCATCCATGTTGTTGCAAATGGCAAGATTTCATTCTTTATTATGGCTAAGTAATAGAGTGTGTGTGTGTGTGTGTGTGTGTGTGTGTGTGTGTGTGTGTGTGTATGTCTATATCACATCTTCAGTATCCATTCACATATTGCATATTTGGGCTGCTTTCCTAATTCAGCCATTATAAATAATGCTGCAGTAAATATAGGGATGAATATATCTTTGAATTAGTGTTTTCATATGCTGTGGGTAAATACTCAGTAGTGGAGTTACTGGGTCTTATGGTAATTCTATTTTCCGTTTTTGGAGAAACCTCCTCAGTGTTTTCCACACTGGCTGCACCAGTTTGCATTCTCACCCCTACTGTACAAGGGTTTCTTTTTCTCTGCATCCTCATCAACACCTATTGTTTCTTGTGTTTTTTATTATAGCCATTCTGAAAGGTAAGAGGTGCTATCTCATTGTGGTTTTAATTTTCATTTCCCTGATGATGAGTGATGTTAAATGTCTTTGTGTGTCTGTGGGCCATCTATATGTCTTTTTTGGAGAAATGTTTGTTCATGTCTTCCGCTCACTTTTTAATTGGCTTATTTTTTCTGTGTTGATTTGTGTACGTTCTTTATATATTTTGGACTCTGATCCTTTATCACATATGTCATTTGCAAATATCTTCTCCCATTTAGTACACTGTCTTTTGGTTTTGTGGATTGTTTGCTTTGCTGTGAAAAAGTTTTTAACTTTGATGTAGTCCCAGTAATTTATTTTCACTTTTGTTTCCCTTGCCTCAGGAGGCATATGTAGAAAAATATTGCTGTGACCAATGTCAGAGAAATTACTGCCTGTGTTCTTTTCTAAGATTTTTCTGGTTTCAGGCCTCGCACTTAGATCCATTTTGAGTTTATTTTTATGTGCGGTGTAAGAAAGTGGTTCAGTTTCACTCTTGCATGTAACTGTCCAGCTCTCCCAACACCATTTATTTAAGAGACAATTTTTTTCCTATTGCATATTCTTGCCTCTTTTGTTGAAGATTAATTGACCACATACTCGTGAATTTCCTTCTGAGCTCTCTATTCTATTCTGTTGACCTATGGGTCTATTTTGTGCCAGTACCATATATGGTTTTGAATTACTGCAACTTTGTAATATATCTTGAAATCTGGGGTTTTGATATCTCCAGTTTTGTTATTCTTTTTCAAGATTTCTATGGCAATTTGGGGTCTCCTGTGGTTTCATACAAATTTTAGGATTATTTGTTCTAGTTCTATGAAAAATGCTGTTGGTATTTTGATAGGAGTTGCATTAACTCTGTAGGTTGCTCTGGGTAGTGTGGGCATTTTAACAGTTTTAACAATTCTTCCAGTCCCTGTGCATGGGATAGCTTTCCATTTCTTTGTGTCATCTTCAATTTCTTCCATAAGCATTTTAGAGTTTTCAGAATACACCACTTTGATTAAGTTTGTTCATAGGTATTATTTTATTATTTTTGATGCAATTGTAAACATGATTATTTTCTTAATTTTTCTGTTACTTCATTATTAGCATATAGAAATGCAAAGAATTTCTCTATATTGATTTTGTACCCTGAGATTTTACTGAATTCATTATTAATTCTAATAATTTTTGGTGGAGTTCAGGATTTTCTGTGTATAATATAATGTCATCTGCAAATGGTGAAAGTTTTTCTGCTTCTTTACCAACTTGGATGCCTTTTACTTCTGTATGTTGTCTAATTACTGTGGCTAGGACTTCCTGTACTATGTTGAATAAAAGTGGTGAGAGTGGACATCCTTGTCTTGTTCCTGATCTGAGGGGAAAAGCTCTGTTTTTCACCACTGAGTATAATGTTAGTTGTGGGTTTTTCATATGTGGCCTTTATTATGTGAGGTACATTCCCTCTACACCTATGTTGTTGAGGGTTTTTATCATAAATGGATGTTGTACTTTATCAAATGATATTTCTGCATCTATTGAAATGATCAAATGGGTTTTTTTTTAATTATTGATGTGATATATCACGTGGATTGACTTGAGAATATTGAACCACCCTTACATCCCAGGAATAGTTCCCACCTGATTGTGGTGAATGATTTTTTTAATGTGTTGTTGGATTCAGTTTGCTAATCTTCTGCTGACGATTTTTCATCTATACTCATCAGACATATATTGGCCTGTAGTTCTCTCTTTTGGTAGTGTCTTTCTCTGGTTTTGATATCAGGATAATGCTGGTCTCTGAATAAATTTGGAAGCTTTTCTTCCTCTTCTATTTCTTGGAATAGTTTGAAAAAAATAGCTCCAAATGTTTAAAGAGTTAATACCTATTTTTTTCAAGAATAGTTATAAGAAGCATATTGAAGCTGATAATGATATACTTTAATACAATCTGGATTCTGTAATTTGTCATATGTAAAATAATTTTTAGAACTAAAATTTCTTAATGTTATCTACAACATAACTCTATATGTATATCCTGCCTTTTATATATTTAAAAAACTCTAATTATTCCCAGTTCCTATGGTTAAAAGAAATTGATTCTCTGGATCAGTAGTTCTAAACCACAGGGTGACTTTTCCCTACTTCCTTGCCCTCTGCATTCCCCCACCTCTGCCACCTAGGAACATTGGCAATGTTTGGCTGTGTATTTGGTTGTCACTAGTGGCATCTGGTGGATAGAAGCCAGGGACACTACTAAATCCTACAGCGTATAGTGTAGCACACCCCCCATAAAAAAAAAAAGAAACCAAAAAAATTTTCTGCCCAAATTGTCAGTAGTGCTGAGGTAGAGAAACCCTGCCCTCACTAATGAGAGAGATTATTTTTTTCTTCACATGTATTTCCTTTCTCCACCCCTCAGTTTTACAGGTTTAAATTCATTGTTTTATCCAACTATTCATTTATTTACATTTCTCCAAAATCCACTGTTAAGAGATCGTGGGGGATATAAAGACATAAAATATAGGATATCTGGTTTCTAATTTGTATCTGATTATAAGAACCCAACTTACATCTAGCTGGAGGATTATTTGGCTTTTGGGAAAGGATGAGTGACCAATTAAAACATTCCTTTAGATGATGATGCCAGGAGATTTATTGTGCATTTTGCTTATCATTCCAGTTCTCTCTCTCCAGTTGAATACCATTTTGATGGTAGAAGTCTGATTCTGAGCTCTTGGAAAGATAAAAATGCAGTTCTATTGTTCAAATTGCATTCAAGGCAGAACCATGTGGGGGTGAGAAGGACAGGAAAATACGACCCTTTGTAATCATAATGTGGGGGTAATGTTTGGCTTAATAATAGGTTACAAAATAGATTTCTTAATCTAAAACGATAAAATCTCTTGAATAAGGGCAAGCTGATACCTCGGATCATGTACAAATAAGGCAATATTTAATTGCATTGTAATCCTGGAGTATATCAGACAATTAACCCTTTCTTGTCTGCCATTAGTCACATTTACATCTTTTTAAAAAATTTTTTATGATTTTATTTATTATTGAGACAGAGAGAAATAGCATGAGTTGGGGAGGGGCAAAGGGAGAGGGAGACAGAATCTGAAGCAGGCTCCAGGCTCTGAATTGTCAGCACAGAGCCTGATGCGGGGCTCGAAGCCATGAACCTTGAGATCATGACCTGAGCCAAAGTTGGATGCTTAACCCACTGAGCCACTCAGGTGCTTCTACTCACATTTACTTCTAGACAATACAGGATCCTCCTCGTTTGTACCCAAAATGGCAATGAGTTGAACCAAGAAGAGAAAATAACATCAGAATTATGTAATAAATCCCTCTCTGAACAAATATAGGTGTTCATTGACTACATTTGGCTGAGAAAATATAGAGACACAGAAAAGCTAAGTATGAGCAAAGAAAAGTTGGTGGTTTTCAACGACTGTTACACATACACTGTGTGTGTGTATGTGCACTTACACACATATATTCTGTATTATCCAGAAGCATCCATGTAATGGAGAGGTACCACGCCTGTCTTTTCTGTAAAGAGCTGATTAAGTGGTTCACAATAGTACAGTGGGCTGTTTGCTCTTATCCTCAATTTTCCTGATGATTCACCTAGAATACGGCTATCTCTCTAGAAACAGCTAAAATTAACAGAACAATTTAGAAAACCCACTGAGCTAAAGTTGCACAGTGCAGACTAAAAGAATGGAGGAAGATGGGTGACTCAGGGGATTCTTAATGGAATTTTAAACCTTTCGTTTCCAGACTCCCTCAATTTATGGATGAGACAGTGTTCTCTTGGATACTTCCAAAGTGCTTTTTTGGACAACTCATTACTTCAAATTAGGGCAGGCAGTTAGCAGGTGTGGTGTTTCAGGAGACATTCAGGAACAGAGGCCAAATTTCCCACTCTTAACTGCTGGTGTTTAGAAACTTAGTTTACGGGGAGCCCACCAGAGGTTCAAGGGCTGGTACAGTATTTGGTCTCCCGGGAGGCCCCTTCCAGGGCTAGCAAGTTCCTTACTTGAGTAAATCCCAAGTTCTGAAAGAGGGTCTAAGAATCCATTGGTCTGAGGACCTAATGATGCGGTGATTTCTCCCAGAGCAGCTTGCATCCCCAAGGGGAAGTAGGGGGTTAGAATTCCCCCAACAGTCACATACAATGATCTCTCAGTCTAGGCACCAACCCAGGGCAGGGGTCATTTTCTGTGAGTTTCCCACCTCCAAAGACCTCTCAGGTTCAGATCATAGCATTGGAGTGGTCACAATATCTAGAATAGTTCAAACATTTAGAAATCTGAGACAGGGGTAGTGGGTACTTTTCCTAAAGTAGATAATTAGAATTTGTGCAAAGCTTTCCCAAGAGCCCAGTCACCCCACTGTTCCCTAGTATCTCAGAGCAAAGTGGATGGTGGTGGGGCATTTAATGAAAGATATTCACAACTTAGTCTTATTATTATGAGGACACATTCTCCCTTTAATTCATGACCATAAACCTGAGTGGGTCTACCAGCCAAAATGAGATCAAGACAGGAGAGGTTTTAGAGAGGTCTATGAGAAGCTATTGGCCTGATGTAGGGTCTACAGCCAAAACCTGGTGGCAAGTGTGGAGTCTGTATTGGATATCAGGGCCAACAGTCAGGAAGACAGCTCGATGCATTGTAGAGGGGAGCAAAAGCAAGCTATATCGACTTATCACCACATCTCAGAGCAATGACTTTCAGAAGGGAATAACCACTATCTACCTGCTTTGATGAACTCTAACCTGGAACCAAACAAGGAAGAGAATTCTAAGAGAGGAAGGCAGGAGGGTTTAACTGAGTTAACAAAAGCATAGTCCAGCCAGAAATGATAGTCAAGCTAGATAAAAACTGAAAATTAATCATTGGATCCAGCAATGCAGACTATGGCAAGAACAAATCTGATGGCCTGATGGGAACAAGAAATACTTTGATATAGGTTTATGAGAAGTCAGATGGAAAAGATCAATATTTTGAGAAGTTTTACTGCAGAGAGAAGCAAAAAAAAAATGTGGTATTAGCAGGGTGATAGGAGGGGCCAAGGAAAGTTTTTAGACTCTACGATTTTAATTGTTTTGAACATAGTTGACACACAATGTTACACGAGCTTCAGGTGTACAACATCATGATCTGACAAGTCTATACATTACACTGTCCTCACCGCAAGCATAGCTGCCATCTGTCACCATGCAACACTATTAAAGTATTCATGACTGTATTCCTTATGCTGTGTCCTTCATCCTTGTGACTTCTTCATTTCATGACACTCCCCTTCTTCCTCTCTGGCCACCATTAGTTTGTCCTCAGCATCTATGGGTCTGTTTCTGCTTTTTGTTTTTGTTTTTTAGATCCCACATATAAGTAAAATGATATGTTTATCTTTCTTTGACTTCTTATGCCACTTAGGATAATGTCCTCTAGATCCATCCATGTTGTCACAAATGGCAAGTTCTCATTCTTTTTTATGACTAAATAATATCCCATTATATATGTCTACATATATATCTATATATATGTATACACACATATAATATTTATAAGTGTATACTATGTAAATAAAAATATAAATATAAATGTGCTTATTCATTTATTTTTACCATTTAAAAATTTTATTGAGTCATTTATTTATTTTGAGAGGGAGAGTCTGTATTGGATATCAGGGCCAACAGTCAGGAAATATGTGGGAGCAGGGGAGGGCCAGAGCAAGGGGTAGAGAGACTCCCAAGCAGGCTCCATGCTGTGAGCATAGAGCCTGATGGGGGGTTCAATCTCAGGAACCATGAAATTATGACCTGAGCCGAGATCAAGAGTCAGGCACTTAACTGACCGAGACACCCAGCTGCCCCTAATTTACTACTCCTTTATCCATTCTTCTATTGATAGACACTTAGGTTGCTCCCATATCCTGGTTATTATAAATAATGTTTCAATAAATATAGGGATGCACATATCTTTTTGAATTAGTGTTTTTGTTTTCCTTAGATACTCAGAGTGGAATTACTGGATCATATAGTCTTTCTTTCTATTTTTAATTGAAGAACTTCCATACTGTTTTCCACAGTAGCTGCACCAATTTACATCCCTACCACCAGTGTATGAGGGTTCCTTTCATGAAATTGGTTTGTTGCTTTTTTTTTTAAGTTGAAAGAATAACAATGTGTTCCCGTATTCATGGGAATGATCCAGTAGAGAAGGTGTACTTGATGTTAAAGAATACAGGTGAATAACAATGTGTCTAGATTGAAAAGAAGAGAGAAAATCAGCACACTAGAGGCACGGGCTTTAGAAGCATGGGATCTTGGCACCGCTGGCCACCTCCATTGCTGCCAGCCTGATCCAAGCTGCCGTCTCTCACCTGGATAATTGCATTAACTCCTAACTAGTCCTTCTGCCTGTGCTCTTTATTCTTCTATAAACTATTTCCAACACAGCATTCAGAGTGATCTTCTGGAGGTATGTCAGATCAGGCACCCCAGTGCTCAAACCCTGCAATAGACCTCACTTCACTAGGAGAAAAATCAAAGTCCTTGCAATGGTACACAAGGTACCCAGTGATCTCGTTCTCCAGTAGGTCTATAATCTCCTCTCCTCTCTCTCTCTCTCTTTTTATCTCTATTTCTCTCTCTCTCTCTCTCTCTCTCTCTCTCTCTCTCTCTCTCTCTCTCTCTCTCTCTCTCTCTCCCTCCCTCCCTCCCTCCCTCCCTCCCTCCCTCCCCTTCTCTCTCATCTCTCCTCTCTAAACCTCTTGACTTTTCTTGAAACTCCCTGGAACCTCCCTGCCACAGGGCCTTTGCTTTATCTTTTGCCTCTCCCTAGGACACACTTGTCTCTTATTTGACTCCCTCTCTTGCTTCAAGTTTTTGTTCATATCTCAAATTCTCAATTAGGCCTACCCTACTTGGCTAAAATTGTAACCTTAGCCCCATCCTCTTTTACCTATCACAGTGCTCTACTTTTTCTTTTTTCCAAAAATATTTACTACCTTCTAATTACAATGTAATTGACTGTTTTCTTATGTTTTATAGTGTGTTGCCTCTCTCCTCCAGATAGAATGTGAGCTCCAAAAGAGAGATATCCATGAGTGCATCTCAAGCTCCTTAGAACTATGCCTGAAATATAGTAGAAAGTCAATGAATATTTGTAGGATGAATTAATATGTTTAGCTGTCAGAGAATCTCTAGTAATCTTTGTGAAGATTTATGAATGAAAAGTCAAAAATTTCCCCTTTGTGCCAGGTAAAAATATTACTCTCTGTAAATCTTATCAGGATGTGTCTGCTAAGCTGCAACAAATTAATTTGAAAGCTAAAGGGTATATATGATATTTGTATCTAACTCTTTTGCATTCAATGCAGAGCACATCCATCAAATATTTATAATAACCTTCACATATGCTTAGCATTTACTGATTTGTAATTTCATTTCATGAAACCTCCCAACAACACTGTGGGGCAGACATTATCATCTTCATTTAATTAGTAAAGAAAATGAGATCCATAAGAGTTAAATGGCTTGCTCAAATTCTTACCAAATTAGTATATGGGGGACCTAGATCTCAAGGATAGACTTTCTTATATTCCATTGGAGATGCTTCCTAGCTTAGCTACATTATGTGGAGAATATCTCATGTAGCACCAAAATGCTAATTGCATATTGGAAGAATCGTCAAATTTTATTTTGGTAGTTTGAGATCTGTATCAAATTTTAACTAAATATCTATATATCCATCCATCTATATATCTTTCTACCCATCCATATACATACATATATGTACATATTTATATGCACACACATGCATTTACTGAGTATTTGTGCCAGGCATGATGCTAAGTGTTATGCAAATATCTCATTTTTATCCTGTGCAAACTCTATAATCAAGATATTCCATTTTATAGATGGGAAAACTGAGGCACAGAGAGGCTGAATAACTTGCCCCAGGTTGACACAGAAGAAGTTTTAGTGTAAACCTGAACAGTCTGACTGCACAGTCAATGTTCCTGATCATCACAACATGCATTTTCCTTCCCCAGTTATTGGATGATAGGTTTGATTATCTTAATCAGATAGTATTTTGAGGAAAATAACTTCTGAACGATTTTGCTTTATCCCCAAAAAACAACACATGTTTCTTAAAGTGCTTTTGACTGGCTAGTTGTCGACCCCGTCCACTGTCCTGGATGGAGCTGACACACAATCTTGACCACAGTGAGGTCAGTAATACCACCCTCCCAGAGCTCCTCCTTTCTTTTGGAACCTCGCATCTAATATAAGTGTTCAGTCTTCAAACACTTGCTGCAGTGACTCCCCAGACTGGTCATTGTCAACCTAGTTCCTGCAGGTTGAGCGCAGCACACCAACAATATATGTTAAAAGATGAATGTTTTCATAAAAATATTTTAAAACTTGATAACATTTCTTTATTAGTTAAAACATTTTCTGCCCTTTGCCATTTTCACACCTATTGACATTTTAATCTGAGCAGTTTGGAATGGGTGAGTGTGAGAAGACCAAGCTAAAATATCGTATTCTGATTACAGGTATATACATGTAAAAAGATGAGCAGCTAGAAAAGGAATCCATTTGTCCATAAACTCACTTTTAACTACACTCCAGAAATCTCTTCATACTCTCAACCTGGCTGGAACTTCATAGTTCAAGATCTACACTGCTCTGACCCTGGAGTAACCAGACAATACTTTTTTCTGCTTCTCTCTGCTGGCCTATTATTACCACTAGAGGAAATACAGAACACAGGAAAACTATATTATTTTTAAAAGACCAAAATAGTACCTAGGGGCTTTTCTGATATAGGCATTCTGCATTTATCTATATTTATAATTAATAATAAGGAGATGTAGAGGTTTCTTCCACCTAATGTAATGAAACTGTAAGTCGGTTGGATAACACTAACCTAATAATTAGTCTAACATGAGTACAAACCCATTCCTGAAGTGATTACCAGAATAGTTTCTTTCTGAATGTTGTCTGGCTTTTATCAGACTACTCCAGTAAATTTTCATTAGACCCATCTTGATTTCTTTTAAACACTGGCCATTTATCCACTGATTAATTTCACAGACATTTTATTGGACATCACCTATGTGTTAGAAACTGTGCATCAGGGACACAGAGATGAGTTCAAACCAGTTCCCACCCTGAGGGAACTTATAGCCTCATGAAATAAACAATTATCCTAACAGGTAATTATGCTATAATGTAATAACTGCAGTGAAAGATAGTTATATAAGAACCTGTACCTTGTAGGACTGTTTTAAATCAGACAATTTCTTCTGTATATGAAAGTAAATTAGAAATGGAAACTCTCAGACTACTGTGTGCAAAATCCTTTCTCAAACTATGAGGTGTATAGATAGAGCCTTCTATATTAATCTCAACAACAGAAAAGAAAACCCCATAACATTATAACTCTAAAAAAGCATCAGATCATTAGATATAGGGTATGGAACTACTTCATTATCGTAGCCATAGTTTTAAAGGTAACATTTTACATAATGTACTTTGTTATTTTTAAATTCTTAATTACCCAGTTTTAATCAACTTTGTACCTCTAGTTCATCTGACTCATAGTAGATTTCTTCTGTCTCCCTCTTCTTGACTGGCTATATATTTTTAAATGTGTGTCTATATTTTTATTTATTCAGAATGTAGGTTTGTTTCTGTCTGCCTGGTTTGGGAGGGCTCAGATGTTACTTTCATGAAGGCCTTGCGCTGTTACTGATTGGCAGACCAGGAGAATGGTCAAATAGCAGAGTAACGGGCTAATCTTGGTTCTGCTTCCTTTCAGCCACAGCACAGCAGTGTTACGCAGCCAGGGGTGGGACACCAAGATGCTGCCTAAACCCAGACTGACTAACACCTCTTGTACTCTCTGTTGGGGGAGTATGGGTTATATCGCCCGGAAACTAAGTTCCTGCACTTTTCAGTTTTACATATGGATACTGCTGGGGTAGGTGGAGAGGAGAGGGAAATAACAGATCTTGGCAGGTTCTTGGCAAGTATGGGAACCTACCTACATTTTGAGAGGGAATTTCTTGATCTACTTATACGTGTTCACATATGCACAGAGTACAGATCTGCTTTATTTGGTGTAATCAAGTAGAGACTTGAAATTTTCAGTGCTCCTTGAAGGAACAGAGGTGAGATGGAGACGGAAGGAGGATGGAGGGGACAGATAGGCCAGTGGCAGGCAGAGGACCTGTAGAGAAAGACAGCCACAGGAAGCGAACAGCATTGGATTCAATAAAAGAGTTTTAAAGAACAAAGGTACCATTAACACCCATTTTGTAGTTTGTGGCCTTACAGTAATGTAACTGCTTCAGATACCCACAAGCCTTCAATAAAACTCCACTACATAAACCAAACTTGTATTTGAAGTTGTTTAGGAACAAACAAGTAAAAAGCTCTATGATGCACATTAAGGTCATCTGAGGCCCAAAAGAGGAGACCCATAAAAACAGAAGCACAGGAGAAGCTCAGGTTTTACTGGAAAAATAACATTGCAGGGAAAAAAAACAAGCATAGTAGGAGGACCCTAGGCTTGCCTCAGTCCTTGAACACAGCTAGATAACTATCAAATCATTCTTAATACTCAAGATATTGACCCGAGGACTGATAGAACAAACTGCACAACTAGAAGAGAGAAAAGACCACATGAATGAAGGTAGGAAATGCAGAGACATGTTTTGGGAGTCTTCCTCAATGGTCTCTATCACTAATATCATCCTCAGTGGTCTCCATAGGCAGGAACAAGACAGGGATGTCCACTCTCCCTACTGTTACTTAACATAGTGCTGGAAGTCCTAGCCTCAGTAATAAGAAAACACAAAGAAAGAAAAGACATCCAAATTGGCAAGGGAAAAGTCAAATTTTCATTGTTTTAGATGACGTGATACTCTATAAAGAAAACCCAAAAGACTCTACCAAAAAACTGATAGAACTGATACATGAATTTAGTAAAGTCTCAGTATACAAAATCAAGATACAGAAATCTTTTGCATTTCTATATACCAATAATGAAGCAGCAGAATGAGAAATCAAGGAATCTAGTCCATTTACAGTTGCACCAAAAACTGTAAGATACTGAGGAATAAACTTCACCCAAGAGATAAAAAATCTATACTCTGAAAACTATAAAACATTGACAAAAAAATTGAAGATGACACAAAGAAATGGAAAAACATTCCATGCTTATGGATTGAAAGAACAAACCTTGTTAAAAATGTCTATACTACCCAAAGCAATCTACAGGGTTAATGCAACCTCTTTCAAAATACCAGCTGCATTTTTCACATATCTGGAATAAGCAATCCTAAAATTTGTATGGAACCACGAAAGACTCCAAATAGCCTATGCTAATCTGGGAAAAGGAAAACTAACCTGGAAGTACCACAGTTTCAGACTTCAAGTAATATTACAAAGCTATAGTGATCAAGACAGTATGGTACTGCCACAAAAAAAAGACATATAGATCAGTGGAGCAGAATAGAAAACCCAGAAACGAATCCGCAACTGTATGGTGAACTAATCTTCAAAAAAGCATGAGAAAATATCCAGTGGGAAAAAGACAGTCTCTTCAACAAGTCATGATGGAAAAACTGGAAAGAAACATGCCAACCAATGAAACTGGATCAGTTTCTTACACCAGACACAGCAATAAATTGAAAATGAATGAAAGACATAAATGTGAGACAGGAAACCATCAAAATCTTAGAGGAGAACACAGGCAGCAACCTCTTTGACATTGGCTGTAGCAACTTCTCACTAGATCTGTCTCCTGAGGCAAGGGAAACAAAGGCAAAAATAAACTATTGGGACTTCATCAAAATAAAGGAAACAATTAACAAAACTAAAAGTCAGTTTACAGAATGGGAAAAGATACTGGCAATCTTCTATAGTGTTAGTAAACAAAATCTATAAAGAACTTATCAAACTTAATACCCCAGAAAACAAATAATCCAGTTAAGAAATGGGCAGAAGACATGAATAAGCATCTTTACAGAAAGACATACAGGTGGCTAACAGACATATGAAAAGAAGCCCAGCATCACTCATCATTAAGGAAAAGCAAATCAAAACTACAGTGAGATGTCACCTCACATCTGTCAGAATGGCTAAGATTACCACAGGCAAAAACAGGTGTTGGCAAGGATGCAGAGAAATGACCCCAGTCCCTGCCTTCCCCCCCAAAACACTGCACTGTCACACACCTGGGGAGACTCAGCAGGGAAATCACTGCTCCCTAATCTTGGTGTGCTCCCCACTCAGGAAAGAATGTCCTTTCTTCCCTCATCCTCCTTCTGTCCCATTGTGCTCAGTCAGCCACAGTTACTAGCCTTAACAACTAGTGAGGACTTTTAAAGAGAAAAATGCTTTTGACAATCAATTAATTAACATCTGTAATACTTGTTGACATTGCCCTATTATGCTTGTATCATGTGCTAGGCTCACTGTATTATGCAGTGAATCATTCCAGGTCCAGGGACCCCATCTTCTTGTCTTATCCTTGAACCTTAGAGTCTTCCATAACAAGTGTTTATTTATGTGTGTGTTACAAAAATAAATTAATAAATAGGTGGATGGAAGGATGGATGGTTGGATGATAGATAAATCTCTTGCCCCCTGACACCTGCACTTTTCCCAGAAAAGGCAGGCCTTTTTGTTGTTGCTATGTTTTTCTTTCTTCTTTTCTTTAAATCAGTGGATGGAGATGAAAATATTTATCTGTAAACTGAGGTAAAACTGAAAAGGAACTGCTTAGGACCAACCTTGTCCACAATAAAAAAAATACGTATTATGTAAATATCTCATAAAGGAGAATAAGAAAGAGATTGTGGATGGATTAGTGACAACCCGTCATTACAAGTAAGAAAATAAAACTTGAAATCTAGAGGTTAAGTTACATCAGTTTTAGAAAATATATATATATATATATATATGTCTTCTGAATATATAGATGTGTGTATATATATAGATAGATACATATATATGTATGTGTATCTTCTAAATATATAGATGTGTGTATGTGTGTGTGTATATATATATATATATATACATAGAGAGAGAGAGAGATACATGCATATACATATATGTATATAAACTAGAACTAAGAACAGGACAGACCCTATAATTAATGGGGGTCCAGTGCAGAGCCCTGTGTTCAAACATTATTGAGAATTTTATGACAGCAACAAGAGAGCATTAAGCCAATCTTAAAGCCCTTCTAAGTGCAGGTCTCCATGTGACTGTATAGTTTGCATACCAGGAATCCAGCCCCACAGTTATTCCTTTTTTTTTTTTACAGCCCTTAGACACAATAACTTTTTGTTTGCTTACAATTACGTATGGTTGTCTATCATGCTATCTTCAACTGGAAGCTACAGCATGTCACGGATTATATTGCTTGGATACATTCCACTTTGTGGCTGTTATACAATTTATTTATATCCTCCAACAACAATGTTTTTGTGTTCTAATCATCAAGATTGTTTACAAAGGGTCCTTGCTTGGCATGTAGCAAACTCTTGATAACTTCTTAAAACAGAAAAAAAAATGTCTATTCTCTTTAATCTTAATAAAATAAAAGTTTCAGCGAAGTCCCTGGATATTGACAAATAGAGGCATTGGTGAACAATAAGTTTACCATACAATGTACGTTTATATATGTGAACTTTGAACATAAACAGTAGTCTTTGGGAGCTATATTCTAACACCTTCCCTCAAGACAAAGGTTAAATACTGCATTTAATACCAAATTCTAATGACGCCAGTTATACCTCAGTTGGGAAATGACCTGTTGTACTCTCTGGAAGATGCTTTTCAAGTCAGAGTATTTTAACTGCAGATGCTTTGCTCTGGCTGCACTCAGAGTGCTGACTCCTCTGCTCCCTCAGTAGTAGCTAGTGAATTCTGGGCGTATTCTGTGTGTCATTTGGGTCCAGGTTCTGTTTTCAGTATCTCCTTGCATTAATTCCATTGTTCTTTTTTTTTTTTTT